>NW_026852742.1:0-378689 GCF_026571515.1 Ruditapes philippinarum | reverse complement strand
AACATATAACTTATTCAATCCGTCATAGATTAATTATTTCATTTAAATCCTGTGTAAATGATTGCTTATAAATGACATCTTTATCCTAATAATATAAAATAATTTTGAAATTTGAGTAAGAAAAAAAATTGTATATATGTATACGCTTAAAAAAATGCTTGTGTATAGTCTTTTTGAAAGTTGTGATAACTATTTCATGACATTATTTAAACAGGATTTTAAACTCTCTTTTTTCAGATACACACATGCCGAAGAAGATTGTAATATCTGGAGAAAACATTTCCTACGTCACGAAATAGACACCGTCACACTGGTCTACGTATCATTCCTATAGATGATTGATATATTTAACTGCTTTTAAGAACAGTGTTTGATTGACGAATTTCTGTGAATACGGATTTTTAATTTTAATGATTATTATTAAAACTTTCTGTAATTATCAATTTGTGCTATGGACTCATTTTCCTAAAATAATATGTGAATGTTAACACGAACAAATGATATGAATATCTTTAAAATGTTTTATGGGTGTAATATAAGTGGCTCATATGAATCATTGTTAAGATAAATCGAAAAGAACTTGAAGTTAGCATAGTTTGTTCTAGATTTAAACAACATGCAATTCACAAAGGTTACGGCTTGAAAATATCGAAAAATGTACATGTATAGTTCGATCTCTGAAGAAAATATCGCGGTGCGGATGTTCTGCACTGTGATACGTATTTCATGACTCTGTATCGCAACATACCGGTATATCGCCTTTCCGTTGCAACGCTACATTAATGTGTCCCTCTGGAATAAGGCTTACAACAATATATGACTATTGTAGCGAAGACATGTTTATTTTGTTATATATATGTATACATATTGAATATATGTTTATGAAATAATAAATATTTAAGAGTTGCTCGATTTGGTTTTACTTTATTATTTGAAATACTCCAATTTTGAAGATAAAGTTCTTAAGCATATGACTACAATTCCCATTCACAATGTGTAATCAAACATGTTCTATTGTACAAGCCTGCATTTCGGTCATGTAAATGCATGCTTTTGATGGTATCTGTACCTTCTTTTATCTCGAAAATACAGTTCTGTATACCCTGTGTACAACTAAAAAATGCAATTCCGTATATCCCCTGTATATATAGAAAATACGATTCCGTATATCATCTGTATACGTGGAAAATACGATTCCGTATATCATCTGTATATGTGGAAAATACGAGTCCGTATATCATCTGTATATGTAGAATATACGGTTCCGTATATCCTTTGTATACGTAGAAAATACGAGTCCGTATATCCTCTGTATACGTAGAAAATACGGTCCCGTATATCCTTGGTATATTTATAGTATACTAGGGATAACAACCTTGATAAAGTCCGTATACGGGATTTTATTCTCCGTATACCCCAAACATACGAACAAATATACGTACATGTATATGGTGCAAATACGGAATTCCGTATATGCCTGATGCATATACGGACTTCCCGTATACCCGGTGTTCCCTATACGGACTCGTATACTTGGTCCGTATATTCGAAAAATACATCCCGTACACGCCCGTATATGTCAAAAATACGGGACCGTATATTCCCGTATATCAGTATATTTTTCGCAGTGTTATTTGCATACTAACAAAAACTACTTTAATACTTACTGTCAGTTTTACAAAAATATAAACTCAGCTAAAACTTGTCAAACAAATATTTTTTGTTGGTAATAAATGATATAAAAATGAAGGTAAGTGTCAATACATATATTTGATAGACTGAAATCATTCAATCTACTTCTAGAATTAGGGATTTCCAACCTATAAAATCTTTAGCATCACTAGGAAACAAAGATAGGTTAAATGTGGATACTGAGGCTAATATTCCTGGGTTGTCTGTGAATCGACGATGGAGAATTGATGTCTGCAATTTGTGTTGAGCAGAAAGAAAAGACCTATCATCTTTTGTAAGATCACAAGTTAGTAATTCCATAGCATGTCTAAGTTTCAAACCATTTCTGACAAAAAAAAATTGCACATTAAAATATTTTTAATATCAATCTATTTTTTTAGTATAAACATGCAATGAATTGCATGATAAATGACAATATTAATTTTATAGATCAACAGTCTTTGACTCGTGTATGTAAGTGAGGTTGATCTTAAGTATCATTATTACCTTTCGTTCATTTTTTCAAGACTAACTAAAGCCATCTCAATTTCTGTAAACAGCTCGGAAACACATGCTGTTTGTGACTGGAACTTCTTGCTGACAGGAGAAAGTACTTCCAGTACATAAAGAAGGAAATAAAGCATCGACCATACATATTTTGTCTTAGTGCAAGCTGTGTGACAACTGATAAAAGTTGCCCCATACTTCACTTCAGTGTAGTAATATTTTTCTGGTCCTTCGGGATCATTGATGCCAGCACTATTTAGTGTTGAGAATTGAGAACCGCTCAAGCCGGTGCTAGGGGCGTTAGGGATGTTGCACGTATTCATTATCACTCATATACAGACTCAATCAAACCGAGTCTGCAATTCTCTTGTAATTTTGTTGTGATTAATGCTTCCGAAGGATCACTTTGTTTCAAAATTTTTATACTTCACAACAGCACGTGTCCAGTGCTGTGTGGCAACTGTACAAAGTTGCCCCATACTTCACTTCAGTGTTGTTATATTTTTCTGGTCCTTCGGGAGCATTGATGCCAGCACTATTAAGTGTTAAGAATTGAGTACCGCTTAAGTCGGTGCTAGGGAGCGTTAGGGATGTTGCACGTATTCGTTATCCCTCATGTACAGACTAAACAAAACCGAGTCTGCAATTCTCTTGTAATTTTGTTGTCATTAATGCTTCCGAGGGATCACTTGTTTCCAGAATTTGTTATAATCAATCGTAAGCACAAATTTGATATTCCTATAATGCCTCTCAAATAATCATTGTTAGCTTTCGTTAGTAGCAACAGTCTGCATTTAATTGCACATTCCTGTGTTTTTAAATTTTTACATCAGAGTTAAAATATATAAGAGTTATACAACCTTACATGTTATCAATAAGATATGTTTAAAACATCACAAGTCAGATTTACTGTCGTTAAGTGAAGGGATATGGTAATGAATCAATGTAGGCTGCACTTGAGTTACTTGTCGACCTTTTCATGCACGAATGATGTTACGATCATACCTTAATGTATACACTGCATGCTAGTATAAAATCTTTAGTAGTGAGGAATTCATGTGTGAGAAATGCAGTCATTGATTACACCGAGCAGTGGAAGCGAGAGAGTTGTAATAGCATGGAATCTGCACCATACAGCCATGTGTTTCTTGTCAAACACATAATCCAGTTTATGTCCTTACAAGAGCAGGAGTTACTAAGTAGTTTGGCGGATGAAATCAAGAAAAATACTAATTAGTTATCATGAAAATGTTTTAATGTAGCTCACCTCAAGTTAAAGTAGTTTTAGTCAACAGTCAACAATAAAAGTAACACATTTAACAACAATTCATGTAATATGTTTCCTCCATTGTTCAATACAAGTATTTATTTTGCTCAACTATATTGATTAACAACTGCAATTATACCTTTAAATCAACATAAAATGAGCCGTGACATAATGATAACCAACGTTATTTGATTACGGAGTACTTTGTATATGTAAAATAGAGAAAAGTTTGTTAAGTGTTACTGTGACTTAACTCTGTGATTCAAAGCACTTTTTAA
This sequence comes from Ruditapes philippinarum, assembly GCF_026571515.1. NCBI lineage: Eukaryota > Metazoa > Mollusca > Bivalvia > Venerida > Veneridae > Ruditapes > Ruditapes philippinarum. Next base: position 374,966 of record NW_026852742.1, on the reverse strand, counting down.
TTGCTTCTGTTTCTTCCTTTCCTCTTATTCTGCTTGCCTTTGCTCTTTTTCAACTTTAACCCTAACCTTTTCCCTAAATGCTTCATCTGAGGTTATCACAAAGTACTGAGGATTTTCTTGGCATTTCTTTTTAAATTCTTGCTTTAGTAAGGTTAGGAGGGGCTACTGAGGACAGCTTGTGGTTTCTGCAACGCAGGCGATTTATTCATTGCATGCGTCTTGTACATAGACCATGTGGTATACATTGAGTCGTCTAGTACTGTACCTGATAAATAGGCTGCATTAATATATTATACAACAACTTGTTCTCGTCCGTTATTGCAGATTCTATTATATCTTAAGCGATATCTGCAATGCATTCGATAGCATCCTCATTTAGCGGAGCAGTTGTTAAATTTTGCCGTACACAATTCTACTGTCATCCAAAGAGGATTGTTTATTGACATTAGAAGCAACAGGGATACCTACAGCATTAGGGTTAGGAAGAATAAGTAAACAGAGAGGTTGTGCTGTGTACACCTCGGACGGGGTATCCGATACCGGAGCTGATGCCAGTTGTGCAGATGTATCTTCTGCAGCACTGTACAGCTCAGATGGCGTATATGCCATGTCCGGGATAGCAACAGGATTATATGGACATATGCCACAAGCCAAAAACTCCAACTTTAACATTTGCCATGGACGCTTCCAATGCTTTCTTAATTGGGCATTACCAACTGCGACACCAGTGTCTGAGGTGAATTCTTGTAGGTCTCGGCCCAACTTGATTTTTATACCTTGAGAACGGATCTGAAAAATAAAACACTATTTTTATAAAATGAACGGTATTTGCTTAAGAAATTGAACATATTGATACAACAATCATATGATTTATTGAATTGCCGATGATATTTTTGTTGTTTATTTCAAATAAATGCCGAAAACTTAATTTTCATTCTGTTATAACAATTTTAAAGCACCCAAAATAAATATTTTATTATTAAGATATCATATGTCTGCCCGAATTAAAGTTAATATTGTCAATGTCAAAAAATAGATAAATACAGAATCCCTAAAGAAAGCCCAACACGGCAAAATTGAAAATGTTGCAGGCTCGGTTTGATTGAGCCTGTTCATGGACGGTACTGGAACCCGAGAAAAAAGGAAGTAATTCAAAATACATTCATCATCGATCTTGATCCATAAACGGTCGATAAACATATATACAGAGTAATCACGGGGATATTTAATCTTCATTTCTTCATCAGATTAAACCAAAGAACATGTACAAAGGTATGACATGATAACATGTTCAGTTACATGTATTATACTTAAATTATTGTTAAACAAGGCAGTTGGACTTTCTTTAGGGATTCTGTTTTTCTCTATTTTATGGTCACATCGGTGTTATTTGTGCCGTGTGGCGGCCGTAAAAAGTCTCCCCGTACATTTAATCAAAGATGTTATATTTTCGATCCTTGAAGATCGTTCAGCACGACATTATTGTTGTGTATACATGTTACGTGATATTTTAAGTTTTTTTTTCTATTTGGCTTTTTTCATCTTGGGTGGTTCCAGTATTCCTACTTGAATACTGTCTAATCACCCTTAGGATATGTTGTCTGCTTTGACGTCTTATCTCTGATATGCAGGCTTCATAACCTCAGATCCCCTTTCAAAATTCCATTTTATTTAGTTCCGCCCATTGTTTTCTCGTTGAGGGCACACGCATTTTTTTTAATTGGTGACCATACGCCGCTTTTCATGGAATGGCACTATTGTGTCACATTGAAGGTTCCATGATAACCGCCGTATGAACACATCTGCGGATGTTTCAAAATTCAAAATTTCACCATTTTCGTGTTTAAATGTTGAATTCTGCTTAAGCCGGTGCTAGGGGGCGTGGACGGTAACTTGCACTTTCCAGTACCGTCCATGAACAGGCTCAATCAAACCGAGCCTGCAACATTTTCAATTTTGTTATGTTGGACTTTCTTAAGGGATTCTGTTTTTTCTCTATTTTAGAGAATATAAAGCATAGGTTTGAAAAAAAAAAGAGACAGAGAGAAGGAACTTTTAATAATGATGAACTATGTAGTGTTAAGTGCGTTTGCATTTTTTTGCAATTCTTATTGTTATTAATGTTACATTTTCTACAATTGTTACTTGAAACGGTATCGCAAGACGTTTGCGACTTTTAAGATGATATTAGTATGGATAACGTTTTACAAGGGCATTATTTTATATTTTGGAGTTTTTCGTTGATTGACATACTAAGATATAATTATTTAAATCAAAACGTGCTTTCTGGTCACCCATACAGTCAGGCAGACCGAATAAATGTTGTGCATATGAATTATGTTGAAAATATTTGGTGGTCAATATATTTAATCTGACCTATCAAACGGCTGAGTGAAATGACTTGTTTTGCTCTATAAGGATGATCCGTCCCTGTCTGTCAACATCCACAAACTCCACGTGGTTGTGGGAGTCATGGCCATCCACGAACAGAAGCTGTGGTCTCGCTGGGCCTATATTTGAAAGGAACGTTTCCACAAACCACAGTTTTCCTATTACTTGCTTTGTCCATCTGCTGTCGGACACTCTCAAATTGGTACCTGCATGAGGAAAGGTTCGTTGGCAGTTGGTCGTTAAATGAATTTTTCAACAATGTTTATTATATGACAATAGTTTGAGAAATGAATTTATATTTTGCCGGTGTAAAGACAATTATATAGAAGAAACTACGGAATTTTATCGGTAAATCAATACTTTGGACTAGTTTTCTAAACATATTCTATTTATACTGACGCTTTCCGGACAAAATAAGTTTATTATTATAAATATATGAAATGGTTTCTCTACTTATACCATTAGGTCTGGCAAACCCCAAGTGGCAATTTTAATTTCGCGCATACAATCAAATATATAGCGTTGTGCACATAATATGTTGTAATTAAATGTTTATCTGGCTTTTTTATTTTGAGGTATACAAAAAGATTTTTTAAAACATGAATGTTATTTACAGGGCAGTGGTAACGGTACTAAAAGATATTACCAGCAGGAGCATTTGCGGTGTCAAAACTCAACTCTTTTGGTCTTGCCGGGAATAACAACATAGGGCGGTATCACTTTTCCTGATGCATTACCACAGGCAAGTAAGATGATCAGCTCCACTGAGTTAGATGACTTAGCGTGAATTACCTTACTACCTTTCTGTGCAATGATTTAAGGAGGCTTTGGTGAAAGAGTCAAACCAGTTCCGTCCATATTCCAGATATACTGACTCTTTATTTTCTACCAACACAGACTTTAATGCAGAGAAATAGCGTGTAATACGCAACCTTGCCATAGCCATATGCCTACCAGCTGTTGTCACTTCTGGGGGAAAATGTAGATGCCTAGCTTTTCAGCCTCTTCACAACTTTTCGGTAGCGATACCTTTCGGGAAAATTACTCCCTCAGCTGCTGCAAATATTCCGGCAAATCTTAGAAATGATTGCTTAGAAAAGCCTTTTCCAAGCTCATCTCTTTTTAGTGCGAAGGCTATTAATTCCCCTTCCTTTCCCCTAGGAAGCAAGGACGCCTTGCCCCATTTAGAACCGGCCTGTACTTTTCCAGACATCCTGTCGTGCCGTGTCATCACCGGAACATTTTCAACTTAGCAGCTGCACGGAGACCTTAAGTCCCGTTCCTAACTTCTTCAAAAGCGCTACTTAGCGCTTCCTCCGGGTACGACTTTGGCATCTGAAACGTTTTAAGTCGACCTCAGATTCTTCTGTTATATAACGTTTTTCTTTTTTTCTTTTTACAATACGATTTAAATAGAGTGACTGTTTCTCATAATAAGAAGAAATCATAAGAGCTGAGTTTAATTTCAGAAGAGTGCTTATACATGTAAACGCCCGTCAAGCAAACCTGCGTCGATACTTTTATGACTTGAAGCTTCTACCCAAAAATGAGCTAAAATACTTTTAGTCCATAGATTTATATTATTAGAAAACAACATAGCAACATTTGATTCAGCGTTTCTGATGTTAAATAATGGAAAGTTTGTTAGTTGGTTCGCAACCAGCACATTCATATTATTTAAACCCTCACTGATCATAAATTCAATGAGCCCCGGGGACTAATAAAGTTTAAAATAAGGGTTATCACATAAGTTTTGTTTCGAAGAACAATCTGGGATTATGGTTCTTTATACTGTAATGTTATTATAACATAATATAAGTTTTGTTATGTTAACAGGGTAATTTGTGTCTAGACAGCCCTTGAATTGACAAATAGAACAAATTGCCCATAAGCCGAACATCTGTACGATTCGAGGGCGGATCCTGTTCGTGTCATGGGCAAACATCTATATAACATAGATTAGACATTATTTTGCATTTTTGATGGATACCTGAAATATATTTTTAATGAAAAAGCAAAGGGAATGTTGTCATAACCGATGATAACGATTACGTTCGACAACTCTTTTCTTCTTTTTTTGTAATTTTCACACTATGGAATTTTCACAGGAAACAAAAATTCAAATTTCCCGCTTCATGGTACACTTCAAAACTACCGGTAAAAGTGTCCACATGAGAGAGATTTGATGAAGCTGAGATGGCTAGACTGGTTCTTTCAACATGTTCAAAATACCGGAAAGTTAAAAAACACGAATATGATGTCTTTACGTGACATACAGGACGGATTGCTATTGAAACTCTGGGTAAAATTTGTTCGACTTTAGGGCACATTCGAATCAATGGCGAATTTCCCTATTTAGAGATTTTTTTTCGAATCTTTTAAGTTAGAAATAATCTGCATGCAAAGCCTCGATTCATTTTAAGACGTGTTTACACCTGTGCGAATCTACCTACATCTGTAATAATAATGGGGAAAATACGGACATTACAAAATTTCTTTTTTTCTTATCGTTATATAATGTATTAAATGACCCATTTACATGAAACTCTACCCTTGCAAAACATTGAGACTATAATATACTAGTGTCACATGTAAAAAAAATCACAAGTTTCGAGCAATTTACCAGCGTTTCAATTTTCCCGCGTCCAAACTTTGACATGCGAACACAAAGGAAGTTAACACCGATACATTGATGACGTTATGTTGCAATGACGTATTTCCGCTTTTTGAAGAGTCATAATAATACCGTGAGTGATACGAAAGTTACAAAAGTGAAAAGAAGAAATGTCCGTATTTAAATATATGTCCGTATGTTAACGGATTTCCCCTAACAAACAAAAATCAGGTAAGGAACTTAAGGTCATGCCTATTGATTTGTTTCATAATCATCTTGGAAATCAAAGTTAAATTATCTTGTGATTGTACTTGCATCATTTAATACTGAAATATTGTTCATATAACTGATTATAATAATTGTAAGTACAGAAAGTTAGGATTACATGACAATTCTAACAATGGTAATATTAACTTCGTAAAAAATCAAATTTTAAGAATGTTATACAATTATGCAAATAAAATACATCTAATTTATAGATTGATCACGACATTGTAAAAATAGTTTGATAACTTTAACTTTGGGAAAGATAAGAAATAAAAGGTAATGCAGCCGCATATTTGTTCAATATTCAAAAACTTTATGTGGACATAAGCATAAGGACATTGCAATCCTGTACAATTTAGCATTCTCTGTGAACACACTAAGTTTTATTTTACGTTTATACACATATTTGAAAAATATAAAATGTAACCTTTTTATTTTTATTTTTTTTTTTGTTTTAGACATACATCATTTTGTTTAGAACATAATGGTGCAAAATAAATATTTAGAACAAGTGAAAGACAAAGTCCGAACGACACCTTATTACAATGTTTCTCTTTTTTTTAGTAGAATATTGAATTTGTAAATCAATTCTTTTGTAATCAGTCCTGAAGACAAATTTGCTGCCATACACAATACGAAAAATGACATACGGTGATAGAGTACGAAGGCTGTCCGTAAAGTCCATATACTATTTTATTTTTTACTCTTTAACAATACATACATAAATAAGAATTTTGCCAGCAAAAATAAACATATTTCATAAACAAATTTACAAAAAACTATTTAACTGTGATGAATATTTACATTATAACAGTATTTACATATAACATATATAAACAATCACGGAGCACTTTGACGTCATAAGCGTCAAATGAACGTCTGTTCCCACTCTTTCTCGAAATAACGTCCATGTGATGCCACGCATTTCTGATGTCTGCTGACCCACTGTCTGTAAACAGTTCTGTACCATTCCGATCGAAACCAGATATCACAAATCGGACACCCATGCGTAGTTCCTCTAGGTCAGAAAATATTTTCCCGCGTAAGTCAGACTTAAAATCTCGGAAAAACGGCAAAATCCAATGGTGCTAAATCTGGAGAGTAAGTAGTCTTCGGAAGCCAGGGAAGTCAATAGTGAGCAGCGTGATATTAATGGCGTGAATAAGATCATCGTTAAACCTCCCGACGACGCATCCAACCGCACTGCCATTTCAATCGTTGTACCCATCTTGTGCACACTTTGGACATGTTCAGTTCCTTTGTCATTATTTCATGTACCATAGTCTGTTTTAAATCTAGAATATCACTTATTTCCAATACAGTGCAACGTCTGTCTTCTTGAAGACACGCTGTTACACGTTCAATGTGATTCGACTGTGCAACTTTCGGTCGTCCGGTGCGGTTTTTGTGTAACATACTATCGTCCCCGCTTCTAAATCTGCTGTGCCATTTAAATACAAGTTGTCTCGAAAAATTGCAGCCGAATCAGCTTTGGAAATACACTTACATGTCTCAGTCGGTGTCATTTTAGCGTTGACACAAAATTTGATTACACTCCGTTGCTCCGTTCGTGAAATTGACGTCACTTTTTCAACAAAGATTTTACGCAGCTAACCGCGTCTTACCGTAATAAACAAATTGTCTTTTATCATATAACCTAATAATTTTCACCAAATGTCATGCAATGGTGCTTTATGATATCACGTTAATCATAATGCGTTCGCGTGAAAGCTACAAAATTTATAAACGTTTTTTTGGAATGGCTATTGAAATAGTATCAAAGTGCTCCGTAAACAGTCACTCATGTTACTTTGTTGATGAGTATGTTGCAAATATCAGTGTTTTCATCTTTATTAATAATGATATTTGAAGCCAATGCATATTTAAGCAAAATATCAAAATATTACATTGATACGACCAATTGTTATTAAATTATAGACTTGTCTACTTTCCGGACAATCCTCGTATAAAGTCGGATCTTTGTTTTGAATCACTTTTTGACAAGTAGTAAAGTATTCCCGTAGCTTCTATATTTCAAGAATTAAAGAGAACACGGCTTTGTTAACGTTCATGAATATGCTCAGTCAAATCGATTCTGTTTAATAAGTTTGAATTTTGTCGTTTTGTACGATCTGTAAGGTTTTCATTTTTTCTATCTTGTATTTATTGTATCAAAGTCCAATTGTTTAAATTCGATCGATTATCTTTACATAAGACTTTTCTCTAATAAACACTTAATGCAATATGTTGTTTTGTTTTATTTGATATAATTTAGATGAAATGAATTACTTAAATTACTAATAAAATATGGTAAACAAGATCAACAAGGAAAGGGGGCGTTCAGTGAACGAAACCCCAAATAAGACGTTTACACATGTAAATATATTCAAAGAATAATAATCAAATGAACATAAGGGAAATATAACAGAAAAAACAATTAGTTTGATATTTGTTTTATTTGTGTAGAGTAATTTCTGTTAGAAATAGTTTTGAAAAATAACAAGACTTAGTTTTGAAAAATAACAAGACTTAGTAGATGATCTGATTCCATACATGGAAAGTGTGGAACACAAATTTTCTCTAATTCTATTGTCATAACTATTATAAACGAAAAGTATTTCATTTAATAGGCTCGTAGGTAGCCGTTTAAATATCAATAGACATTGACAAAACCATCAACAGACATGCTTTAAAGACAATTTGCCTAGTATATCTAATTACTTTATCTGATAGTGATAACTATGCTATAATTTGTCAGAGGGCCATAAAACAACCGAGCAAGCTGTTTAATTCAGGTATTAAAATGTCGGTATTGGCTGTATTGGAAAGCCTGGTTACCCAACAGAAGCATCAATTAGATTTCTAATGTTATAAAAGTCGTGAATTCCGAAGATAATAGAGATCATGAGATGCTTTCAGTTGTTTAAATTAGAAATAGATCATGATACACAAACTGTAAATATTGTCTGAATTGCAGACAACTTGACGGAAGGAAGGAAAAAGAGAAACATAAAATAAAATTAGGGAAATATTTGTCATATTATATGATAATTGTACCAAGTACAAGCTTCGGAATTAAAATGATTACTTTATTGACAATTTGAAAAACAATCAATTAATCAGAAGTTAAAGATCATGTTAATGTCATTGCCCGAAGAAGTTATAACTCATCTTTTTTTTTCTCAAAAATCGTGAAATGACTACTTAAAATACAAATTTTTATTCTCACATCAATGTCCGAGTGAGCAAGGTTGTTTACTTCATATGCAGCTTTTCATGGAATGACACGTGTCAAATTGAAGGTTCCATGATAAATGCCATAAGATATGGCCTATATTGTTGGTGCGATGTTAAACCTAACCATAAAAACATATTAGTATTTACATGTATTTTGATGTATTTTGATTTACGCATTACTACATAAATTTATGTAGTAAATACGTTATGTATTAACGTAGTGTATTTATTAAGTAAAAGTTTTCGTATCATTTGACTGCCGGAATGCCTTGGATGATATACGGGGGGGGGGGGGGCTGATACGTGTATATCACTATAGCAAGAAGACTAATTTTTACGTTCGTGAAGTTAACATCTAAGTCGATAAGAACTCACGTGGAAAATTAATAAAGGAGTTTTACATTAAAACATTACAATCATCTGCTTTATATGTACATTTTAAAAATGCGGCAGTACGGTTTTGTCATAAATAATTAAACATTTTCATCAACCATTATCATCATTATCGACTCAAAGATTTTTTAAAACTGATCTCTTGAGACTGGGACCAGGAGCACTCCTCATTATATTCATTAAGTTAAAAGTTTATTCATTATATAAATAGAACCATGGGAATAAAATATGGTTTTATCACAACAATACAAAAGTTACTGAATTAAGTTGATGAATTTAATAATTTATCAACTGTTAACTTTAAAAACAAAAACAAGGACATATAAGAATGAAAGAAAGAAAATCGTTTTACAAATTTAGCTAAATATTAACAGCGTTAACAAATAACGTTAGCTTATGTTTCAGCTGATTCGCAATATACTTATTGTGATTGAGGGAATGAAAATAAATTAAATTCTTGTGTAGACATAACTTAAAGGTAAACTAACTTTCAACAAACACCATATCTTAAAAGGCTTATATGACAATGCCCTTCTTATTCACTTCCTATTTTGATCGTTAACTTAAGTTTTTTGTTAGGTACGTACATCAGTATTGAATATAGACAAATATTAACATAATATGCATGCCAATAAAAAATCAATTTTTAAATTACAAAAAATTTGCAGCTGCCAGGAATGTGATGCCCGAAGCGTAAGAGACATTTGATCAATGTAAGCAGTGCTTGCGTTTCTTATATTTTGTACAAGTACAATATTGAATGTTAAAAGATACACACAAGATATACTAATATTCATTATTCAATATTTCTCATTTTGAGTCTTGGACCTGTTATTGCTATTCTTAGGACAAATGTTTATCATGGACTTGACTGATTATCAAAAAATAAATATGAATTCTATAGGAAAGGTATAACAATTAAGAATAAGGAAATACATTCATACATTTGTGTTGCAAATGGATGATATCAGATTAATTATTCATCTTATGTTTGAGTTGTCTGATTTGTTGCCTTATTTACTTCTGCAGAAATTTCCTCGAACTGTTCAGCTATCAATATGCTTGCTTGGAAAAACTTTTAATGGATCTATGTAGAATAAAATAAAAATCGGATATTCTAACCACCAATGAATTAAAGAGCTTCATAACAGCTTAGTCGGTCTATAAGGCTTCTGTTTCTGCTAAAAGCACCTAACAAACTTATGTTGTTTTCTTTGCCTTTCGCGGATGTCCTATTTTCAGTTTATTTAACAGTATTTGGCTTATATCCTTACATATTCTCCATATTATGTATCTACCTACTCGTTTTGCTATTGCTATTTTGTAGTTATGTTTATTGATATAACATAGTATTTCTTTCAGTCATTATGCTCTAGATATGTCTGTTTATATTTATTCCAAGCATAAATATTAGAATCAGTACTTATCAGAACGACAACAAAAGCAACATTATTGATATTAAAGAAATAAATATGTTAATTATAACCGTACCAAGATGAAGAGGAAATGTATGGACATAAAAATAATAAATAAGAAATATTTTGTTGTTTTACAATGCGATGATATTTTTTTCTTAGATCAATTATAACTGTTAATTTAAAACAAACAAGTAAGGCCCAGTGTTTGTTTCCTTTCCATGGACTTCTGCTTAAGACAATCTGTGCTCGGAGGCTTGCCAGTAACTTGCATATGGAACAGAATTAGTGCATTTCATTCATCTTGCTTGACTTAAATTACGCTTTCTTCTAGACTTTGTCATGACAATGGAAACCTACGTTTTACTGAATAATTATAATCATGCATTATGATTACTGCAGATTTATAGCAAATTAAAAGTACTTACAAGAGCTTACAATTTTACATCTAGTTATATCAAAAACAAGCAAAGAATGTTATCTTTAACACCGAACATAATACGTGTATTAAATAGCATGCGATTTTAAGACAGATAGTATATTAATTGTTGCGTGATGTTAGAAAGGAACATATTGCATTATTTAGAAATATTAAGCTGAAGATACAAATAGCGAGTAGTTTAATAACTTTTCAAGATAAATCTGCCATTACATTGTCGACACTATTTCTCAATAAATAATTGATTTTGATCAATACTTGACGAATTTGACCTGTCTTATCATTCATATGCTTCAATATATTCACTGATTACAAATATAATGCGATAGTGATATTATAGTCGTATGTTACAGTTGGTGGTAAGCATACTGCGATTTGCAGTATTTTGTTTTCATATTATGAACATACTCATTTTTCTTCTGTATTTCATAACTCGTAATAAATCTTTCATAAGTCTGTCACCTGTCATTCATAAATTTCAATTAAATCACACATTTATATTTTCGTTTCATTTAAACTGATTCATTTAAATAATAATGTAATCTCAGGAAATTATTCAGCCTGAAGATACAATAGGCGCAGTAGTTTAATAACTTTGTTCAAGAAATTTATAATGTTTCAAGCTTTTCTGTCCCCTAAAGGTATTCTATTTAATTAATTTTGACTATTCCATTGATTTATATAACAAGGACCTTGTTGTGATATAACTGGTGAATATTATTTCTTTCTTCGAAGTTTAAATCCATATACATGTACAGGAAAATGTTACTTCTTGTACACTGATAAAAAAGGCCGTGTCAATTGCGCGGAAATAAAAGAAACTGGATAAAATGTAATCCCTCGGAAGCATTAAAAATAAATTAAATTACAAGAAAATTGCAGACTCGGTTTGATTGAGTATATACATGAAGGATAATGAAGAAGTGCAACATCCCTCAAATAGCTCTGAAATTAGTTTAACAACTGTGCAAGTCTGCTTACATAATTGTCATAATTGTGACACCCAAAAATAGACAAGAACAGATAATATAAGTTAAAATTGAATTTGACATACATATTTTCTATTTTTCAGTTTCAAAACATCTTGGAATTGGAACAGGTTGCATTATATATATGTTAAATAGCAAATAATCTGACAGGTACATGTTCTGTGATAATAAATCAGAAATATAATAATACTGAATACATAATTGAATAATTTCATTTCATATCGGAATATCTATATTAAATGTTACCAAAATAAAAGTATTTTTATATATACTCTGTTTCAAGCTTTTCTGTCCCCTAAAGGTATTCTATTTAATTAATTTTGACTATTCCATTGATTTATATAACAAGGACCTTGTTGTGATATAACTGGTGAATATTATTTCTCTCTTCGAAGTTTAAATCCATATACATGTACAGGAAAATGTTACTTCTTGTATCCCTGTTTAGTATCAGAATTTATAATATCTATTTTAATCTGTCATGCTAAATCAAGATATAGGAACACTTAAATACAGATCTATTTTAGAAATGACATTGAAATTAAAACCACCAATCTGAGTTTATTCAAGAAGGGAAACTCCTCATCATTAAAGTAAACGCATACCGTTTTAAATACATGCATTGTTTGCATATAGCCTGCTGAATTTGCGCGTCAGCCTTTTATATTTTGAATGCCCATTTTCAATTTGAGCAATTCAAATTAAAAATATAAAGTTAGCTAAATGCTCCACACTTCCAGTTCTATCATGTTATGTGTTGAATGCAAGTCAAAGAACGGTTAAGTCTGTCACGTAGGATTTGTTTATACAACAAAAAGTTATCTTAAAATTTTCAAATTTGAAATAATGACATTTTCACCGAAATCATTTAACAATATTGGTACAAAATCATGTTTATCTATGTGCAATATACTTTTATTTATAATCGCCTCTGGATACATATATGGACGACTTATCCCCGATAACTGTGGCAACTAAGTTATCAATATTTCATAAAGATGGTGATACAACAAAAACTACACGAATAATGTTAATTTGAGGTTTACCGCCTAAAGTAAAGCTTGAAAGTCAAAATAGGAACTTATCACAGTATCAGTGTGACGTGCATATGTAAAACAACCAAAGACTCAACACAAAACACATTTTGTGCGTTTGTTGATAAAGAAAATGAATAATTATAATATTATACAAACTTATAAACCACGAAATTACTAATATATTTTGTAAATAATTCGTAGACATTTAAATGTCTTGCCTGAATTTGCTTTTTGGCGCCTTATGTACTTTAGAAAAAAGAACCGTATTTTGTATGTCATTTAGACCTTAAGGCAAGAAAATGAAATTACTTTTGTCGATATTTGTTTACATAATGCAGCTTTTCAAACTCCAGGTATAACTTTGTTGTCATCTTTCTAAATATATGTATGCTAAAAGGAGTGCTATAATAAAAATAATAGTACAACGATGTTTTATATTTGTTTGGTTGCAGTTTCCTACGAGTCTTAATCAATTTAAAGCACTTGAAATAAAATTCAGTACAACAATCATAACAATCTTTAAAAAGATTAAATTGCTACATTTCTAGTAACGCCTTTGCATTGTACTTTTGGTGTTTCTTTTCTACTAATGATATATTTCTTGCTTTGTCCAGCCTTTATAATTTGTCGCTGTTATAATTGGAAGAATGTTGATACTTCGCTAATAAAATATCAAACCTTAAAACATTAGTTTAATTTGAAGTAGGAAGTTATCCAAGTTCTCTAATAAGGCATCTAGAATTAATATTTTGTACAATACAGTTAATATTTAACGAGCGCAATAGAAATGTTTTTCAAGATACACACTTCGTAAAGTTATACTTTATTTCCCAAATATTAACATTTATCGATAATATACTGCCTTTACCAAGAAGAAATTTGATAAAATTGAATTTTTAAACTTCGATATTTCTTTAACAGAAATTTTTCATACAACAAATTTATTTCAGATATATATTGAATATAACATTTTCCTCCTTATATTGAAAGATACGTTCATTGATGCCTTTCAAAGTTTTCATGAAATGATCAATGACAATAATTATAGCAATAGGTCTATATATTATCCACCATTGAAATTTTTAGTTTATGCATACAACAAGATGTATAGTCGGGAAGATAAATAACACTAGTCTCAATGAACGTCGAATTATTGTTTACCATCATCAATAGTCTGTTTATTCAATAGTATAAATACAAGTAAAATTACTTTTGTTTCAAACAAAAAAGAAATATATTTATAAAAACGCAATAATCTACCAACATGCATGAGGTTATCAGTTATTTATATGTTTATACCAGGTAAAATTGTTCTGTCTGCAAATATAAAATGGATTTGTATTTGACATTAAAACATTGTAAAAAGAGTTTTATTGATCTCTGGTGTGGTTGAATATGTATTCAGTATAATCTACATCGCAGAAGAATAAGTTAGAAATACACAGAAAATAATTTCAACAGATACATGTGGTTGCAAATACGAACAACTTGATCTAGCTAATTCAAATCAATTTCTATCTGTTTTGGATAACATTTTAATTGCATTAAGTTTGGTCCTATTCTCCTGCATTTTAAATCATCTGTATTCTCATTGTAATTGAGAGTGGAAATATATTAGCAAGATATGGGATTTCCTGACAGCTTGTAACATATAACAGAAATCAGACTTCTGGCTTTGTCAACATATGTCATATCTTACTAGAGCATACCAAACGAAATAAAAGGTATTCATTACAGAATGTAGTTAACACGATTTACAATGAAAGTACAAAAAGTAGGAGATGAAAGACTGTCTTTCAGTGGAAATGCAGATTTTTGAAAGGTTCATGTACATTACATACTCGGATAAATTTACACCAATTAAACTTATTAAAAGACCCACTGTCCATTTGAAGATCACATTATGAAATAACTGTGACATTTGTACCTTACAAATCATCAAGAACAAATATATATTTCAGGTTATAAACAAATATCTTGACAATTTATGACAAAAGAAAGAAATATGAACTTTGGAACTCTTTGTCTTGTCACACTGACAAGTTTGCTTGTAATAACATGTTAAATAAGTTCATGTCAATTGATATGTATTGAAATTGATAGAAATATCTCTTGTGTACCTTAAGAAAAGGTCTGACATGTTTAGTAAAACAGAATTATCGCAAAAAATCATCAAGGATATTATAAAATGTTAAAGGGAAATATGAAACTGTGAGATAATAAAGCAAGATATGGCTCGCATTCTGTTTCAATATTATATTTAAATTTTGAATAATGTTTAAAATGCCTGTATGTGCTGTCTTCGAATAACAATAACAAATCAGTAAACTTACTTATTAATTACATTTTATTACTGCTTACAAAATATTCTTAGTACGAAAATAATTGACAAGATTAAAACTACACAATGATGTCAGATAAAAAAAGGTAGGGGAGCCGTTCAGAACAGCACACTGCGTTTACGTCAGGCTACTTAATACTTATTGCAAGCTCTTATGAGAAACTATAGAAAAGGAAATTCACGGAGTTATTATTAATCAGAATGAAGTAAGAGGATCGTGATTGAAACTTATGAATTAACAAAATTATGGAGGCTACCATTCTACTATATGAGCTATTTTTCCCTTAAAGCGAGATAAATTTGCTTTTTAGTCACTTTATTGGTTATGCCTCTTTCTTTGCATTTGCGAAAAAATAATGCACTGCTCCAAGAATGTAATACTCGTATGAAATAGAATAATATTAACAATACAAGAAAGCTGAAAAAAAAACAAATATTGGAACATTTTCATAGGACATTTAACATCGCAAATTTGAAAAAAAACTAATAACATTGTTGCCTAATTGAATAACAATAAGGTTTTTTCATTTCATAAATGATTTTTTATTTTGAATTGAATAAATCTGTTTTCTGTATAACTCATTCATTGAAGAAATAACAAAGCAATTACAATTGCAAGTATTGTCTGGAAATAATCATACCAACATTGAAAATCACAGTTTCATTAAATCTGACAAAAATTCCTAAGGATTCATTTCTTTTGTCTTTTTGAGGTATTTTCTCTGAATTATTGGAAGGAGTTTTTAAAAAATCTGTTCTAAATGACCAATTCTTGAATGCTGAAATTTCTTTCCAGACTTATTCAAACAGAAATTGGCAAATACTAATTAGCTTTCACTTTGAGAGATTAAATGTGTTAGTAATCATGATATATATTGCACTTATTATATATTATTATTATATTCTCATGAATATTTTCATTTAAAACAGAGTTTCGATTTTCACCTATCAAATATGTTGTCACTGTGCCTCTTTATTCAATTTTACATTTATCATTCATATAAATGGCTGATTACAGATATTAAACCGATAGTTTGTTAGGCAGGGGACTCGTGTATATTTAAAGTAAATATGATTAAAATACGAAGGATTATTGAATAATTATATAAACATCAAATATATTTCAACATTTGTATTTTTTGACAGTTAGGGTATGATACAATCAAGAAACGCCGCAAAACCACCTTATCCATTACATTTGTGATTATATTATGTTTGGTTAATGATTTTTTCAACGAGTTTTATAAGGATTTGCATACTTTTAATATTTATAATAACTTATAAATTAAAATATGTTTCAAAGAAATTATGTCAAGAAATCGGTATGTTAACATGCAATATTGCCAGCTAATTCCAAAGAGTGATTCATGCTGTGCCGGAAATCATAAACATAGAATAAGATTTAAAGAACCTAATCCTAGCTTATATGTGATTCAAGAAAATGGAGAAACTGGTTTGAAAAATAGAATATACCATAAGGTTATTACCTTCTTTCAATAGAAGGAAACTGAACTTTTACTAATGCATGTCTTATTATTGTCATGTACTGATTTAGCTGAAATCGATCGATTTTGTTGTTCTGGGTTTATCAACAAAGATACGTAAAAAACTTGAAAGAAACGTTTCACAATTAAATGTATAGGACAGTTTCTGATGTTGTCAAACTAAATCATCTCTCATTCTTTTTATCACACCAATTTCCATGTCGTGATTAATAGCTGTCATACTTGACGCGTCCAATATATATTCCATTATTGCTAAAGTATAGTTTAGTCAAGCATACAAGCTTGTATGTTATTTATACTACAGTAAATAATAAATTGATACTTAGTTCTCTCAAACAAACATCAAAGAAATCGCTTCATATAACTAGAACTCCGCAAGTCAGATGTGTCACTTAGGCATATACTTATTATATATAGGTTATTTATAAACAGCACTGTTATAATGTACATGTACCTTGAACTTAAGTGGTATTTGAACTGGTTGTAACAATGTAACAAAGTATAATATAATTAACAAAAGGCAATAACTCTAAAATCATGAAGTACAGAGTACCGGTTCTTGTGTACTGCTCTTTTTCTCAATAAGATCTATTATCCTATGAAGCTTCAAGTCCATAGCTTTTACAGTTGAGGTGAAATGGCCTGAGACAAAAATAAAGAATTATAATCAACAAAAGGAAATAATTGTAAAATCAGGAAGTACAGAGTGCCGTTTTTTTTGCACTACACTTCTTCTCAATGAGATCTATCATCATATGAAGTTTCAAGTCAAAAAACGTTAAAAGTTTAGGAGAAATGGCCCGAACACAAATAAAGTATGAAAATTAACAAAGGGTAATAACTAAAAAACTAAGAAGTGCAGAGTACTGGATTTAAGGCACTGCACTTTTTCTTAATGAGATCTATTATCCTTTGAATTTTCAAGTCGATACCTTTAATAGTTAAGAACAAATGGCCTGGACTAAAATAAAGTTAACAAAGGGCGTTGCAACGCTGTTCATATTCGTGTCATTTTGCATAATAAAATTGATGATCCTGGAAAATGGGATGAGAGAATAATCTGAAAATCTGTTATTAGTCCAGACATACATCTAATAGGGCACAAATCTCGCGAAAAAATTTCTAGTCCTGACATGTCAAAGAACCTCAGTGAAGTCCGAGAAAAGCAAAATTAATACATATGTACAAGGAGCTCTTTCATAAAGCAGGTGGTTTAGAAGTAACTGAAAAAATATAGGGAATAATAAAACGTCATATTGTCTCTATAAATTTGGTCATGTGTGTAAACATGCTGTTGTTTTTCTGTTTTTGTAAAAGCAAAACTTGCTGTCAGAGAATTGTTACATTTATAATAACCATGTATTAATCTATTATATGATTGGATTGATTTATGTGAAATTATATGTAATTTCTAAGCAAATGTCAATGGAATGCTTTGGAAGATAATAAGATACGTTATTACAGAATAAAATGATGTTTGTTATATAGTGATATATTCAATAAATTGATTACAGCAACAAATTTTATTTTCATTTTTTAATTCCTTAATAAACAATGACCAATAACTTGAATGTTCTACGTAAAAATAATTTTGGACTGCACAAATAAAAAAAGATGAAAGAACTGTACATGGGATATTTTAAACCTACTTTTACGAGCTGACAGTCATCTCTTATATATTCCTGAATTTCTTCATCAAAAACTGCGAAGTGAACACAATGTACCTTTAAAAAAGCACAGCTAACAACTCACTGCATTATCTCTTAATATCACGTCATTTATTTCTTATTTCAAAATATACTGATAACAGTAGCCTTGCAACCCATTTTACACCTACTTTAGAAACATTTGAGTTTTTTTGTAATTTTTACACAAAAATACATTTCAGCAGCACTGTGTTCTTTGTTTCCAAATAAAGTAGAACTTCGGTTAGTAAAAAAATATATATATATAAAAATCGAGAATAAAGATAACAAGACAAAGGTAAGTTGAAGTAGAAGGGTCTTTTATAAAAACCTTCGATACGTTTGGACTTCGACTCATGAATAATGACAAATTATCGAGCCGTTGACGTTTACAAGCAAGCAACAAAAGGCGTAACAAAGGGAAGGGCGATAACTTAACCAGCTTATAGTAAAAATATCCCGTGTGATTATCACACTACGCCGGGTCAGGTAAGTTCTCAAATTAAAGTAGTTTTTATTGTTTACTTTCAAATCCCACTACAGCAGTTTGTATAGTAACACTTAAAGCATTTTATTACACATTTAAACGTTAGAACCCACGTCTGTGTAAATAACACCTGTCACACAATTGATGGCAAATCGTATTCGCGGTCAGAAAAGGTGTGAAAAATGTCTCGAGATCGAAGTTGTGAAAATAATCAAAGAACCTCGACTTATTTGTGGTAAATTGTACTAAAGATATTCTATACGGATCACGAAAAAAACATCGATACATCGGAAAATTCGACATATAAAATTGCAACTCATATATAGGTTTTTTTAAGGAATACATACGGGGAAAAATCAGGACTTTCATTATAATTCGACACATCGAGAAAATCGACTAATCAAATCGACTGGTAGACGTTGTATTGTATTTCACGGTCTTCTTATTGTCCTCAGGCAAAGAATTAAGTAAAGTATACCTTTATTCGCCTCAGCTCTAACATACCCAAGTATATGTTTCTAACAATTATCCGCTACTCCGTGAGTGACGTCAGCTTCAACTTGTAGAAATCTACTTACTATTTCTTGTAACAAACATTTTTAAACGTCGTGAAAGTTGCACATGGATGAGTAGAAGACATATATATTTAATTCATTGTTTCGTTATACGTTCGCTTGTTGTGCGTTGATAAAGTTTAACTTTCACTAGATGTACTGAATTTTCTTTGTGAAGTGCTACATGGGTTGTCTTGGCAACCATTTTCGTTCTATGTATGTTTTATAGAATGCAATTGTCGGTTAGTTACCGTTGTTAAAAAGGTTTACGTAACTATGTATTTGCTAAAAAGCATGTATTTAAATTGTAAGGAAATAATAATTAAATGTTAGGTATGCGCCAATATCTTTACTCAATATTCAATAGTTAGATAAGGCGACATAAGCATAGAAACATGGTACTCCTATACAAATCAGCATATTTTTTGAAACACTTTATATAACTTTAAATTACTTTAAAAAGTTTAATATGTTGTTGTTGTTTTTTTAAGTCATTTAGGTATGTTTGTAATTTAAATACTTTGTTCGAAATTTTAATCCTGTACAATAAACATTAAAATCAAGTTAGAGTTTGAACGGTAACATGTTTACATTGCACCTCACTTTCCTTGGATACTGAATTTGGAATTTATCTTTTCTGTAATCAATCATGAAGCAAATTTGCTGCCAGACACAATACGAAATATGACATACGGTGACAGAGTATAAAGTCTGATCTATGCTTTGTATCATGTTTTGACAAGTAATCAAGTATTCCCGCAGCTTCATGATTTACAACATAAAAAGAAAACATAGTTTGGTTATCGTTTAATTCAAACATGCTCAATCAAACCAAGTCTGCAACATCTTCAATATTGCTTTATTTGGGCGCGCTATAATGCTTTTTTTCTATTTTGTATAAATAGAAAGGCTCAAATTATTACTTTCGTTGCATTTTCTTTATTTCAGATTTTTCTCTTGTAAACACTTTAAAGGGATACTCCGGCAAATTGTTGACAAAAATATTAAAACGATCTTATGTACTCAAATCATGCTACAATGACATGTTTTTAAGTCCCAGCATGATTTTCTGAATAAATTCTATATATTTTGGGTTTGGAGCGTAAATATTTCTATATATGTTTAACGAAATTTAGACGCAGACAGAATCACCGAGTAGTTTCAAACAAGTCTTATGACTTGAACAAACCCTGGAAGTTGCAATAACAGATATTGTGGATATTGTATGACTGAAACAAATCTAGGTCATTCATTTGACGTGTTCTTTAACATTTCCAGAGTTCACAGTGACAACATTTGTAAAATCTTTACGCTAACCTGACCCACGTGGGCCAAGTTATGAAACCACCATTTTATTCTTTATAAAAGAAAAGTTTTATTCCTGTGACTGTCTAGTGTATTTATTTTGAGGACATTAACAGGATATTGAATGAAAAATTCAAAACTAAGAAATGAAAATGTTGCCTGTGTCTCCCTTTTTTATCGGGTAAGCTTTTCTTAGATAAAAAGAAAGAACTGTTTTAAAAAAAATGATTACCTGACTGTTCATGTAAATGTAAATAAAATTAAAATGTTAATGACTGTTTACGATGATGTAAAATCATTATTTTATAATTCATCTCTTTGAAACGAAATAAAATTATTTTATGTCCCCTCTCCTCAAAAGAAAATAAAAAATAAATAGATAAATAAATAAATAAATAAATGAATAAATAGATAAGTAAATAAATAAATAACATTTAAAAAATAATTACAATACAACCAATATGCACTTATTACTTTTTGCTTTTTATTTGATAAAATGAACATAAATTAGAAGATTAACATCTTGTAAAGTACACAGTTAGCTTTATTTATAGAATAATCACGCAAATGAATTGTATGCAGTGAAATTTCATGAAAGTTAAATGTCACTACTTGGATTCTTCAGGTGATATATACGAAAAAAATGTTGCTTATGCCTGATTTGCACATTTAATACATTAATATGTTGGTGAAAACTAAACGAACATGATTTAATAGGATCTTTTATCCGAGACAAATATTAAAACTGTAAAGCAAACTCTATTCATTTGCATGCATTTAACAAGATTTCCGATATCAATACTAAAGTCTAAGATAAGTTATTTTCTCTCTTTACTTTGACACTTAGTTCAGCTAAATCATTTTTGAACCAATCAATTACTAAAAGTGTAACATATTTATATTTATATATAAACTATCTTGGATTAGATGAAAAAACCAAAGAAACATTACAGCTTAACATTTAGAAAAAATAAGTAAAAAAAGTGGGAAATACTTCTAAATATTACTAATTTCGGATGTTGTGCTACCAGTGTCTTTTGACTCAAGCAGATGAGGTGGTTTGACATATGGTGCCGCTTTAAGCTTATAACACCTTAGGCAAGCCAAACTCATATTTCTGTTTCGACGCCATATGACCTTAACTGTGTTGATGGGCAATTTAACCAAACATTAATTAACAATATAGAAATACCTTTTGTTTTCTTGTGGAAAGACACTGCAACACAACGTTAAAAATGCTGCTATATACATTTACTCTTATAATAGATTTCAAATGCTATGCTTGATTCTAACACAAGATTCTAGTATAATATCTAACAAAAGTCTTTTATATAGCAAACGATATACGCTAAACAAAATACAGTAAATGATATACGCACGCTAAAACGCACGCAGCATAAAAACGTTTCTAAACGTTTAATAAGATATCCTTATCATATAAGTTTTTTAACAACTTAATTAGCTTGATCGTTTAGTGATTTGATTAAATGCTAGGTAGACATGCATTTCAAACGGGTTTATGTTTATGTTAGAATTGTAATGCACTCAACCTGGGATAAAAAGAAAAATGTCGTGCAGCCTCAACACATGAATTTTAAAGTTATAAGCTATCATGCGCATATATTGAAAAAATAATTCAACGGGTTCGTCTTTATGCGCATTTCTGAAAAAAATACTTTGCTTTAGCCCAGGAATCTCAAGATAGACGTTTATTACGTCGACATCGCTTCCGGTGTAAATAAGAATAAAAAGAATGGTAGAAACTTTAGCAAATCAACGATCAAATCATCGAGTCAAATACACAGAAGCAAACGGAATTAATATGACATTTTAAACAAAAAGAAAACATACATTGCAGACCGGCACAGTCCAACATATTTTAAAGACAAGGGCTATATCTATGTGTGAATAAAGCGCGTCGATGAACGGTGTTCATGATACGTCATCATAGGGTCACAAACTAGATCGAATGTTAGAGTTAACAAAACTAAATTTATGTTATTTATAGACACGATTTTACTTAACAAAAGAACTGACAAATACGTATTATCATATAAAGTTTACCATCATTTCGCTTAGACTACATGTTCTTAACTAATGACAGAAGTAGACGCACGCTATTTGAACGATAAACGGACGTATACGCACGCTAAACGATAACAAACGCACGCATTCAAACGCACGATAAACGAGAAACGATACACAGAAAACGATAAACGTGAAACGCTTGTAAACGATGCACGCTTGAGAAAGCGTTTCATCAAACGCACGTTGCACGATATACGTACGCATTTTACACGAAACACGGACGCACGAAAAACGCTATTTTTGACAACCGAAACGTTCACCCTACTGTAACTGATAAAGAAACTAGTTATCTTTAGTTTGTAAATATGGTTACGATCATTCAGTTTTTAACCGTTTTTACCGAAAAATAAACCTTCAGTTGCTGAATAACAATCCATTAAAAGGACTACCCGGAGTGACCTTAATTAAGCGTGATGAATTTTATATAACAATCTATATAAGTGATAAGAACAATTTGACTTCATGGATTTGACGACTTGACTTTAAGTTTCTATGATCCAAATAATTGTTAAGATAAATGGTATTGTTCTAGAATGATTAATATATTTAGAGTTAATTAGTGTTACAGCAATCTTAATTACAGCGCTCTTTTGAAATTTTGATTTGTATAATTGCATATCAACCCTACCACTTAAATTGTTTTTATAAAGTTTTTGGAAATAGCTATAATGATAAACATGTAAGTATGTGCATCACTTCTGGCAAAAGCTATCGCTTAATCAAGATCTATAATAAGTCATTCTGACATAGTGCTTTATCTTTCTCGGAGACGGTACATGATAGTAAGGCAATTGACTCGATCGATTCAAGTAAGTTTAACTTAAACGAAAGCTCAAGTCGTATAATATATTAAAGATAATTGTTTTCTCAAAATATTTGTTTTCAGTTATAATATTAAAGTAGCTTGAGAAAAGATAAAGTCTATCATGTACTTTTGAGTATATCAATATTATATATAGCATAGGCTAACCCAAGTCCCCATCTCGATGTGCTTGATATCATACAATATCGATTTAAATTGTAAATAATTGCTTCAATACTTTGTCAACATTAAGGCAATAAATGTGTTCTGTATAAAATTTCATGTTGTTCAGCGTCTTGAACTCATGAAATGCAAATCATAAAAACCTTAATTGATTAATTCAATCATATTTTTTAAAGGGAGATTTGTGTTTATATAAAGATATTCTCAATAGCTGTATGTCTGATGCTCTAAATTGTAGAAGTCATCATATCCGTCCAGCAATAATAAGATAAAGGTAAGCTTAATAACTGTCCCTCATTTTATCTTGTATGTAATGAATAATAATGAGAATAATTCTTCAATTTAATAATGTATTAGGTTAGCCATCATTAATACCAAAATTAAACATGTCCGTGGATATCTTTGCCTAATGTAAATAAATTTAACTAGTAAATGTAATGATTAATCAAAGAGAAAATGGAAATAAATGTCGTCAGCTTGAACAACTGAAATGTTTTAAATGATGGTAATAAAAATAATGTTTTTACACAAATAATAACTCTAACTAAAATATTCTTAAACCATCTTATGTATGAAGTAATCGTAACAACTGTATACGTGAATAAAAATAGAATAAGGAGCCATACGATAATCATATATTGTAAGTTTTGCACGGACAAAATTTTATGTGATATTTAAAAAAAATTGATCCTAAATGAAAGGTCTGTAAAACCATACATATATATGTTGATGATATTTATTGTCATTCGTGACAACAAACCATGAAAATGTTATAAAAAGATGTTGTGGATAAGTGCTAGATACATGATCCGATATGTTATATTTATATAACTATATAATTTATATATTTATTTACCTATGCTGAAATCAAAAACAGTAGGAAAATGTAGACAGAAAAACATATTTTGTTTATCTAGCACATTACGCTAAATGTCACATTGACATCACATCCTGAGCGTCTGTTTTGTATGATGTTGATTTTCATTTCTTATGAAGACATATTAAAGTTTAAACTAATAGAATGTTTTGTTTTGATTTTATATAGTATCAATATGAAATGAAGCACTTCATCTTGATTTCTGTTATCAACAAAGGAAGAATAAAAGAGATAAAAACCATTCATTTAAAAGTTCAATACAAAAATCTGAAAATAAAGTGATCCCTCGGGATACAATACTTTTTATGCAAGAGTTGATATAAATATTACAGTTAAAGAAACGACGCTGTTCTATATTTCTACTGATGTTAAATTAAATTCTGTATTTCTAAGAATGTTAAGTTGATCGAGAAGAAAATGAACTACATTATTATATTCATACACCTTCTCTATGATGATATACACAAATAAATTGTTTATTAGATTTTATCTTGACATTTAATTCTCAGGCATTGTTAACATTTTCGCAGAACAGATTGTTAATATTCCGACTAATGACATGTTTAGTCAGTTTCATTAATATCAACCATCTGTTTAATATGTTTTTGAGAATATATATGGTAAACAAATTAAATGTACTTTGATTAAACAGATAGAAATAAGCTTTATTAACTGAAGAATGAAGTTTTAAAGCAGGTGCCTCCATATTCATGCTAATTTTCAAGAACATTTTGAAAGAAAGAGTTTCAGTAAAGTTTGCAAGAAAAATATTGTATAGGGAACAAAGGGAGTAATTTACACATTTTAAATGACATTCACAATCCATGTTTATTACCAAATATAGGTTAAAATATGCAAAAAAATAACCCTTAGCGCGATAGTCACGCAAATGTAACAACAAGGTTATTAGAACATGAAACTCAATCTTTAATAATTATTACGTAAATTTTGAATATTTTTCTTCTCATGCAATCTAAGCACATTTTCTCATGTTTAATTTTCTGGAGATAAGCAGCTGTAATGAACAATTTAAACAATATTCTTACTTGCAGATCATATGATACTTATTGTAAATACTATTTATTAAGTCAATGCCCTTCTTATATTTAGATAATATAACATGCTTGTGCTGTATTTATTGCTCGTATATAGATGCGGGAAGTGATATTTTCGTTCATATTACATTTGCGGCTGATCATAATAAATAATCTGATTGTCTTTGGTGAATTATATCACAGTAAATATTTTGATCTACTCTATTTTAAATTAATTTCGATATTTGAAAGTCTCACGAGAAGCTGAAGCATTAAAATTGAAGATACCAAAGGTTTTATACCAAGATGCTAAAAAATGTATGTACTTATTCAGGATTCATATCGGTCTGCTTAAGTTTAGTGTTATCACAAAAAATGTGTGCTTGTATTTATAAAATATCACTACATTGTATACAGACTGCATTTCAATCACTTGATTGATTTAATTGATATTTGTTTTTTTAGATTTATGTAATGCATGGCTCAACATAACACTGATAAGGGCGAAGAATCGAAACGTGTGGTCTAATACAATTTGTTGCAGAATCTTTTGACATGATATCCAAACTTATTCATGTGGGTAATCACGTGACATTTGTTTCCAGTAAAATTGGATCACCGGTCATGACCACGTCAATGCCTTGAACAGGTACTCGCTGTTTTTGGTTATATCTTTCGTTGTTTGAGTAATAAACTTATACCATGTTTCAAGATTCCAACTGTACAAAGTTCCCTTTGTTATTGTAGCTTTTTTACTTTTCTTGTTATTTTTGTTGAATTCCGTCTATGCAATATGCGATAACATCGTGTGACGATATCTGCAAGCATATTGAAATATGTACAAGTGCTACATGTAAGCAATATGAATCATCTGATTTGGAAAATATTTTCCTGGAACAAGGTATATGGTTAGCATTCAATAATTCATGCAGTTTAGATCACACCGAGAGTTCAGCATAAAATACTCTGTGCATTCAACTTAAGATGAAACCTATATATAAATTGTTTGTTGAACTGATACAATTTGTTACTATTTTATCCATATTTGGATGAATAATTATAATTACAAACTTATGCATATGATTGCAAACTTTACAAACTTTATAAGTCACACAATAAAAATACTGTAAAACAGGTAAGTACTTTGAAGAAACATCGTCTATAGTTTTGAATTTGTACATGATTAAGCGACCAAGTCTACAAAATTCAGAAATAATCTTTGCAAGTTAAACCCGGTTCAGCTCAGCCAAGAATCTTTTCTAAAGAAAACTCTTAGGAAAAACAATGTACACATTTTATTTCAAATCTTCCTGAATTTTCTAAAGGACAAATTATATTTCTTGAACACAGGAATGAAAAGGCCATGTATTGGATCTCCATTTGTAGGATGTTGAAAAAGAACATTGCGTTTATTACTACTCCTCGTTTATTAAAGCAAAAGATGACAATATTTGATTATAATTATTCATATATAGTATATAGTATACGGAATATTACAATGTGTTTATCATAATACCTCTTGTTTGTAAGTTATTAATTTAATAATTGTCTCATATCAAAATCTCAGATGTTCAACTACACAGGGATAATGTCAACATTTCTGAAAGTTCCATTCACACATATTTTTTCCAGACACATGCCCAATGGCATGTAAGAATAATATATGAACACAACAAATATTTTCTCATGTTCCTAGTTCCGTCGTTTACTGTAAATTATTTTCTTATTATTAACTTTAGCGTGTTAAACCAATGTATTACGCTTTAGAAAGTGTTATCTAACATTGGTTTGAACAAAAAGTATTTTTGTGTAAATAGTTTACATTAAGGCGGGGCTACAGCTGCAGCTAAGTTTGCCGTATCTGATAAATTTATAAAAAGCCATTTTTAATGGCGATGTTTAAAAGTCAAGAACATTTATATATAAGGTAGTTAACCACATTTATTGTATAAGAAATATTATAACTTTATATATTTTGCTCTTATTTGTGAATGTAAATGTAATTACTTTGTATTTAGAATTAGTATAAAATATTTTTAATTTACCTTCCTTCTTTCACTTGAAAATGCAGTGCAATAACTCAATCCTCTATTGCATTTCTGATTTAATTAAAAAGTGGGCGAATACTTTATTTCCGTTTCAGGGAAGCGAATTTGAAAGCAAATATAATTATTCAAGATTTGAGTAATATTGGCTTTCCGTAGTGGTGTGTTAGCACGACAACTTGGTGCGTGTGTTATTATCTATAGAAAGGAAAACTGAATTTGGATCATTCAAGAAATTCCATTGCTTTAAGTGTATAACTGAAATTACCAAAACCATTAAACGTTTTCAATTATTCATGCAATCTGACCGTTATTTTCCCAACAAGATTAAAGATTAGAAAGTTATTTTACGTCGAATCTGCTGACAAAAACTCCATATATTTACAGTAATGTTTTTGAGTTAAATGTTTATTTCTTACGTCAATATCTATTTTGTAGAAACAATCAATTTTTGAAAATAGCATACTCTGGTATTTGCTATTATTGACATTGTTAAAATCGTGAATTCTAAGGTCAGCTGTAAAGCAAATAACTAGAATATAAAGGATATTTGTTTGTTTTGAAAGTAAAATCGAAATATATTTCACTGAGTGGACACCAGATGAAAAATTTCACGAGTGGCGTAGCCATAACTTGACTTTTATGAGCTGGTCTTCACGAACAAATTTTCTATTCATTCCATGCTTTTAAGTGATATTAAGCCACATTTACTTGTTTGCTGCGTACCATTATGCGTTCTTCCTTGTGACGTCATCACATCATGTCGTCATCGTATCCAATGTTGAAATTTAGTTCTGTAAAATTTAGTTTTGTTACATTTTTTACACAATTTATGCATTTTTACTCGCTTCTTGTAAGGAAACAAAATTTACACATAATGGAATTTATTCCTGTTGATAATTCCATCTAGTTATGATCCTCATTCAAATATACAGTGAAAATTATCAAATATAATTTCACTGTGAAAATTATCAAAAATGATTTCACTTTCCACTACAAACATGTTATAAATATAAAAAGGGATCTCTTGGGTAAAAAAAAATAAATAAAATTTGAATTGTTTAAATTGATCAAGGAAACATTAAACAGTTTAATATAACATTACGGCTCTTCGTTTTTGGGTGTTTTCGCACAGCCATTAAGAATGATTATTCTGGAAGAATGTCATCATATAATGGCTCAGACTTTTGTTAAGAGTATAAAAATCTCGGGGAAATGTCTCCAGTGTTTTCATGCCAAACAACCTCAGTGGAGTACTTCGGAAATCTTAATCTCTGCAGTAACAATCAAACACACATTACAATCTTCTGTATAATATTGCATACCTTAGAACGTGAAATGAAATAGCTTCTGGCAAGAGATGTTTCTTAAAACTCGTTAGAGTTGATGCTTTTTAATCATATTACGTGATTTCCTTTAACCCTGCAAATCAATTTTGAGAGAATACAGCCAACCATACCTATGAATTGAAGAGACCTTTTGAAAAATTAAATGATTATCTTATTGTTTTTATTGAAGTATCAAAAACCAGCATGTGAGCATTTTTGTGTTATACTTATATGATTAAATTTAAAGGAAGAAATCTTATTTTGCTTTAATATTGAACCTAAAATACAGCTTTATTGGTATTATATAGATGAAACATTTTTGTCTTTGGAAGACAGAATTCAATTATAACATTGGAGATAATGTTCTAATTTTCGGTCCGCCTTTTTAGTACTATAACATTTGAAATCGTCGTATTTGAAAAATTCTCTTCAAACAAAAGCTATCGCTTTCCATAATTTACGTGTTTTATCAGGCGTTTGCGGAAGCAGACACGCACTTGAATTTTCAATCACATACGTGTATATAATAATAATTATAAAAATCCATTCAAAAAGTGTTTATGCTGTATTTTAACGGCGTCATCCGACTGCTGTAGTATCCTTAGCATACGCTCATTCATGATTTAAGGCGATAACATGACGTCTTTTGAAACCTTTATTAACCTAAACATGGAGCATTGGAGAGCAGGTATATTAAGATAGCACTCAACTGGTTTTAATACTTATTTGGCATGCATGATGATTTAATTGTTGATTAAATGATAAAAACAATACTGGACGAACAAAATATACTAAACTTGTATTAGGAAAACTACTAGTTTCTAATTGTTTCTGTTGTGTTTTATCAAAGTAAACGTTAAGAAAATCGACAACCTTCGCTAAATAAGAAGCGTAAAATCTCCCTTGTTCGTCTTTTGATATGAGCGGTGTTCATCGCTTATTTTTTGTTCTGTGTAGAGATTAACTTATTAGATTTACGGGATTCATGGCTTATTTTGTACATATCAAAATTCCCGTATTAAATAGACGAAAACACCACTAAAACCGATATTATTTCTTAACTGAATTGCAGAGGATATATGGAATATAATGAAAAGTTAATGCTTATTCAATAATAAGAATGGAATATGTTACCTAAATTGTAAACAATTTTAGAATTGCAGACAACTTGACGCGAAACAGTGCAGTAACATCGAGATATACGCACAGTTTATATTTTTATTGATAGCCAAAACCTGTTTAACATATACCCTTCATTTATTAACAGAAAAATATCTGTAATAGAAAAAATGCTTTAAGAAATTACACGTTATTATGCACCGAGTTAAAATTCTGTAAAGCATATTTTATCTATTTCTTATTAAGCGAATTTTACATAGTCGACAGCCGGTCTACCTAACAGGTTTTCCAGAATAACTTCCTAGTAATAACCTATTTCTCTGCAAGTGACAGACTTCTTATCACACGTGATGAGGGGTAATAAAGTAATGCTCATTAAAGTTAATGTACGAGAAAAAAATGTCTCAGAAATATTCCGTCTCGCCCGGGAGCGAACCTTGTTTCTTAACTCTGGATTACAAATCAGATTTTTTTTTGGCTGCCATTACCTTAAAAATGGTATGATATTCCCTTTACCATATAAACCGGCTCATATCACATAGGAAAAGCTTTAGATCTGGTAGCAATTATTTGCATAAACAAACTAAAAAACTAAATTAATTCATCTTCAAACATAAAAAAGAGTCTTTAGCATGAAAAAAATAATTGTAACATATTTCATAAACAATAACGCTGCCGTTATAATAAAATATTACATAATATTTAGACATTGGTTGTAGTTGCATGTCTGTGTTTTTTTTGTTTGTTTTTCTTTTCAAATTTATGTCTGGTCATTTTTACATCAAAAGTCGCGCAATAGAACTAATTCCAGTCAGTATCAAATCCGAGGTGATTATAAAGAATCGTCAAGGTATTTTGATTGATGCAAGAGGAAACGGCGATGGCTTTAACGCCTTTCAATTTATTAAAAAAAACTTAAATGAATAAATGTTATTAAGCATTTTTTTAACTATTAATTTATTGCTTTTCCAAACATTAGCTTCGCTAATTTGTAATAAGTGTTGCATGATATTACGCTTCATTACATTTAGTTATACTCATGGCATGTAAATATTATGAGTGAATTGTTCAGAGGGGAAAACAAGATTTAATTTATTCAAATTAAGACATTTGTAAAACGGTAATCAATACCATGTCATGTCTGCAAAATACTTCTACTAGAAAAACAATTTTCAATGTTGCTTCTTGATATAGTTCTCGTGACGATCGTGAGAAAGCTGTTCCAAGTCTACTCTATTTGTAATCTACACTTCCATGTGGTATGAAATGTATAATAATGAAGGTATTGATCATATTCAATAACATTTTCATGTTCAATTAACTTATATTATCAAAACATCAATTTTGTAATACACAGCCCGATGAAATAAAGACTTCGCAAGAAAAAAATGCGGGACTGTGAATTATCCAGTGGATATGCCATGTTTTTGTCTATGTTATATCTGTACATAAGTTGGAACAAAACACAAGTGACAAGATCTCATGAAGTTTGTTTTATTTTGTCCAGATTAAAAATAATCGGCCAATACAGACATAAGATATTCAGTTCGAAAAAGTAGTAAATTCTTCGATAATTGTTATGAAACAAACTTCAACCTCCCCGGAGACATTTTTGTCGTAATTTAATACAGCGATAAAACTTAAGGCCATAAACAGACTTTGTAAATGTATCATTGAATGTCTTCTTTTATTAGATTTATCTCCATATCATTTGTTAAAATATAAAATGATGCGAATTTATAAACAAACGATAAATCTGTTCTTTTTTATCTTAAATTATACCTTACAGACCAAAATTCCAAGAAAGGAGATTAATTAAGATTAAGTATTTAAAACCACAATTCCTGTTAAGAGAAAGATAACAACTGATGTGAAGAGAAACAGAGATTTAATGACTCTTGCAGGATATAGTAACGTACATCAATTTAACGAAGTCAAAGATCTTTAAAGCTTGAATGTATTCATATACTTACAACGCATAATGTTTTGCTATGATTCAAAGAGTCAGTAAAATTGTTACAAAACTTCATATGTGGAGTTAATTACCAAAAATGCCGTCTGCATTTACCTAATTACAAAATTGGTGCATAATTGAAGGTCAGTTACCAAGTCAGTTACCCAGTTAAGTTGATTAATAAATAGAGGATATTCAAGTTTTTTCTATAAATACATGATTTATTTTCATCGAGTGGTATGAAAATAAATATTTCACGAGTGGCGGTAGCCACGAGTGAAATATTGTAATTTTCATGCCACAAGATGAAAATAAATCATGTATTTATAGAAAAAACTTGAATTTTCTGTTTATTATATACATTTTTCTCTTTTTTGACATTAAAATTTGAAAGACTTTCCCTTAAATTTTGTGTACTGGCAGAATTTAAAAGAAAGTAGTCCGGCAAGACACCAGTGAAAATACGGAAAATATGTTTCACTGCAGTGAAAAATAAATTTTTACAGTGAAAATACGTAAAATGAAAATACGCATTTTATTTCATCAATATTTCTCAATATTTCATTTTTAAGTATATAATAAATAAATATATTGGAAGTAATTAGCACGATACATGACCGGAAACAAAATGTATGAGAATAATGTTGGCAAGTATGAGATAAGATGATCCGATATTATATAACTATCTATATATA
Source organism: Ruditapes philippinarum (assembly GCF_026571515.1). Lineage (NCBI taxonomy): Eukaryota > Metazoa > Mollusca > Bivalvia > Venerida > Veneridae > Ruditapes > Ruditapes philippinarum. Next base: position 342,182 of record NW_026852742.1, on the reverse strand, counting down.
GCAGGTTATAAAACATTCTATTACAAAATGTTATTGTTGAAATACTTTATGGACCTTATAATTGACATAGCATCAAGCTTTTTGTGTCCAATACTTGAAAATTAAAGAAAAACTTAGTGACAAGTGACGTGATTTAGAAAGTCTAATTGTAGTAGATAACGACAGAAAAGAGCTTATGTTTCTGCAGCCATGTTTGACTTCCTGATTTTCACTGTGTCAAAACTTTAACAAATATATGGTTATGTTTTTTTTTCAAACTAAGGTAAAATATTACGTAGCGTTCATCTATTATTGTGGTAATATAAACAGCAACAGGTTTTCGTTAATTTCTGTCTTTTTCCCCTACATAAATTTGTAACTTAAACAGCTGGTTTTCTGACGGAGCATGTTATGCAGTATCTGGTGTAAATTTGTAATATGTTGACGATTTTTGAGAATATAATTTGACGAGTTATACTTATGAAAAATATAAATATGTTTTATTGATTGGCAATATTGGCCTGAGGTTCATTAAGTTTCGGAAGCATTTTGTTAGTGTCCGTAATGTATTACGATTTACTTATTGATTTCATTTGATAGGAAAGTTTTCGTTACTTTATTTTATTCTAAAGTTCCGATGCCTTGTGGTAAGTACGATAGCATAGCAACCGCGAAGTTGCAAGTTCGAATTGTTAACAAAGAAATCAAATGTCTTTAATTATTAATCATAAATTATATGCAGTATTATTGGATGAAACATTTCTTTAAATTTTGGTGTATTTCATTAAAAAATCATAATTTTGATACTGTTTTAGACATAAATGTATTTTCATAATTACACAGTCGTACAATGAGTGATTTGTATGCACAGAAACTAAGAAGGCAAGTTTTGCAAACTATAATGAAAAACGTATAAGAAAAAACGAGTCATTACGATTCAAACACATAACCTTCAATTAGAAACCAAAAGTCTTTTAACTCCTTACCACCGAGTTAAGCATTGCTTTCATTAAAAAGTCGATATTGATGAAACTTTTAAACTATTGGTCATGTATTATTATAGTTAAAACATTTAAAATCAATCTTTTTCTTCCTTAATGGTGATATATATGATGCAGTACTGTTAATAAACACGTAAACACTTTTGGTATTTATCATTAAAACAGAAAACGTATCTAAATGAGCAGGTTTAACATGGCATTGATACAATTATTAATTCAATATGACAATAAGCTCTACCTAGACAAACATATGTAGTACTACAGATAAGCTTGTCTTGACTTATAAAGTGTCTTACCTAGATAACATATTTTTCAAGTTACATAGCATCAAGCCATTTTAAGCTCGACTATTGGCAGAATGATCGAGCTAATGCAGTCACCCATTTGTAGGCGTCGGCGTCGATGTCGGCGTCCCTGAGGTTAAGTTTTTGTGTGTAGGCTGGTATCTCCATAACTACTGAAGGGAATGGAATGAAACTTCACACACTTGTTCTCTGTGATTATCTAACATGATTGGCACAAGTCCCATAACTCTGATTTGCTTTTTGCATATTTATGCCCCTTTTCGACCTAGAAATTCTTGGTTTTGTTTTTGCGTGTAAGCTGGTATCTCCATAACTACTGAAGGGTATTGTTTGAAACTTCACACACTTGTTCTCTAGAATTGTCTTACATGACTGGTACAAGTCTCATAATTCTCATTGTTTATCCATAATTATGCCCCTTTTTGGGCTAAGAAATTCTAGGTAAAGTTTTTGCTTGTAAGCTGGTATCTCCATAAGTACTGAAGGGCTTGTGCCTTTTTGGAACAAGTTTATGTATTCATAATATTAAAGAAGTGATTAACTCGATAAAACATCAGCCTTTGTACCTTTTCGGACAATTTTATGTATTCATCTAGGTAAGCATTATTATACTCAATGAAACACCCTTGTAACAACTTTTTCGAATAGTCGAGAGTAACTGTCTTGTTCTTGTTATCTTTCCGATGAATGAAAGTTATCTTGAAATACTTTGTTCTCAATGACTGACCTTATAAAGCCTTTTCTATTAAATCGTGCTTAACATAAGATATAGATAACCTGATCATGTGAAACAGTCTTCTACAAAACAAATAATGAAAAAGCTTCTATGAGTTTTAATGTGGGTCACTCTCCGTGTTTAATCGTTTCCTTTTAATCTGAGTTATTGCTTTTCTGTACAACATTACAGTTGATTTAAAGATAGTCTGTTGTTTAATTATCTTTATTAAAAGGACTGATGTACTAGAAAAAATACAGAAACATTATTAGTAGGATACCACTTATATTATGCTAGATATAGCCAAGAAAATTGCCATATGTTTCGTATCAACTTATTGTTAATTTATCAATTTCGTATATAACGATTTATCTAGAATTTTTATTATAATTGTACTAGTAATATCTTATGTAGAATTTGTTGTGTTTGTTTTCGATAAGTATTTTTGATCAAGTGATGTAAAATTCAACGTGCATAAAAGGATCAGGATAGCTGCTTAAACATCATTCCATGTATTGTTGCTAAGACTTCATAAATATTCTGGTGATTTATGTATTCGAATTTGAGTTTAGTTTTCTACAAAACTTATAATTTTGTAAAACAAAAATATCATTATTTTATATGAAAGGGATCTAATATTTATTTTGTATTACACACATGGACATTATGTTTATTAAAAACAAAGAAGTCCAAAATTGAAAACATGTGCAAAAGAAACTTTAATTTATTTCGTTAGCACAAACTCATAATGCAATGAATAATGCGGATGTTTCTAAATTCAAAACTGTTCCACTACTATGATTAAATGTTGTATTCCGCTTAAGTCGGTTCTAGAGGGCATGAACGTTAACTTGCACTTTCCAGTACCGTCCATTAACAGTCTCAATCAAACCAAACCTGCAACATTTTCAACTTTGCCGTGTTTGGCTTTCTTTTGGGACTTCTGTTTTTCTCTCCTTTCATACAAGGCACAAATGCCTCGTGCACTTACAAATGTTTGATAACCGCACAAATGTAATAATAATTAACATAGAACGACCCATTTAATGTTAAATATCTGAATATTAGTTTTCATTTAGGCTTCGTCTTCAAATTACAGTGTGGTAGCACCAATCAATTTTGAAATATTGAAATATTTCTTCTGTTTATTAGTCCTTAATAGAGTACAATGGGAGATCTAAGTATAATATCTTTTATCAGCCGTTAATATAGATGATGAATGTAAAAGTCTTGTAACAGGAATACTTTGACAACAGCTTTGATACGTGAAAATCGAATTCTGTTTAAAATTAGAATATTAATGAGAGATTATAATAAGTGCAATATAACTCATGATTACTAACACATTCAATCTCTCAAAGTGAAAGCTAATTAGTATTTGCCCATTTGTTTATGAATTAGTCTGGAAAGAAATTTCTGCAATCATGAAAGGTCATTTAGAACAAATTATTTTAAAAATACGTCCAATATTTCAGAGAAAATAACTCAAAAAGCGAAATAAATTAATCTTTGGGGATGTTTGTCGGTTTGAAATTTTAATTAAACTGTATTTTTCAATGCTGGTATGATAATTTCCAGACAATATATGCAATTAAAATTGCTTTGTTATTTCTTCAATAAATGATTCAGACAGAATACAGAAACACGCACCTAAAGTTGAATGCGTTTTGTTTATTTGTAAAAATAATAAATGCATAAGTTGATAGTTGTTATTACGTTTAGATTCAAGAATCATTTATAATATGAAAAAAAAACATATTCAATTAGGCAACAATGTTATTAGTTTTGCGATGTCAATTTTTCTATGAAAATGCTCCCATATTATTTTTTTAAGCTTCATGTATTGTTAATATTATTCCATTTCATATGGGTATTAAATACATGATTAGAGCAATGCATTATATTTTTGCAAATGCACAGAAAGAAATATTAAACTAATAAAGTTACTAAAATGGCAAAATGTCTCCTTTTAAGGGGCAGATAAGTCATATAGTAGAATAGTGACCTAATTACTAAGATATTTGAAATCATAAAAAATCGAACTTGCCGTCTCATTTACATGGCAAGGATTTGAACGTCTTGCAATTTGAATACAAGCACACCACTGTGATGTGGTATACAATGTTATATGTTTACAAACCCGTTCAATTGCTAAAAGAACAGAATCGTTTTTTTCTGTGTGTGGCAACGCTCTAGATACTTATGAGATACACTGTCAAATTAAATTGTCTTCATACTGTACCAAAGCATGGTCAAAATGAAACGGTTACGATTCTGTTTAGAACAATTGTCAGGAAATAGTGTGAATGTTTAACGATATCTGAAGCAATGCTTTTCATAAAATTTAAAACACAACAGGCAATCAAACAATACCCTCTGCCAGCAATTCCTTCATTCCATACATAATAGTGTGCATTCCCTGTTACATGTGAATACAGGGACATATTAAAATTAAGTTTTCTTGTGTAACAGAGGCAAGACTGAGATGCTGTTGGTAGGATCATTACTTGTTGTAGGTCAAAGCAGCCAGCAAAAAGGGATTGGTCAGCTTTAGCAAACTATTTGGCAGTGTCTTCAGCATTTATCGCTGCTTTTTCGCTTTGAATATGCTGGTGATACTTTTATTGTATCCCGTTTTGTTCAAGTTGTCTGATATTTGAAAATTGATACTAGAAATCACACATGTCTTTCAGGTGCTAATTGAAGGCAATTTTATGATGTGTGTTAAAAATATTCCTTTACATTGATTCCTTGTAGCTCCTTCCAAATACTCTTTTGTCGATGGTTTTCGACTCAATACGAGGAAAACGTTGAATATGTTGTTTGATGTCATCAATGATAGTATCAGGAATTTTATTAGGCCTGGTTTTGTGAGTGCCCCTCCTGTCAAGACTGATTGCATGTATGTATCAGTTTTTTTAATTGCTGATGCAATTGTGAATGTGGATATGTCAAGTGTATCTCTATATAAAGCTGTTGACATACTTGGATTTATTCCCCATTTACAAAATGTAAATTTTCTGGAAGTGTTTATGCTTTTGAGGTTTTTGTCCCTTTCCGTAATACGCTTTATTTTTGATTCAGTAACAGTACTGCAAATGAATTATTTGTGTTTTCACCCCAGTCTCAAAAATTCATAAAAATAGCTTCCCTTTCCTCAGTATTTATTTTACTATGACACTTCGCTTTACAACTTTGGCCGCAGCCATTTTTAAGCATTCTTTCCTGCTTGATTTTACCTGATGAAGTAACATATGTTTCACTTGAGTTTTATTCTTTTCTTGGTTATATTTCCTTCCCACCCATCTTCATTTATTTGCCTTTTACGTCTGCGTTTCGGAAAATGTCAAGTAAAGACAAGGGCGTACCAGACCCTTGAGACACAGCTGACAGGCTGGAACAAGGAATAGGAGAGGCTATATATGCAGGGCCAGACTGCTGTGTCTTATCAGACTGGCGGGACCTAGATTTACAAGTAGCTGGATCAGACTGATGTGTCACGTCAGCCTGATCTGAACTGGTCATAGAGCTAAGTGGATCAGACTGATGTGTCACGTCAGCCTGATCTGTACTGGTCACATAGCTAGGTGGATCAGACTGATGTGTCACATAAGACTGATCTGTACTGGTTATAGAGCTATGTGGATCAGACTGGTGTGTCACGTCAGCCTGATCTGTACTGGTCATAGAGCTAGGTGGATAAGACTGATGTGTCACGTCAGCCTGACCTGTACTGGTCATAGAGCTATGTGAATCAGACTGATGTGTCACATTAGACTGATCTGAACTGGTCATAGAGCTATGTGGATCAGACTGGTGTGTCACGTCAGCCTGATCTGTACTGGTCATAGAGCTAGGTGGATCAGACTGATGTGTCACGTCAGCCTGATCTGTACTGGTCATAGAGCTCTGATGTGTTACGTCAGACCGATCTGAACTTGTCATAGAGCTAGGTGGATCAGACGGATGTGTGACATAAGACTGTTAATTAAATAATAGTATTTGCTGTGTTGTGTCATTTCTAAGAGATTTCAGAATTACACTATCTGGTGTATTTTCAATGTCTTCAAAATTGTTATAAATCTCTATGTCAATTAAATCATGAAATGTATTCCTGTCATTAAAATTCTCAAACTTATGAGATAAGTGTAACATGCTTTAATTGCTTCAATAGATGAAAAACTGCCGACACTTGACATACTAGATTCATCCAGCATACCTTCTTCAAGATTCCCATTACTCACATCAGAAAAACCATCAAAATCTGAATCAGTCATGTCTGTGTTTCTGGGATGACACATACACTTACAATTTCAAAAGGAATATTTTTGTTCTTGCTATACTATAACTTAGTGTCATGTTACCCATAGTAAAAATGCATTTGTTACTCTCAAATAGAATTTTCGTCATGGCTAGAGTAGAAGATGGGCCGTTGTTTTTCTGGAGACTCATTGTTAAACCAGTCAGGACTTCACCATAGTGCAAAGAGTAATAAAATCATTACACTGATTTTTATATCTTCCATCATGAGATATATCTTGGCATGTTTTTCGTATAAGTGTTCACTTTGCTCCACATTATAATCTAGCATATCTGGGGACCATTCACTAACAGGTGTTTTATGTGATTGAAGAATAGCTGTCACTGATTTTGTCATACACTGCCTGCCGTTAGCACTAAACGTTAACTGTCCTTGTTGTGCTGTGGCCCTATCATTGTTAATTTGGGAAAAAAGACTTGTAAAAATACTTTCTAAATTTATGCATAAAAATATCTAAATTTAAGAATATAGTAGCATTTAAAAGTTGGCAGAACAGACGTTAATAAATATCAAGCCATGATCCAAGAAAAACTAATGCTGATAAATTTAAAAAAGACAAAAATAACATTATTTTCCATTCATTATGGAGGAAAATATTTGTCTGCCTGTCAGACTGCATCAAAAATTATATTGGATAACAATATTTTCATAACATTGCACTGAAACATTTTGTGTAGCTTTTTATAAAAGGTAGAAAGTTAGTTAGTCTAAATTGAAGAAATATCTAACTTTAAACAATATGAATTGTTTGTTTAATTCAGTGTTTCCAAAATAACATAGTTACTAAAAAGTTGTCTTCTTATAAATTTTACGAATTCAAAATTCTCTAAAATTTACAAAAATACAAATGCTAAGATAAAAGATTATCGCAAATTCGAGTATTAAAATCACTGTAAAACGGTTCCTGTTGATCCTTACATATCATGATGTATACATGAATTGTATAAATGTTAGTAATACATGAATTCGTCTCTGATTATGTCATAATTTGGCGCTGGTGATGTCATAATTGTGATGTCACAAACATTATTCCATTAAATAACCCCAATGAAGATGAGAATAGTTTGGTCCAATAAGTAAATATGTGCACTTGTATCATTCTTGCACTTAATTTTCTTTGAATACAGAAATATTGATGCAATAAGGGAATAAATTCACTTATTCAATTATTGCATTAACATAAAATTTAAGAGTAACTTTTATCTATAAAAGTCATATTTTTTAATACAGTTTGGCTCCAATATTTTAAGGATATTTATAACACTTTTATAGTTTATTTTACGTCAAAAAGTAAATTTTGTGAAAATTTGCACTTACTGAGTTTTTACACTAAGGTGACGATTTGGTAAACATGCAACATCTATGTTTCATAAATATCAGTTGACACGACTTACAACATTGTTAGGAGCAATGTCATTGCGATTGACTCCTCAGAAGTAATATTTCAGATGACTTGTATTATCTTAATTTTGAATGTAATTATATTTATCAATCTTTGTAATAAATTGTTCGTTTGGTGATCTGGTTTTTAATCATTACGAAATACCAGGGGATGATAAATGGATTTAATTTAGAAATATATTAACCTTTTATACAATCAATGATGGGACATCAATATTAGTAGTAAAACATCTTCCTTACAAGAATTCGTCATATTAAATCGTAGTACGTAGCATTATCATTCTCAAAATAGTTAATTATGTTTGATTGTGTTGGAAGCAACTCTTCTAAGTCCGTTCATGGCAACGTCAGTATTAAGCAATGCTTTCAAGTTCAAAATAGGTTTTTTTATCCACACAGCCTGCAAATGTTATATAAATAGTTAAAAGCGTAAACCATTACGCTGCCACAGTTGTAAATAGAGTTGTAAACAGTAGTTGTCAGAAACAAATGGTTGTTTCATATCTTGGTTTATATAATTCCTCGCTGCATTCCAAATTGTAAGAACTATTAAAATTATTTTAAGCCATGTTACTAAACATATGCTTAATCATTGTGAAAAAGTGTAAATATGAGAGTTGATAGCATTAACGAACGTTAGGCAAATTTGCAATGACTTTTATCATTTCGAACTACTTTTTTGTAGGTATGTATTTCTCATGAAATTTTAGATGCGAAGCTACAAAAAGTACAAATATCTTTCAAATTCTTCATACCGATCTACTTTTCTTACAATTCATGGATGTATTTTATTTCTCGGTGTATCAAACATTACTTGTATATATTGACTTTTAACAGACCTATTTCATGTATGTCATGCTATATCATGCCATTGATGTTATGTAACGCTGGTTGTATTATTACTGTGTACTGTTGGGCATATTGTCTTTGTGTAAATAAAGTTTATCTACCTATCTATATTATCATGCCCAATATTTGGATACAATATTTTATAAACAAGAAAATCCAAAATAATGTTTTTGCAATGTTACTATTTAAACCATTCATTACGCATACAGTGATATGTTTCAAAAGAAGTATCATTCATCATGACTCAGAAAATGTAATGAAAAAAAGCACGACAAAAAAGCATGATAATCTTTGTAACAATAATGAGATAGTTTTCAGTCGAATATACATACACAGCTTTTGAATTATACAGGTTTATATCAAGATAAAATATATATTTTTATTTTTAACAAATCAGCTGTTCTTTATGTTTGTATTTCTTACACCAACTTAAATACATTTTAATTTTATCTCGGACGTCGGTCCGCTAAACCAGGTTTCATGGATAAATTAACCAGTAAATCAGCCATGTGAGACAAATAACCATTAGACTTAAAGTAGGAAATCAATCATCAAGCAAAATTTTCACTTCGCCGGAGGAGCGTGTAAATAATTCATGTGTAAGAGTGATGTTGTATCTAAGGATGGTTGTGGTGATTTTTGCCATGTATATATATCAAGATGAACACTTTTTGAAGTCAAAATAATCAATTAACTGTATATTTTAGACAGTTTTGAACTATCGCTTTTATAATCTGTAATATTTATATGTAATAACATTGCATTACCAACAATTCCCCAAAATGATATTGTGTATTGACAAAAGAAAGGGACATAGTTTATTTCTAATGAGAGCATACTACTAATTGTATGAGATATTGTGGCTTCTACTCCGTGTCAAATAACAAAAACATGGCTAAATCATTCGCATATCATATAATAATCAGCGATCTATCTAAGCAATATATATTTGATAATCAAAAGCCTTATATTTGAATCAATCTTTTTTTTGTCGGCCTTTATCAATATCAAATTGATGTTCCGACTTAATTTGCACTCTTATGATGGTACCACTAATACATTATGTAATTTCAGCAATATCTCCAGTAGTATTCTTTACATTATAAGGGAAGTGGAAGAGTTATAGTAGCTTGCCTTATTATTACTACCTCTGGTCGAATACGTGACTTATACCTAAGAAGAATTTTAGAAATAATGTTCTACTATTACTCATTTGAAGACATACCAGGGTTGAGATTATCTTTACATACACGAATTCTCATAAATCATTCCCGTTTTACAAATATAGTTTTTAAGTGATAAATCTTCTTGTTTCAATAAGGGTTGTTACCGATACGGCGTGCGTGTCATGTTTTAACGACGCGGACCTTTATGAAGTGTAATGTACATTCTCTTAATGTTGACAATCTATCTAAGCAAATATTTGGAAAATAAATAAATCATTCGATTGTAGTTGAGTATAGAATAAATCATTCTAAATTATTAATAAACAATTAACAGTATGATTGATAAATGATACATATGTTGTTAAATATACTAAACTATTCACTAGGAAAATTGTATAATAAACTGTTTGCATTCAGACAGTCATTTCAAATATATGATAAAAGGAAAATTAAAGTAAAACACATTTCTTTTTCGGAATATATATGTACATATACGAATACGCACAATAAGCTGAAAATCTTAAAATAAAACATTATTTTATATAACAGAATATAAAGCAAAATTGATAAAACTAGCTTCATTATTTCAGATACACATGTACTATAAAGTTGCCTGACGTAAATACAGGCCATTTAAAGTTTACTTGACATTTAATATGATATAAAGAATGCGAGCCGTTTCTTGCTTTATCATCTCGAAGTTTTTATATTTCCCTGTAACATTTTGTAATATCCTTAATGATTTCTTTGGCTTTAGGTAACACAGAAATTAGAAAACATGTCAGACCTTTCTGTGGGATACATACAACAATTCCATACATATCGCTTTGCTAAAAGTTGTTACACAAGTTATTATAAGCACATTTGTACGTGTGACAAGATGAGGAGTTCCAGAGTTTATATTTCTTCCTTTTGTAATACATTTGCAAGATTACAGACATATTATTTATTAAGAATCATGCTCTATCATTTTTGAATGACACAAATGCTGAATTGGAGACAATTCCATTTTTATGGTATAATTATTGTATAAACTATATTAAGTTATTGAATGTCACTTTATTAGTAAAAGCAGTATGCTTAGCAACACAATTAAAAAGCATCAACAACCTGAAACTTCTTAGTATTTGTTCTCGATGACCGTTTAAGTACAAATGCCACATTTATTTCATACTTTGCTCTTCAAATGGTCAGCGGGTCATTTAATTAAGTTAATTGGTGTTAATCTATCCGAGTACGTATATGTATTTTTTTTAATTCTGTATTTCCATTGAAAACAGTCTCTCCTTTCATTCTTTTAGTACTTTTGTCATTAATCGTTTAAACTACATTTAGTTATGACAACTTTTTTTTCCTTACATGGCATATGTTGACAAAGCCAACGGTCTGATCTCTGTTATATGTTACAGGCTGTCAAGAAATCCCATAAACTTTGATATATTTCCGCTCTCAATTACAGTGAGAATACAGATGATTTTAAATGCAGGAGAATAGGACCAAAATTAATGCAATTTATATGTTATTCAAAACAACTAGAAATTAATTTGAATTTAGCTTGATCAAGTTGTTCGTATTTTCAACCTCATGTATCTGTGGATATTATTTTTTGTTTGAAACAAAAGTAATTTCACTTGTATTTATATTATAAGTAAACAGACTATTGATGATGGTATACAACATACGATCATTGAGTCAAGTGTATGGTGTAAAACATGTATTAATCATGTTGTATATTTCAATGGTGGATAGTATATAGACCTATTGCTATGGTTATTGTCAATGCTCATTTCAAAAAAAACTTTATAAAGCATCAATAAACGTATCTTTAAATATAAGGAGGAAAATCATATATTCAATATATATCTGAAATAAATTTTATGTCTGAAAAATTTCTGTAAAAAAATGTCGAAGTTTAAAAGTTCAATTTTAGCAAATTTCTTCTTGGTCAAGGCGGTATATTATCGATAAATGTTAATATTTGGAAAGGAAAGTACAACTTTACGAAGTGTGTATCTTGAAAAACATTTCTATTGTGTTCGTTAAATATTAACTGTATTATACAATAGATTAATTCTAGATGCCTTATTAGAGAACTTGGATAACTTTCTAATTCAAATTAAACTTATGTTTTAAGGTTTGATATTTTATCAGTGAAGTATCAACTTTCTTCCAATTATAACATCTAAAAGCAAGGAATATATCATTAGTTGAAAGAAAATAGAGCTGTCATCGATAGAAGCGATATCGATGTATCATTGATATTTTTTGTCGATCGATTATCGATTTAAAATTTTAAAAATCGGTACTTTCATTAAGTATTAAAAGGTCTAGGAATGACAAAAAATTACTCGAAACATAAACGGAAACAGGTGCTCTGTCAAAAGGACATGACTAAAACTATGCCGTTGCTACTTAATCATTAATTTAATGCCCAAATTAATGGACAACTACTATATAGTGGCTGTATTGGAACTTCAGAATCCAACAAATTTGTTAGTTTTAAAAATGAAATCATTATAATTTATATTAATAAAACAATCAAAAATTTATTTTAAAATAAAAACCCGATAGTACTAAATCACCTGTCCTTTGATCTGAAGGTCATCATTCGTTAATGTCTACATTTTAGTCTGTGCCCGGTAAAAATGGCCGAAATCATAAAAATTGTTGACAAAAAGAAAGCAAAAAATGCCAAGCAAAGTCCCGTTTGGGAACATTTTGGGTTCTTTGAAGACAAGGGGGTGGTAAACCCAAAATTAGTAGCATGTAAGATTTGTCGTATGACAATGCCATTTAGCGACAATAGAACAAATCTGAGAGTCCATCTTGAACGTAAACATTGGGATAAGGTGAAACATCTATCAACTACGCTGGTGCCAGCACCAATTGTAAGTTTATATTAACACAGTAAAATAAGTAGTACTTAACAATAAAATACCGTAATCTTTACAATCTTAAATGTATAATTCCTAACATTTACAAAATAAAATAAATAAATATATAAATAAATATATGAATATTTAATAATAAAAATGAATAACTATTCTAACTTTATTAAGTAAAAATGAAACAATGGTTTGACAAATCCTTGTTCTGTATGGACAGTTAAATTACCAACAGTAATAAAAATTATAAAATATATAAACTAGTATTACTATTACAATTCCTATTTAACTATACATATAGTTATTTGCATTTATATTTTCAAAATCAAATTGCTGTGCAGCCTTCAAAGAGTGTGTCCAAGAGTGATCCCCCACTTCCATCAATGACCATTAGTCAACAGCCAGACCTTGGTGAAACATCACAACCAACAGTTTCTTATTTATTTGAAAAACAAAGAGCTTTTCCCAAAGCTTCCACTAGAGCAGTTACAGTATCACAAGCTATAGCAGAGTTTCTAATATTTTATTTATGAAACCTCTTAGTACAGTAGAGGGAGAAGGTTTCAAACATTTACCAAAGGTGTTGGAGCCACGTTATTCTACAGTGCCCAGAAACCATATTCTGGAAAAGTACATTGTACCAATGTACCACAGAACATTTGAGACTGTTAAACTTGAACTTTCAAAAGGGCTTCGCCATGCCTTTACCACAGATGGGTGGACATCTATTTCAACAGAAAGCTTAATTACCACAACTTGTCATTTTATTTCACCTGAAACATATCAACTCCAGTCCAGAGTCCTAGATACTAAATTTTGTCCTGTGAGTCACACAGCTGAGAATGTGGCTTCTGAAATGTTGCACTATTGAAAAATGGGGATTAAAGGATCCTGTATCTGTAACAGATAATGCAGCTAACATAGTGAAAGCTTGTGAGGTTGCCAAATTGCCCCACATTGGCTGCTTTGGCCATATTTTGAACCATGCTGTGAATCGATGTTTATCTGTAACTGAAGTTAATGCACTAATTGGTAAATGTAGAAAGTTGGTTTCCGTATTCAAACAAAGTTCTTTGAAAACAACTGCGTTACATGTTGCAGAAGCAAATCTTGATCTTAAACAACTGCAAGTACTCCAGGACGTTGAGACGAGATGGAATTCAGCTCTGTTTATGGTCAAACGTCTTCTTGAAATTCTGTTAGCAATCTGGGCTGTGTTATACAAAGACTAAAAAAAAACATTTACTTCCATCTGATTCTGATAGAAAGAATATGGAGGATCTCAAGGATTTACTTGAACCTGTTGGAGAGGCAACCAAGAAGGTTTCAGCAGAAAAATCAAGTACAGTTAGTTTGATTCTGTCAACACTACAACGTTTCGTCAATCATGACTTTGTTCCTAAGCCCACTGACAGCTCATTGATTGTAAAAGCCAAAACTGCCATACGCAATGACTTAACTAAAAGGTACTTGAAAGATGATGAGCAGTTATTACTTGCAACAGCTACTTCCCTTAACCCTAGATTCAAAAAACTTAAGTGGTTTGAACCAGAAAAGAGACAAGAAGTATATCAACTGTTGAAGGAGGCTATGATAAAAGAGGTGCGTGAATCAACATTAAGTTCTATTCAAATAAAAACTAAGCAAGAACTGCCAAGTCAGGTAAAAGAGGACATCTGTGACATAAATGAAAACAGCCCAGAGAAAAAGAGACCCAAACAGGAAGACAATGAAACAGCAGAATCAAAAAAGAATGATGCAACTGATGCTGATTTCTTTTGGTGTTTTTGTCAAAGAAGAGAAACCAGAAGTTACACAGGCAGATAACGTTATGATTTAGTTAAATGGCTATATGGAGGATTAATCGGTTTCATTCAAACAAGATCCTATTAAATGGTGGTGCGGACATAGGGAGAAGTATCCTGTTCTTGCACAGATTGCGTTGCAATACTTACATATACCAGCTACAAGTGTACCATCTGAAAGGGTGTTCTCAACAACTGGGAATATACTTACCAAGAAAAGATCATCTTTAACAGCAGACAATACAGATATGATGGTGTTCCTATATCATAATTATCACTTTAAATAGTTGTTTATTGTTTTGAGTTGTCTGCAATCAATCAAAGTGTTGTTTTTGATATGCTTTATATGCAAACGCCAAAAGTTATACTCATGAAAGATTAATTTCAGGTTTTGACTTATTTACCAATGAATGCCATGGTTTGGTGTATTTGAACAACTGTATTTTTGTATCCACTGTGAAAACTTTATAACTACCTACAGTACCTACTTACAAAACTCATGAACCAGTTTAATGTTATTTCTGTAAAATTTATGTGTTTTTTCTACTCTAGTCAAGTGAACTAGTCATTCTTGTTAATATTCAGTTAAGTTTGAACTCAGTTTAGTCAAGTGAACTAGTGATTGCATATCGTAACTTTAGTCACTGAAGAGTGTTGCTTGGTGTAATGGTGTATGTGGATAGCGGCCAGTAAATAAATAACAACATTTTATACACAGTTTTGTACTTATTTGATAATTTACATATTTCATAGCACTTATATGCAAAATATGATCAGAGAAAAACATGCAGAGGACATTAATAAACAAAACACAATATAAGTTCATGTACATAAGGTGTTTTTTTACTAAAACATACAGATATGTATGAAAATGAAATACAGATAAATGATATATTGATATATGGGTAAATCGTCGATATTTGTAAAATATGGTAAACACGATCAACAAGGAAAGGCGGCGTTCAATGTAATCCGATATCGATATATCGATGATATGCCTTTGAATGAATCAATGACAGCTCTAAAAAAAACATATCAAAAGTACAATTCCAAAGCGTTTCTTGAAATGTAGCAATTTTAATATGTTAAAAATTGTTATGATTGTTGTACTGAATTTTATTACAAGTACTTTAAAGCGATTACGACTCGTAGGAAACTAACACCAGAACGAAGAACATCGTTGTATCATTACTCTTATTATAGAATGCTCGAACGGAACACTCATTTTAGCATACACATATTTAGAAAGATGACAATAAAGCTGCATTATGTAAACAAATATCGACGAAAGTAATTTATTTTTCTTGCCTTATGGTCCAAATGACAGACAAAATCCGGGTGTTTAAAGTGCATAAGACGCCGAAAAGAAAATTCGTGCAAGACATTTAAATGTCTACGAAACATTTACAATATATATAAGTAATACAGTAGATAAAATTATAATAATTTATTAACTTTATCAACAAACGCATAAGATGTGTTTTGTGTTGAATCTTTGGTTGTTTTACACATGTACGTTACACTGATACTGTGATAAGTTCCTATTTTGACTTTCAAGCGTTACTTGAGGAGGTAAACGGCAGCTTAACATTATTCGTGTAGTTATTGTTGTATCACCATCTTTATGAAATATTGATAACTTAGTTGTCACAGTAATCGGGGATAAGTCGTCCATATATGTATACAGTGGCGATTATAAATAAAAGTATATTGTACATAGATAAACATGATTTTGTACCAATAGTGTTAAATGTTTTCGGTGAAAATGTCATTATTTTAAATTTGAAAATTTTAAGTAAACTTTTTTTTAAAACAAATCCTACGTGACAGACTTAACCGTTCTTTGACTTGCATTCTACACATAACATGATAGAACTGCAAGTTGGGAGCCTTTAGCTAACTTGCCCCGAATTGCCAAAATTGAAAATGGGCAGTTCAAAATATAAAGGGCTGACGCGCAAATTCAGCAGGCTGTGTGTTTCCTTGTCAATGCAAAGAATGCATGTATTCAAAACGGTATGCGTTTGCTTTAATGATGATGAGTTTTCCTTCTTGAATAAACTCAAATGGGTGGTTTTAATTCCAATGTCATTTCTAACATAGATTTGTATTTAAGTGTTCCTATATCTCGATTTAGCATGACAGCTTAAAATAGCTATTATCAATTCTGATACTAAACAGGGATGCAAAATGAAATAAAACACATGTTTGATAAATTCTCTTGATTAGATTGAAGACATACTACATTTTTCAATAT
Organism: Ruditapes philippinarum; assembly: GCF_026571515.1. Taxonomy (NCBI): domain Eukaryota; kingdom Metazoa; phylum Mollusca; class Bivalvia; order Venerida; family Veneridae; genus Ruditapes; species Ruditapes philippinarum. Next base: position 325,498 of record NW_026852742.1, on the reverse strand, counting down.
CATTGTGATTGCGTTAACTATTCAAATTTAGAATTGTTGATTAAAATGTTTTGCAAAGTAATATGTGCTAAATATCAGAGTATATATAAAAAAAACTTTTATTTTGGAACATTTAATATAAATATTCCGATAAGAAATGAAATTATTTAATTATATATTCAGTATTATTATATTTCTGATTTATTATCAGAGAACATGTACCGGTCAGATTATTTGTTATTGAACATATATATATATAATGCAACCTGTTTCAATTCCAAGATGTTTTGAAACTAAAAAAAGAAAATATGTATGTCAAATTAAATCTTAACTTCTTAATATATCTTCTTGTCTCTTTTTGGGTGTCAGAATTATGACAATTATGTAAGCAGACTTGCACAGTTGTTTGTTTCGACGTTAAACTAAATTCAGAACTATTTGAGGGATGTTGCACTTTTTCATTATCCTTCATGTACATACTCAATCAAGTCGAGTCTGCAATTTTCTTGTAATTTTGTTGTGTTTATTGCTTCCGCAATTGACACGGCCTTTTTTATCATTGTACAAGAAGTAACATTTTTCTGTATACAGATTTAAACTTCGAAGAAAGAAATGATATTCACCAGTTAAATCACAACAAAGTAATTGTTATATAAATCAATGGAATAGTCAAAATTAATTTAATCAAATACCTTTAGGGGACAGAGAAGCTTGAAATATTAAAAATATCTTGATCAAAGTTATTAAACTACTGAGCCTATTGTATCTTTAGGCTAAATAATTTCCTGAGATTTCATTATTATTTAAATGCATCAGTTAAAATGACACGAAAATATAAACGTGTGCTTTAATTGAAATTTATGAATGACTATTGAAAGATTTATTGCGAGTTTTAAAATAGAGAAGTAAACTGAGTATGCTCATTGATGCTACAGGAAAGTGCAAGTTACCGTCCAAGTCTCCTGGCACAGATTGTCTTAAGCAGAAGTCCATGGAAAGGAAACAAACAAGTTACTTATTTGTTTAACAGTTATAAAAATATCATCGCATTGTAAAACAACAGAATATTACTTTTTTTATTTCTATAACTTTCCTCTTCATCTTGGAACTGTCATAATCAACATATTTATTTCTTTAATATCAATAATGTTGCCTTTGTTGTCGTTTTGATGCTGAAATAATTATGCTTGGAGTTAATACTGACAAACATATCTAGAACATCATGACTGAAAGAAATACTATGTTATATCAATAAACATAACTACAAAATAGCAAAACGAATAGGTAGATACATAATATTGAGAATGTGTAAGGATATAAGCCAAATAGTGTTAAATAAACTGAAAATGGGACATCCGCGAAAAGCAAAGAAAACCACAAAAGTTTGTTACGTGCTTTCAGTAGAAACAGAGGTATTCAAGACCGACCAAGCCGTTATGAAGCTCTTAAATTCACAGGTGATCAGAATATCCGAATTTTATCTTATTCTTTTTAACTCTAGAAATGATTTTACAAGCAAGCGTATTGATAGCTGAACAGTTTAAACAAATTTCTGCAGATGTAAATCAGGCAACAACTAAGTCAACTCTTACATGAGATGAATAATTAATTTTATATCATTCTTTTACAATACAAATGTATGAATGAATTTACTAATTCTTAATTGTGATACCTTTCCTATAGCGTATAGAATTTATAATTTCTTTACAATCAGCCATGTCTATCATAAACATTTGTCCTTAGAATAGCAATAGCAGAGCTAACACTCAAAATAAGAAGCATTGAATAAAGAATATTAGTATATCTGGTGTGTAACTTATAACATTATTATAATGTACTGGTACAAAATATTAGAAACGCCGGCACTGCCTAAACTTTTGGTAAATAAAAAATTGATTTTTCATTGGCATGTATATTATGCTATTAGCTTAAAACAACGATCAAAATAGGAAGTGAATAAGAAGGGCCTTGTCAAATATGCATTTTAAGATATGGTGTTTGTTGAAAGTAAGTTGACCTCGTTTTAAAATATAAGTTATGTATACACCTGAATTTAATTTATTTTCATTTCCTCTTATACCCTTATACAGCAAGCAATATGGTTGTCAGCAAATATTATTAAGATAAACGATTTCTTTATCAGGGAGACGTTTTCGCTTGTTTTGTTTAGGTATAAAAAATTTAACTTTTTAGGACTGATAAATTTAATAAGTTCTCAATCACAATTATAATAATGAGAAGCAGCTGAAACATAAGCTAATGTTATTGTTAACGCTATTAATGTTTTAGCTACATTTGTAAAACGAATGTTTTTATTTCTTTCTTTTGTATGTCAATGTATTTTGTTATTAAAGTGAACAGTTGATCAATTATTAAATTCATCAACTTAATTGAGTAACTTTTGTATAATTGTGATAAAACCATATTTTATTCCCATGGTTGTATTTATATAATAGATTAACTTTTGACTTAATGCATGTAATGAGGAGTGCTCCTTGTCCCTGTCTCAAGAGAGCAGTTTTAAAAAATCTTTTAGTAGATATTTATGATAATGGTTGATGATAATTTTTAATTATGTATAAAAACTATACTGCCGCATTTAAAAAATGTAAATATAAAGCAGATGATTGTAATGTATTAATATAAAACTCCTGTATTAATTTTCAACGTGAGTTCTTATCGACTTAGACCTTGACTGAGCGAACGTAACAATTTGTCCAGTTTTTGTGAAAGAATCAAGTATGACTTCACGGCTTCTTGCTATAGTGATATACACGTATCATTTTCCCCCCCGTATATCATCCAAGGCATTCCGGCAGTCGAATGATACGAAAATGTTTACTATATAAATACACAACGTAAATACATAACGTATTTACTACATAAATTTATGTACTAAGACGTTCGTCAAAGTACAACTAAATACATGTAAAATTCTTATATATTTTTTTATGGTTGGGTTTATCGTCGTACAAACAATATAGGTCATAAGGCGACTCTCTAGTTTTACGTATAGGATATCGACCGAGTACGAGGTTTTTCGGTTTAGGAAAGACCTGGTCACGAATTTCATGTGACACCGAGAGCGCGTAGCGCTCAAGGTGTTTCATGAAATTCGTGACCAGGTCTTTCCTAAACAGAAAGATCGATGTACGAGGCCGATATCCAACTTACACGCCGTTAAACTATTGGCTTGAGCTGCATTTGATGTAATGCACAAAGATTACTTTTAACACAGCGCATATACAAGTAAGCTTTTATTAACGTTCTGTTTAAATATATAATTTGCATTTAACTCTGCTTTTCCCTTTAAAATAATAATCAAAAAAGCTAAGTGTGTAATTTGTCAATAATAAAGTCAATGGGTCTGTAATGGAAGGTATGTAAAAGAATGAATAATTATGTTGATAGTATTTCGTATCAGACATTGTTGTTTCTAGGACATTTGCTGCCGGACAGTTTCCCCCTCGGACGTTTGCTTCCTGTTTTTTTTGCTATGGCGACTTGTCATATGTCAGAGGGCATCTCTTGTATAAATTTTAAGTATGTAATTTAACAATGGAAACGTTCTATTTCATTTATTTATGGATGTTATTTTGTTTTCACAAATTTGCGCGAAAGTTTGTGTATTGAAGCACAACGGAATTTCGACAATAGGAGATGAAGTTTGGTATCAATTTAACAATGGAATATTTCAACTTTTTTAAAACGGGGGGGGGGGGGGGGGGGGAATGTACGCCCCTTTTAAGGATATAAAGGGGGCAAATGTCCACCTTAGCAAACTTCCGAGGGGGCAAATGTCCGGATACCCAGGAGACTTCGAAAGACTTGCATATGAATATTGTTGTCTGAGATACATGATCCGATATTATATTTTATATAGCAGATTATAAATTGTTATCGAATAAAACATGATCGTTCAGCATATAAATTTGTATACTAAATCACCTATAACTTTATTAACATTTCTTTTAATCAAGAATTTTTTTAATAATACAGTTTTACCGTTTCTATCGGTATTTGAAATTATAATGGGAGATGTGCCCATTGTAGACCAATCCACTTTAAGTACTTGTATATGCATGATACTATATAGCAAGTTTTGGAGTATATTTATACAAAATTCTTTTAACGTTGTTGTGTAGCATTCTTTGAGACTAAGTCCTTGCTTCGACGGTTTTCAGGGCATATCTGTTTTGATTTTTCGCCGGTTGAATAGAACGGCAATGCTGCCAACTCAAATAGAGCAAATAGAGGGGGAGGGGATAAACGGGGATTTAACAATCTGAGTGATCCCGCGGTTGGGACTTCGCTATTAACAGTGGGTAGCTGCGGTTTCCAATGCAAAGCATATTCAAATGGGCGTTATTTTAATCACAAATTCGTTTGAAACGGACATATTCTCGTTATATTTTTTCGATATGAATTTTCGGTACAATTTTTATGTACTATGGATTTTCTAGAACGTTTAAGATGTTTTAAATGAATTTGAAGCGTCTATTTTTGTTACATTGTGAACTTAATGACAGAAGATCCGCTTACATTAATATTACTTTGAAAAACTTTGATACCCTGTCCATAATTTTATTCAAATATTTGATATAGGGATGTTGGAATAATTGCTAAGTGCATTCATTAAACATCCAGATTTTGTAAGTCATAGACAGGAATGTTATGACAATCATATACATTTTATTTTCATTTTCATTTTCTATTGCATATCATGTTGTCTTTGCATGCGCATAGGCAGGTCTATTTTTTCACGTGTTTTTCATGACCGGGTCTGTCTGACTAGAGCAGACCTGTGCACGTGCAAAAGATAGACCTCATAACGGACTTTCTTTTGTTTAACAGGTCTATCCGAAAAATATAGACCTGTCACAAACAATAGAGGAGGTGTGTAATGTTGGAGGAAAACCTCAGGTGTCCCTCTATGCATCATTGCAGACACAAACAGGCACCTTATTAGAACCAACGAATCCAAAGTCCTTAGCTGGATTCGAACATATAGAGATGCGGGGTAAGTGATTTGAAGTCAACGACCTTGGCCAATCGGACATTGACGTCCCATATAATGTTAAAATAGAAATATTTATACACCATTTTTCTCAATACATTTACCAGCACACTCTTCTCATTAACAAAATGTTAATTCTTAATTGACCTATTTCGTCATGAGTAAAGCATCGCAAAGTTTTTTTTTGTTTTTTTTTGTGAGAATATGAAACGAGATATAAATAGCAAAACTGATAGTAATGTGCCAAAACATTTTGCCATGTCTACAGTTTATGATGATTTATGTTTAAGCATAAGTTAATACCGTATCTTTATTTTTTTGCCTTGCAAAATGTTTAAGGTCATATTGTTTGGTTTTATTAACCTGTCAATTACATACTGATTACACGGTCGATGCACACAGTATATTAATCTTCGGTAGATGTTCGGTAAGTTCCGTGAGATGTACGCTGTACGAAGGAATTTAATTTAATTTGTATCTCTAAACTACGTGTACTCAGCGTTATAGCGCAATAGGGTAAATCACGAATTTATAATCTAAGTGCCACACGTGTTTTAAGTTCGAGGCCGCGTTGGTCCATGTTTTTTTCTGATTAATACTTTCAACATTATTGAATCTATATAATTATGATTATGTTATGTTGTTCGTTTTGTTTGATTATGTTTTACTTAATTTTGTTATGTATATACTGTTTATAAATAACATGTTTTTTAAGAATTCATGTTTAAAATTAAAACGGATTAAAATCAATAAATGTCTTTTCAATGCCGTAAAACACACTACAAATATGTTCCATTAAAATATACTGCAAAAATAAAGAAAGAGTACTAAAACAATGGCAACAGAAGGATCGAACCACAGACCTATCAGGCATTCCTTTTACCGACTGTCCTATTGTGAGCTAACGAAAACCTTCACATTAAGCTGGCGTGACTTTCAAATCCATGACTAATATACTCCACAATAATTCTCGTAAACTACACGGACCAAACCGAAGTGGGATCGAATATTTAAATGAGTCCTATAATATATTCATAATTGACAGGTCAATAAAATCAGACTTTACCATAATTAAAACTTAGTCATACAAATTTTCGTTAGTTTACAAGATGATGACGAAATTTTTTTCTTGCTTTTTCTTCCTCTATTTTTCTACATGAATCATCACGGAACTTATTGTTTTATTTACATTTGCTTCGACAGAGAAAGAGAGACAAAGTAATGCTATTTTCATATTATGATGTACCCAAATTGTGTCACTTATATCTTAAAAGTCAATATTCTATGTGAAGTTTATTTCTAATGAGGATTGTAGCACACTACAAACTTCATGAGATCTTGTTAATTCTCATCTGTGCCAAATATGATCTAATTACTTAATCATTTGAATGAATATGCAAGCCATCGAACGGACTGATATGTGACAATTACGAACCTCATTATTTCCAGAATCTTACCATGTTCAGCTTGTATCAATTTAAAATTAGTGATCGGACTTAATTTGCGTATTAATGAAGGTACCATAGAAAAGCAGTTGGATTTCAGTAATGTCCTTTTTCATTGCATTCATGACAAAGGACTGAAGAGTTATAGCTAACAATATTCTTAGTACCGCTGGAAGAAAATGACGACTAATACAGACGAATATAAGAAACTTATTTTTCAAGACAAACAATGACAAACACAAATTTTCATCAATAATTTCCGTTTTGCAAATTTGTTATCAAAATTGATTACAAATGATTTTGTATGTCATGATTTACAAACGACATTGACCTGTATTAAGTTTTATGCATTGCCTTACTGTTGACAAATTACCTAAGCAAATATTTGGAATAGAAATAAATCGATCGATTATTGCGGAGTTACACATAAATCATTCTGATATATTAAGAAACGAATTTTATTATGAAAATTTCTCGTTAGATTAACTGATTTTTTGACCTGGGAATATATAAAATAGACTGGTTTCTGTGCCATTTTATCATTTTAAATTTTACATTTTAATGACATGCGACCAATTACACTGATATGCTCAACACACACTTTATCATTTTCTTTCCAGCTTATCGCCATCATGAATTTAAAGAAATTATTTGAGTAATGAGTTTTTGAAAAAAAATTTATTTTAATACATTTATTGCTCTGTTACCCAAACTTAACGGGAAATATGTATATCTACAATGAGTTTCTGTGTAAGCTAACTGAGGTGGAATCGATTCCATCATCTATAATATCTTGTCTCCGACATAGCTAACAAAGCTAAGCTTCAATGTACATCGAGACATTACTGAAATACGAGAGTGTTATACATGTATATTCAAAAGCGCGTCCACTGAACTGCTCTTCCGTATTGTGCCTGCCCGAGGAGTCATCATAAACACTCATTTATTGGTCATCGATTTTGACACTCGTGGATCTAGCGAAAATGGAATAGATCTGATTCAAGTTTTACGTATTCATAATACAACTTGATACATGTAAAATTCTAGAATGTTATTTGATGGTTGGGTGTAAAGTCCCACCAACAATATAGGTCATAAAGCGGCTCTCCAGCTTTACTGGTGGGGAATCTATGCATTATTGCAGACACAAGCGGGAACCTTATTAGAACCAACGAATCCACATTCCTTAGCTGAATTCGGCATACAGACGGGAGGGGTAGGTGCTTTTAAGTCAACGATCTTAACCCCTCTGACATATTGATGTCTAATATAATGTAGAATAGAAATATTTACTTTAATTACTCTTTTCAGGATTTTTATATTAATCAAAGATGAGTTTTTCAGGCAATGACATTCAAATTACCTTTAACTACTGATTAAGTTTGTTTTTCAAATTGTCAATAACATATTCATTGTAATTCAGAAGCTTGTACTTGGTACAATTAAAATATAATATGACTTTGATTGCTGTTTCTGTGTTTCCTTCCGTCAATTTGTCTGCAATTCAGACAATATTGTCAGTTGGTGTATTATATATATTTCTAATTTAAACAACTGGAAACAAATGAAACTAAGCTACTTATAATTAGATTTACTTGGCAAATTGTCTTTAAAGCATGTCTGTTGATGTTTTGTCAATATCTAATGAGATTTAAACGGTTGCCTACGAACTTATTACATTAAATACTTTTCGGTCATAAATACAAGGTAGAAAAAAAGAAAACCTTACCGACCGTCTAAAACGGCAAAATAAAAACTTATTTAGTATACTCGATTTGATTGAGCATGTTCATGAACGGTAACAATACAGTATTGTTCTTCAATTCTTGAAATGTAAAATCATGAAGGTGCTGGAAGACTTAATTACATGTCAAAACGTTATACAAAACATAGATCAGACTTCATACTCTCACCGTATATCATTTTTTGTAGTGTGTCTGGCAGCGAATTTGTCTTCAGGACTGATTACAAATGAGATGATTTACAAATTCAATATTCCTGGAAAGTATGAGAAACATTGTAATAAGCTGTCGTTCCAACTTTGTTTTTCACTTGTTTAAATGTTTATTTACAACATTATGAATTGTTGGAGATTAAATGTACATTTAGTAGTAAATACCGGAAGTTATATGAACAATATTCCGTGTAGTATTACAATAGTACTAACACATGACAATTTGATTTCTAATATGCTAATGTAAACAAATCAATAGACGTTTTTGCCTCAGCAAATCAGCCGCCATATGGCCTGACAACGTCGCTTTCTTAACTCCTTAACTGTACATAATATGAGGACGGTTCGTAAAGTTTTGAGTTTGTAGCTACAGCTAAAAAAGTATTGAAAATCAATCAATAAATAATACAAATCTGTAAACAAAACCTTTAAAGAAAATAAATTACCGAAAATGGCATTCTTTCAGGAACATTGTAAAAAAATGGTTACCAAGGCAACCCACGTAGTCCATTATGGAGAAATTGCCGTATATCTATTTACATTTATACATCATCGCTGTAAAATCAGGCATACGGTTAGACGTCAAAATGTGTTGTTAAAGCGTCTGTTTTATAACTTTTTTTCTTCGATGTAAAGTTTTTCGTCGAATTTGTCTCATTAGACTCAATATCCGAGGACGACGTCATGCATGGAGGAACGATAATAAATCAGACTTTGTGTGTTCGAGTGAGAATGACCCCTGCGAAAAGACGAGATAAATTTGAAAAAAAAATGTTCCAGGGTACTGGTATTTCGCTTGAATAACTGTTATGGAGATAAACATGCAGATGTAAAATATTTTAAGCAAAGCCATGCGAACAAAACGTGAACTTGACTCTGTAAGAATGCGTTGAAAAATGAAAATAGGAATGCATTGAAATATATTAAAAACACAATTCTGCCGAAATGTGTTTTTTGCGAATAATAATGAAATATAAATATATATATCATTACAAAAATATATTGTTTCGAAAAAAAAGTATTGAATGAGTTCAAAGGTTATCAGAATATGTAACAATATGTTACATCATGAGACAATAAGTGACTATTTACCTGTGCATTTTAAAGGTACCTTTATGTATTCCCTCTAATGCAGTTTCAAAACTTTAATGATTACCCTCGTATCAATGTTTATTTACACGTTTGAAAAGTTGATTATTGTTTTACATGGAATTTATCTGTTACAATGATTAATTATATCGCTAAAAGTCTTTGTTTTCAATTTGAAAGCATTCTTATAATATTTGCCTAGTAATTACACATAATTACGCATAATTCAATCCATTAATGCTCGAATAATCAACTATATCATATAAATGTGAATCTTATTTTTCTTTAAATAAATCAACAGCATCTTTAAATACATGAAAATTGGTATTTGAAAGAAAAATAGAATATACGTTCTTTTTTTTCTCTGATATTTTAGCTCGACATAGATCTTTTGTAATCACCTTATACAGCAATTGGTACTCTAAAACAACTTAAGGGAATGTGTTGATTCACAAACTTATTTAAGTGCTTAATAGCGGTCATGTCCAAAGCTCCAACTCGTACATGCATTTTGACACCTTTTCACTGTATGGACATAGAAAGATCTACAGTTTTTCTTGAAAGCACTGAAAATAGTTGAGCTCGTAAATTGTCCTTATAACAGCTCTTGATCACTTACTTCAAATTCACGTGGTGTATGAAACAACTTCTTTTTCTCACGTAATAAGAAAACTTAAATCTATTTCATCAATTTTTGAATATCGATCAGGCTATTAATGTCTAAAACTGCATAAAAAGGTGTAGGTACAATTGATCACAATCTTTAATATATTGGCACCAGATGTAATGTAATAAAATTGATTCCTTTAATACGTTTTATTTTAATAAATAACACAGACATATGAACTATTTTTTTCCAGTTAAATGCTTGCGTGAAGCATTCCTTTCTCATTTCGCTAACTGTCCTGATGGTAAACTTGGTTTGACAAGAATTTTAACTGTTGATTGTCTTGTTTTGTATTTCGAATCTTCTACAAAATTTCTGTAATTTGATGTTTTCAATTTGTTGCAATCTGTTGTGTTGTATGTTCAAATGTTTTTACTTTTGGAAACAAAAATATCTTGATAGGAGTGCACTGTGGTTTTGATGCGCAGTAATATATTTAATTTATTGATTGGATTAATGACAAACATCTGGATGACAAAGTGTGCAATATTTGTAAATTTATTAGAATTACTATACTTCAATACTCACAATGGCACCCTTGAGAAGAACTCATGTGACGCTATCTTGAAGATACAATACATATAGCCATGTGAAAGTACTCGTATCTGTTCACAAAAAAAAAATGATTCTGCGACGGTAAACTGCAGTCTGCCCGTTACCTCTACATTGTAATTTCTAGAAAATTTCTTTGTATTTTCTTTTCTTCTTATTATCAACCTTTAACAAACATACATTGTTCAACATGTAAAGCATATTGTCTTGATCAAAACAATGCAAAACGTTTTAGTTTTAACTTGATTGCTTAGTTATATTATAAAATTATATTATATGAAAAACATTTTAAATCGTGGAGTAATATCCTAAGGTTAAAACAATGATATACCTAAAGCCGAGACTAACTTAACAGCGTATGTTAAAGGTTGAATTTAATCAACATCAATATCAAATTACATTTGAATAACAAGCAGTTTAGGATAATAAGATCTTACATTGTACTCCATTAAGGACTAATAAACAGAAGAAGTATTTCAAAATTTATTAGTGCTACCACACTGGAAATTTGGTTTAAACATATTTTATTCCTCACATAAGCATATTTACATACATGATATTTACAATCAAAACAAGAAAAGGATAAGACTGGAAGCAATCTAATGCTTATTGAAGTCTTTTTCCCAAATTTGAAAATTTGAAGACGAGGCCTGAATGAAAACTAATATTCAGATATTTAACATTAAATGGATCGTTCTATGTTAATTATTATAACATTTGTGTGGTTATCAAACATTTGTTAGTGCACGAGGCATTTGTGTATTGTATAAAAGGGGAGACAAACAGAAGTCCCAAAAGAAAGCCAAACACGGCAAAATTGAAAATGTTGCAGACTCGGTTTGATTGAGCCTGTAAATGGACGGTACTGGAAAGTGCAAGTTAACGTCTATGCCGTCTAGCACCGAGAATACAACATTTAATCACGGTAACGGTACAATTTTGAATTTAGAAGCATCTGCATTATTCATTGCATTATGAGTTTATGCTAATGCAATAAATTAAATTGAATGGTTCTTTTGCACATGTCTTCAATTTAAGACCTCTTTGGGTTTTAATAAACATAATGTCCGTCTGTTTAATACAAAATTAGATAAAATAATGATATTTTTTGTTTAACAAAAATGTAAGTTTTGTAGAAAACTAAACTTAAATTCGAATACATAAATCACCAGAATATTTATGAAGTTTTAGCAACAATACATGGAATGATGTTTAAACAATTATCCTGATCCTATGATGCACGTTGAATTTTTACATCACTTAATCAAAAATACTTATCGAAAACAAACACAACTATTTCTTCATAAGATATTACTTATACAATTATAATGAAACATACTAGATAAATCGATATATACGAAAATGATAAATTAACAATAAGTTGATACGAAGCATACGGTATTTTTCTTGGCTATATTCAGCATAACATAAGTCGGATCCTACTAATAATGTGTCTGTATTTTTTCTAGTACATCTTTTGATAAAGATAATTAAATAACAGACATTCTTTATATTAACTGTAATATTGTATAGAAAAGCAACAACTCAGATTATACAGAAAAAGATAAAAACAGGAGAGAGACCCACACTAAAACTCAGAGAAGATTTTTCATTTTTTGTTTTAGTGGAAGACTGTTACAAATGAGCATTGTATATATTTTTAAGGTTAATAGAAGCTCATTTTTGATATATGTTTATAACGTTAATCATTGACAACAAAGTATTTCAAGATAACTTTCATTCATCAGAAAGATAAAAATGGCTTGATATGTAACTGGAAAATATGTTATCTAGGTAAGACACTTTATAACTCTAGACAAACATATCTGTAGTACTAAATATGTCTTTGAACTTAATTTTATTCGATGTTATTCTCGTTTTGTTTCACCTAATAACATACCGTCTCTCTTACGTGTGTTTACAAACAAATTTAGATAAACATCCGGCTTTGCGCACACACTTATTCAACTTTAAATACTTTTTATCAGAAACAAAAGAATTTAACGCAGAGCTGAAAATAAAATAAATACAAATGAACTTAATATGTCACGTATTTGTATTAGAATTAACATTTTTTGTACTTCTAGGTAATAATTTTGGTAGTTCAACAGCATTGCTATTGTAAATGAAAGGTCTAGAGGAATTCTTTTTGAATTCTTATTGAATTAATGGTTGTATCAATGACATGTTAAACCTGCTCATTTAGATACGTTTTCTGTTTTTATAATAAATACCAAACGTGTTTACGTGTAAATTAACACAGACAAGTACTGCATCATATATATCACCACTGACACAGACAATTAGGAAGAAAGAGATTGATTTAAAATGTTATAACTATAATGATACATGAGCAAAAGTTTAAAGGTTTCATCAATAACGACGTTTTAATAAAAGCAATGCTGAATAAGTATCTTAAGAGCAAGAAGCATATTGTAATTATATTATTTTTGTAATTAATTGCTACCAAGCGATCAAATTATAAATTATTTCAGGTTTACTCAATAAACTTTAAACATAATTATTGATATATCACGAACATTCCGGTGACCTTTTCAACAAGCAATTAGCAGAGAGTGACACACATAAACATAAATGTTATCTTTTAAAATAGATTTTGAAGTACACGAGCGGCTTGTAATTACAGCCATGTTTCGTTACCAGTAAACTATAATATAACTTTTTTCAATACTTGACATTTTCCAGAGAAACCTTGTTACAACAGTAATTGTATGACAAAATGTACACAGCTGTCTAATTGATATTCTTGTACCGTTCCAAATTAAAATATGAAACACAACTATCACAACCATTTCATTTCAACATCGAAGTTTTCATCTTAAGCAAAAGTAAAAGAGTATTGTGTTCTGTAATTATCTAACTGTAACCTTTATTGTCTAAAACTGTGTTTCTTATTAAATTATTTTGCCATAATATAATAGTATAAGCTATTTTTGCCATAACAAAGAATTGTATGAGCAGCATCAAATGTGCATATTTGTAAAAGACAAAGCATTATCATTAGCATTATAAGTCTTATTAATGTGTCAGTTTTATTTTTTATAAAACAATACACTATCTATTCTAGGTCACAAATGTATTTGTCAGAACAGGAAATAAAATATAATTGTCTAACAATAAGCTTACTGGTTTACATGACACGCACTAGCTGGTATATAGAAGAAATATTAGAGTTATGTATAATGGGTCTGAAATTGAAATAGTGAATAAATTTACATATCTTGGTATAGTTTTTTCTTGTGGGGGATCTTTCGAACACACATATGATGCATTGTCAGGTCAAGCATTAAAAGCTATTTTAAAAATGAAACAATACTTACAGAAATTTACTTATATAGATATCAAACATAAAATTGAATTGTTTGACAAGTTAATTAAACCGATTTTATGTTATGGATGTGAAATATGGGGCATGAATAAAGCTGATAAAATAGAAAATATACATACATTTTTTTGAAAAAAAAATATTTTAGGGGTAAAATTACAAACCCAGACTAATTTTGTATACGGCGATTTAGGTAGAATGCCTTTAAAACAACAAAGAATAATACAAGTTTTAAAATTCTGGTTAAAGATAATTAAATGCGATAACGTGAAACTGATTAAACAAACATACAATGTGATGCTTGAAGATATTGACGAAACAATGAAACTACTAATTGGGCAACGTCTGTAAGAACAATTCTTGACAATCTAGGCTTAAATTATGCATGGATATTTCAAGAAATAGAAAATGAAAACATTTTATAGCAGAAGTCAAACGAAGACTTGAAGATAATTTTATTCAAACCTGGATGTCTGAAGTTGAAGCGTCACCCAGGGCCGACACATATAAACTGTCGCTACTTTCGGTTTTTCGAAATACATAGAACAAGTCAATATCAGTAAATATCGAGCTGCTTTAACAATATTTCGTTTATCGTCACACAGATTGTATAAAGAAACCGGCAGATGGCATAAACCGCATCCGATTCCAAGAAATGAACGCAAATTTATCTTATGTAACACACTAGAAGACGAATTTTATTTTATTTTAGAATGCGAATTTTATAAAGATTTAAGAATTAGATATATAAAACAATATTTTCGAAAAAGACTGAACATTCCAAAGTTTGTTGAACTTCTTTCCAGTGACCAAAAGCAAATAAATACCAATGTTGCCATATACTTATTTAAAGCCATAGTTTTATATTAAATGTGAGTCACTTTTCTCCACAAAATATATTTTTACATTTTTCTCTTTTGGAAGACTCTATTTTGATATATTAGATAATATTATTGTATACGTGTGCATGTGTGTGTGTGTGCGCGTGCGTGTGTGTGTGCGTGTATGTGTGTGTGCGTGCGTGTGCGAAGTTTAATACTCACGTTTAATACTCATTGTATTTTTCAAAATCTTATTAACGATGACTATAATAGGTGTATAACTGTTTGAAAATTTAAGAAGATTTACATAAAAGCATTTATGATACTGTTGTTTCACCAATCGCCTCTTATAGTTTGCAAAATGATAATGATTGCACGCAGTGATTATTGATATTTTTACGATTACATACATTTATGATGATTTATATAGAATTGGACCGCCACTGATTATTTTGTAAAAAACCCTTGTATTATATGTTTGTATATATGTACTCACAGGCATTTGCCTTTTGTTCAATAAAATTATTCATATATGTCACTTCCATAAAGACAACTTCTGTATTGTTGAATCTTTAAACTATGTTACAGTTAATTCTGATAAACATGTGTTTTGAATGTGCGGTTATTAAGACGGCAACGATCTGGAAACAATCTATATATGTTCACAAAATTTATGTTTGGTTGTCATTTGAATACTGTTTTTATTATTATATTTAACGTATTGAATTTTAAAATCATATCATCTTATCTACTTGTCATTTTGATATTATATCTTAAATCAATTGATTAATTGAATTTTTTTTTTAACTGCACCAGTACAAATAAAAGTCCCTTAGGAAGAAATTAAACAGATGTTATTTCAGAAATTTTTCTGCAATATTGATAAATTGTAAAATTTAATCATGCAAAAATTTACAAAAACTGGCCATTTATTTAGCTAAAGATAAAGGTAAAAATCAGCGCATTATGCATTCAATTAATGAGTTTACACATTTTTGGCAACATACGCCTTGGGATGACACATTCGTGAACGAACACATCTGCGGATATTTCTTAATTCCAAGTTTACGTATATCTGGTCATGTTAAATGTTGAATTCTGTTAAATATCGCGATATTTGTGAGGGAGGGAGAAGGGATTTCGTTTGCAGAAGCTTGCAACTACAACAACTGTCCTTGAAAAGACTCAGTCAAACCGAGCCTGTAACATTTTAGTTTGCCGTTTTGGCAACATGGTATCTGTTGTTTTTTTCTATTATTGTCACAGCGGATGTAAGGTTTGTTTATGCATGATGTTGTTTTATTGTATAGAATCATTCATTTTTCATTGATCATGTTTTATCAATTTTATCATGTATTTTAGCTTTATCTTCATAACTTCTGTCTCCGTTTCAAACATTATCTTAATTAGTTCCACCGATATGTATTTGTCTAGAATAAACAAATTCTTTACTTTTAGGCCATACGTTGATTTCGAAGAACGACACTAACGTGTTACATTAAATGTTCCATAATCACGGCTATTGGAACGAATTCGAGTTTTCGAAATTATTACGTTTTGAAATCTCCTAATGTGCTAGGGACTCGGACGAAAGCTTGCACTAACAACTACCGCCAATAAACAGGCTCAGCTGCAACATTTTTATTTGCCGCTTATTGGCCGTTCATTTCGGATTTTTTTCTCCTTCCTTTATTTTATTAAAAAATATTGTTTAAATGTTAATACCCATGCTATTAACCGTTATGTGCGTTAATAATTATGTATAGGGTTACGTGAGTTTTCTTATCACGTGCTAAATTGCACAATAAGCTTGATGCATTCACCGACCCAATAAGTAACCGATAATTTTTAACATGCAATTTGGTGGTTCAGCTATTCCGCTAACATAGCAGTTATCCTGGTCAGCTTTATCTGATACTATACTTTTAGTTTCACTGTCAACTAGAAGTCCGGGTCAGTAAAAATCTGAGGCCGACATTTAAATTAATTAAATAAAAATAAAATTTTATTATTGAAAACTTTTAAAGCAGTCAATGTTGGTGTTAGGACATTACTTTCGTAAAAAGGAAAAGGGAATTTATCGTACACGTCTTGCTATGTTCGTAATTACACCTATTTTCATAAAAGAATGAATAGATGTGACGTGATATGAATAACTTGCTCAGCTTTTCAAAGTAAACTCAATTGATATACACCAGTATAACAACTTTTACAATTGACGAATCTATTAGTGCAAAAGGAAATGGAACTTTGATGATTTTTGATTGCTGTGGATTCTCACAATATAAGATTTCGACAACGATATCGACCTACAATCGTTATCACAGTAGCATTCCCCTTGCCAGAATAGCAATAATAGAATTTACAAAAGCAGAACATATCTTTGATATCTTTCACGTTTTATGATTCCTTCGGGAAATTATACTTCAAAAATTACCGATAACTTGAATCAACCACTAATTAAACACTTCATGATGCCTTGTTTTTTTTCTGTAACAAACAATAACTGTCCGTTTGAATGCTCACTAAACATAATTTCATTTACGAACTGCTTTCTATGATATGAAAGGCAACTGAATTTATAAAACTTTGAAAATCTATGAAAAAATCTGAAGAAAACTATAAGGTATATCATTAAAACATTTACAAAGTAACAGCGTCACATAAGAGATAACTGTATTAAGAGTAATTATGTTGAACTTGAAGACTTAGTTTGCACAATATCATTTATCAGCAATTGCCTTTCTCTTGAAAGTAAATATGCATAATTAACTGTGTCAAATATTGTTTTCTAAATAACCTAAAAAAAGTATAATAGTCTACTAACAAAACATTACATTGACGAGCAAAGTTAGGAGTAAACTAAATATGTTTAAAGAATTATGCCATTAACATAATAACAATGAGTAATTTCATTTAAAACAATGCATTTTTGACAAATGTCTTAATTCTAAAAATGCAAATACAAAAATATAAATCTGTCAACAAAACATTTCATTTTGCAATTATTATGCGATTATAACAATACTAATTGATGAAGCTTTTACAATAAAGCAACGGTACCTGAAAGAAAGAAAAAGAGTCACACATTGTTTGGCAGAAATTTAAATATTCAACCGAAGACAATCGTACGGATTTTCAAGTATGTCATAACGGTATACGTGGTGTATGTATAACTTAAAGATACTGACACAAAATAGATAAATACAGAATCCCTAAAGAAAGCCCAACACGGCAAAATTGAAAATGTTGCAGGCTCGGTTTGATTGAGCCTGTTCATGGACGGTACTGGAAAGTGCAAGTTACCGTCCACGCCCCCTAGCACCGGCTTAAGCAGAATTCAACATTTAACATGAACTGGTAAAATTTAGAATTTTGAAACATCCGCAGATGTGTTCATATGGCGGTTATCACGGAACCTTCAATGTGACACGGTAGTGCCATTCCATGAAAAGCGGCATATGGTCCCCAAGTCCGTAAACGAGAAAACAATGGGCGGAACAAAATAAAATGGAATTTAGAAAGGGGATCTGAGGTTATGAAGCCTGCGTATCACAGATAGGACGTCAAAAGACAAATTTAAAAAGCAGGCAACATATCCTAAGGCTGATTCAACATTATTCAAGTAGGAATATTGGAACCACCCAACTAGAAAGTGCCACAACACTTGCCAAACTAGCCTCGGTGAAAAGGAGCTAAAAGACTTTTGGTTTCTAATTGAAGGTTATGGGTTCAAATCGTAATGACACGTTTTTTCATATAATTATGTTTTTATTATAGTTTGCAAAACTTGACTACTTAGTTTATGTGCATACAAATCACTTATTGTACGACTGTACGAATTGTAATTATAAAAATACATTAACGTCTAAAACAGTATGAGAGTTATGATTTTTTAAAGAAAATAAACCAGAATTTAAAGAAATGTTTCTTCCACTAATACTGCATATAATTAATAATAAATAATTAAAGACATTTGAAATTGTTGTTGTTGACAAGTCGAACTTGCAACTTCGCGGTTGCTATCAATTAGTAAATCGTAATAAATTACGGACACTAACGAAAATACTTCCGACAATTTATGAATCTCAGGTAAACCTCGTCAAATTCTGTTCTCAAAAATCGTCAAAATATTACAAATTTACACCAGATACTACATAACATGCTCCGACCGAAAACCAACTGTTTAAAGATGCATGCCTCCAGATCAGCGAAAATATTTAAGTTACAAATTTATGTAGGGAAAAATAGACAGAAAAGAAAACCTGTTGCTCTTTATATTACCACAATAAAAGAGGAACGCTACTTAGATTTTACCTTAGTTTGAAAATAAATATACATGTATTTGTTAAAATTTTGACACCGTGACAATCAGGAAGTCAAACATGGCTGCAGACAAGTTAGCTCTTTTCCGTCGTTCTCTACTACAATTAGACTTTCTAAATAACGTCACTTGTCACTAATTTTTTCTTTTATTTTCAAGTATTGGACACAAAAAGTTTGATGCCATGTCAATTATAAGGTCTATAAAGTATTTCAGATGGAAATAATGCTTGAAAATTATCATTATCAAGAAAGCTGAATAAAACCCAGACTTTATTAAAGAGCAGGAAAACGAACAATCCAATTAAACAACAGGCTAGATTAGATTATTAGTGCACTGAATACGCAATAATGATTTTAAACTAAAATTATTTCTTCTCTTCATCTTCAACAACACACATCAAATATTAAAATGCTCTAATTATGTTATAGTAATAGAATATTGACACTAGTGAGGATAAAATAGGGGACATTTGGAGTGGTTTGATGAATATTGTTGTCTTACAAAGTTTGATATTGGTGGCTGACAAATAATTATTTTAGCAATTTCTAAGCATGGTTTAAGAGTTTTTTTGTCTTACAATGCTAAAGAAAACGATTTTCTTTTCTTCGTTTTTTCATTTACTTTTATTCAAACTTTTTTCAAAAATAATTATCGTCTACTAGGTACTTCTGTGGATCTTTATTCAGAATTTCCGCCTAATACTTATGTTAAAGAAAGCTTTACAGAAAATATTTGTCAAAATGATGCATTAGCTTAAGATGTCATTTTGCACCCATCATGTGCTGACCTTTGCTACAAAAGATTTTTAATCGCTTTCATCGTTTTACAAAAAAAAAACTTTTAAAAAATACGATGATCGCATTTCGCAGGTTTCATGGGCCTTTTAAATTTATAAAAGACCCTTACTGAAATGGAAAAAAAGTCAGTAATCTTTTCAGTATTTCACTCTTTAAGTTAGATTTAAAGGGTACGTATGCCTTTTCCATCATTCTAATGAAAACATGTATTCATTTCAGCTATATCTTACATTGTCAGTATATATTTTAGTTATGTTATTAACACGGTTAAGTCAAATTTTCCATAAGTATTTCAAATAGTGATATAAACAATGGAAAGGTAAAATTTCCATATTTTATGAAATATTCGAGACAGAAAAAAATATCGATTTAAAAACGACCAACAATAATATTTTGTACTAAAATGATTTATTACCTGCTATATATAGATAATTATGTCTTATCGGATCATGTCATCTCATACTTGCCAACATTATTCTCATACTAAATACTATCAACATATATATTAATTAATCAACATTATTAACTGGGTAAACTGTCCTTCTATTTGTACCAATTTCGTAGTTCGGTAGAAGCAGACGGCATTCTTGGTAATTATCTCCACATAATTATTGAGAGTTTGTAACAACTTTGCTGACTCTTTGAATCATTGTAAAACGTTATGCGTCGTAAGTATAGGAATTCATTAAAGCTTAACATATATTTGACTGAAATTAATGTACGTTACTATATCCTGCAAAAGTAATAAAATCTCTGTTTCTCTTAATGTCAGTTGTTATCTTTCTCTTAACAGGAATTGTGGTTTAAAATACTAAAATCTCATTTCTTAAAACTTTGGTCTGAAAGGTATTATTTCAGACAGAAAAAGGACAGATCGATCGTTTGCCTAGAAATTCGCATCATTTTATATTTTTAACAAATGATATGGAGTAAAATCTAATAATAGACGACATTCAATGATACTTTTACAATTTCTGTTTATGGCCTTAAAATTAAGTTTTATCGCTGTATTGAATGACAAAACAAATGTCTCCAGGGAAGTTGAAGTTTGTTTCATAACAATATACTACTTTTTTCGAACTGAATATCTTGTGTTTGTACTGTCTGATTATTTTGAATCTGGACAAAATAAAACAAACTTCATGAGATCTTGTCACTTGTGTTTTGTTCCATCTTATGTACAGATATAACTTAGTCAAAAACATGGCATATCCATGGATAATTCATAGTCCCGCATCTTTTTCTTGCGAAGTCTTTATTTTATCGGGTTGTGTAATTAAAAATTGATGTTCTGATATTAATATAAGTTAATTGAACATTAAAATGTTATTGAATATGATCAATACCTTCATTATTATTCATTACATACAACATAGAAGTGAAGATTACAGAAGTAGACTTGGAACAGCTTTCTCTAACCAATTTGATATGATACACATGAGAACTATATCAAGAAGCAACATTGAAAATTGTTTTCTAGTAGAAGTATTTTGCAGACATTACATGGTATTGATTACCGTTTTACAAATGTCATAATTTGAATAAATTAAATCTTGTTTTCCCCTCTGAACAATTCACTCATAATATTTACATGTCATGAGTATAAATAAATGTAATGAAGCGTAATATCGTGCAACTCTAATTACAAATTAGCAAAGCTCATGTTTAGAAAAGCAATACATTAATAGTTAAAAAATGATTGATAACATTTATTCATATTTCTTTTTATAAATTGAAAGGCGATAAAGCCATCGCCGTTTCCTCTTGCATCAATCAAAACACCTTGACGATTCTTCATAATCACCTCGGAGTTGATACCGACTGGAATTAGTTCTATTATGCGAGTTTTGATGTAAAACTAACCAGACTTAAATTTGAAAAAAAAACAACACTGACATGCAACTACAACCAAAGTCGAAATATTATATAATTTTTTACAATTTAATAGGTAACATATTCCATTCTAATTATTGAATAGGCTTAAACCTTTCATAAACTTCCATATATCCTCTGCAATTCAGTTAAGAAATAATATCGGTTATAGCGGTGTTTTCGTCTATTTATTACGGGAAAATTGATGTATACAAATTAGCCATGAATTCCGTTAATCTAATTAGTTAATCTCTACACACCAGAACAACAAATAAGCGATGAACACCGCTCAGATCAAAAGACGAACAAGGGAGATTTTACGCTTCTTATTGAGCGAAGGTTGCCGATTTTCTAAGCGTTTACTTTGATTAAACACGACAGAAACAATAAGAAACTAGTAGTTTTCCTAATACAAGTATAGTATACTTTGTTCTACTAGTATTATTTTTATCATTTTATCAACAATTAAACCATCATGCATTCTAGATAAGCGTTAAAACCAGTTGAGTGCTATCTTGATATACCTGCTCCCCAATGCTCCATGTTTAGGTTAATAAAGGTTTTTAAAAGACGTCATTTATCCCTTAAATCTAATGAGGTATGCTAAAAGGATACTAACAGTCGGATACGCCGTTAAAAACGCTAACCTTTATGAAATGGATTTTATAATTTTATTATATACACGTATGTTTTAAAAAATCAATGCGTGTCTGTTTCCCGAAAACGCCTAAATAAAAAACGAAATTTTTGGGAAAAGCGATAATTTTTGTTTGAAGGAATTTTTTAAAAATACGACGATTTCAAGTTTGTACAAAAAAAGGCGGCCCGGAAATTAGAACTTTATCTCCAAGTTAAAATTGAATTCGTTTCCAAAAACAAAAATTTTTCATCTTAAATACCAAAAAAGCTGTATTTTAGGTTCATTATTAAAGCAAATAAGATGTTTTCCTTTTAAACTTTACACAATAAGTGTAACACAAAAATGTTAACATTCTGGTTTTTGATACCTTAATAAAACAACAAGATAATCATTTAATTTTACAAATGGGCTCTTTAATTCAAAAGCATGGTTGGTTATATTCTCAGAGAAAAGGTTCAAATAATTATCATGGTTAAAAGAAATCACGTAATATGATTAAAGCATCAACTAACGAGTTTTAAGAAACATCTATTTCATTTCAAGTCTTAAGGTAAGTACAGAAGGTTTTATGTGTGTTTTATAGTTACTGTAGAAATTGAGATTTCTGAAGTACTCCACTGATGTTGTTTGGAATGACAGGACTTGGGATATTTTCCCGAGATTTTTATACTCTTGACAATAGTCTGAACCATTAACTTGCGTACAATTTTTCAGATCATTTTCTGATGTCATTCTTTCAGATAAATTATTCTTATTGGCTGTGCAAAATGACCCAAAAAGAAGAACCGTTACAATGTAATATTAAACTGTTTTCTGTTTGATTTTGAGTATATTGTATAGTGTCCTTGATCAATTCAAATTTCATTTATTTAATTTTGTGAACTAAGTGGAGCTCCTTTTCAGATAAAATAAAATATTGATATTACCATGATTTTAATTTAAAACGTTTTAAAGGTGCAAATAATTAAAATGTAAGTTAACTTATTGATTTTAAACCTATACTTTATTAGCCATTAGTATAACGCAAATGAGTTTATCAAGTAAAACGTACCACAGGAGTGTATTTGATAAAAACGATATTTCACTACAAAAACCTACACTCATACAATATCCTCTATGACTAACATTGCCGTAGATTTAAGGAGTTTTTTGTCAGCAGTTACGACGTAAAATAACTTTAATTTTGTTGGGAAAATAACGGTCAGATTGCGTGAATAATTGAAAACGTTGAATATTTTTGGCAATTTCAGTTATACACTGAAAGCAATGGAATTTCCTGAAGGATCCAAATTCAGTTTTCCTCTCTATAGATAATAACACACGCACCAAGTTCTCGTGCTAACACACAACTACGGAAAGCCAATATTACTCAAATCTTGAATAATTATATTTGCTTTCAAATTCGCTTCCCTGAAACGGAAATTAAGTATTCACCCACGTTTTAATTAAATCAGAAATCAGAAATGCAATACAGGATTGAGTTATTGCACTGCTATTTTGAGTGAAAGAAGGAAAGCAAATTAAAGATGGTATATACTAATTCTAAATACAAAGTAATTACATTTATATTCACAAATAAGAGCAAAATAATTAAAGTTATTATAATTTTTATACAATTAACGTGGTTATAAATGTTCTTAACTTTTCAAAATCGCCATCTCACATGGCTTTTTAATAGTTTATCAGATATGCCAAACTTAGCTGCAGCTGTAGCCCCGCCTGAATACAAAATTACCTTTTGTTAAAACAAATGTTAGATAACACTTCTTAAAGTGTAATACATTGGGTTAACACGCTAAGATAATAAAATTATGTTTATTCATTCATATATGAATAAAATGGTAACACATTGTATAAGTACACAATATTTTATGCTGAACTCTCAGTGCGATCTAAACCGCAAGAGTCAATGAATACTAAACATATACTTTGTTCCAGGAAAATATTTTCCGACTCCAATGATTCATATTGCTTAAATGTAGCACTTGTACATGCTTGCAGATATCGTGATACAATATTACCGCATACTGCAAAGAAAAAAATTGTGTGCTTATATTTGTATACACATCTGACCATATGACTTTACAAGGTTTGTTAAGTTTGCAATCATATGCATATGTTTGAAATTATGATTATTCATTCATATATGACATGTATGAATAAAATGGTAACATATTGTATAAGTTCAACAAACACTTTATATATAAGCTTCATCTTTAGTTGAATGCACACAATTTTTTATGCTGAACTCTCAGTGCGATCTAAACCGCAAGAGTCAATGAATACTAAACATATACTTTGTTCCAGGAAAATATTTTCCGACTCCAATGATTCATATTGCTTAAATGTAGCACTTGTACATATTCCAATATGCTTGCAGATATCGTGATACAATATTACCGCATACTGCAAAGAAAAAAATCTACATTAATAACGGGACAAGTAAAACAGCAACAATAACAATAGAAAGTTTTGTAAGTTGTAATCTAGAAACGGTATAATTATGTTTATTACTCAAACAACGAAAGATATAACCAAATAACAGCGTGTACATTCTTAAAGTGTAATACATTGGTTTAACACGCTAAAGGTAATAATAAAACTATAATAACAGTAAACGACGGAACTAAAAGCATGAGACTATTATTGTTATGCCACTGGACATGTATTTTGAAAAAATATATGTGAAATGATTTATCAGAAATGTTTACAATATTTCTGTGTAGTTTAATATTTGACATTTTGATATGAGACAATTCTTTACATCTTACAAATATGAGGTATTATGATACAGACAATGTTATATTCTGTTGGTTATATAAGAATGAATATTATCATATATTGTCGATACATGACCTTTTCATTCCTATGTTCTACAAATATAAGTTCTCCTTTGGACAAATCGGGAAAATTTGAAATAAGATTTTAACATCGTTATTCATAAGAGTTATCTTTTAAAAAGAGTCTTGATCGAGCTTAACCGGGTTTAACTTGCATATATTATTTCTGAATTTCGTAGACTTGGTCGCTTAACGATGTATAAATCCAAATTTTAAACCATGACTCTTCAAAGTAAAAACTCATTTCATGTTTTGCAGTAATTGTAATTGTGTGCTTATATTTGTATACACATCTGACCATATGACTTTACAAGGTTTGTTAAGTTTGCAATCATATGCATATCTTTGTAATTATGATTATTCATTCATATATGACATGTATGAATAAAATGGTAACACATTGTATAAGTTCAACAAACACTTTATATATAAGCTTTATCTTTAGTTGAATGCACACAATATTTTATGCTGAACTCTCAGTGCGATCTAAACCACCGCAAGAGTCAATGAATACTAAACATATACTTTGTTCCAGGAAAATATTTTCCGACTCCAATGATTCATATTGCTTAAATGTAGCACTTGTACATATTCCAATATGCTTGCAGATATCGTGATACAATATTACCGCATACTGCAAAGAAAAAAATCTACATTAATAACGGGACAAGTAAAACAGCAACAATAACAATAGAAAGTTTTGTAAGTTGTAATCGGTTGAAACGGTATATGTTTATTACTCAAACAACGAAAGATATAACCAAATAACAGCGTGTATGTGTTCAAGCCATTGGCGCGGTTATTACCGGTGATCCAATTTTACCGGAAATAAATGCCACGAGATTACCCACCCGAATGAGTTTGGATATCATGTCAAAAGCTTCTGCAACAAAATGTATTAGACCACACGTTTCGATTCTTCGCCCTGATCAGTTTTATGTTGAGCCATGCTTTACATATATCTAAGAATACAAATATCAATCAAATCAATCGAGTGATTGACATGCAGTCTGCATACAATGTAGTAATATATATATATACAAGGACACATTTCTTGTGATAACACTTAACTTTAGCAGACCAATATGAATCCTGAATGAGTACATACATTATATGATCATCTTGATATAGAACCTTTGGTATTTTCAATTTCAATGCTTCCGCACCTCGTGAGACCTTCAATTTAAACTAGGGTAAAATACATGTACAAGATTTAAATTTTTACTGCGATATAAATCACCAAAGACAACAAGGTTATTTAATACGATCAGTCCCAAATGTAATATGAACGGAAAGTTATCACTTCCCGCATCTATAAACGAGCATTAAATACAACACAAGCATGGTATGTTATCTAAATATAAGTAGGACCTTCGCTTTATATATATAATATATTTATTTTCAGAGTAAAAAGTAAATATAATAAGTATCATATAATCTTCAAGTAAGAATATTGATTAAATTGTTCATTACAGCTGCTGATCTCCAGATGAACAAAAATAGTGCAAGAAAATTATACATGAGATAATGTGCTTAGATTTCATAAAAAGTAAAATATTCAAGATTAAAGTTATAATTACTAAAGATTGAGTTTCAAGTTCTAATTACCCTGCTGTTTCATTTGCGTGACAATCGCGGTAAGGGTTATTTTTTTTGCATATTTTGACCTATATTTGGTAATAAACATGGATTGTGATTGGCACTTGCAATGTGTTAATTACTTCCTTTGTTCCCTACACAATATTTTACTTGAAAATTTTACTGAAACTCTTTCTTTCAAAATTTTCTTGAAAATTAGCATGAATATGGAGGCACCCGCTTTAAAACTATATTCTTCAGTTAATAAAGCTTATTTCCATCTGTTTAATCAAAGTACATATTATTTGTTTACCATATATATTCCCAAAAACATATTAAACAGATGGTTGATATAAATGTAACTGACTTAACATGTCCACAATGGGGATTTTAACAATCTCTTTTTCGAAAATGTCAACACTGCCTGAGAATTAAATGTTAAAATAAAATCTAACAATCTGTTTTGTATATAATGATAGAGAAGGTGTATGAATATAATCATGTAGTTCATTTTCTTATCAATTAACTTAACATTCTTAGAAATATAAAAATTTATCTAACATCCATAGGAATATATAAGTGTAAGCTTATTTTGTATGCTGATGACAGCACTATACTTTTTTCTCATCATGATCCTGATTTTATTTCACAGAAATTAGGTAAAGCTCTAGAATCTTGTTCAGATTGGCTAGTTGATAATAAGTCTCTCCACTTAGGAAAAACTGAATGTATGATTTTTGGTCCAAGAAAAAACTTAAAAAGATTAATAATTTTAATATTATTTGTAATGGTCACACTATTGAATCTACTAAGACAGTCAAATATCTTGGTTTGAAAATTGAAAATCTTCTGTCTGGAGAAGAAATTGTTAATACAGCCATATCTAAAGTAAACACTAAACTTAAATTTTCCTACAGAAACAGTAAATGTCTATCATTTAACTGTAGAAAATTGCTTTGTTCTGCTTTAATCCAATGTCATTTTGACTATTCTTGTTCGTTCTGGTACGAAAGTTTAAATAAAAGTCTGAAAAAGAAACTGCAAGTAGCTCAAAACAAAGTCATAAGGTTTATAAAAGATTACCATCCAAGAACTAGTTTAACCCCTTCTGATTTTACAGATGTTAACATGTTAAATGTTGAAAACAGATTTAAACAACTAAGACTTAATCATATGCATAAGACTTTTTATAATAAGTGTCCAACTTATATGAAAACAAACTTTGTTCGGATGTCTGATATACACAACTACAACACTAGCTCAAATAAGTTAAATTTTGCAATTCCTCTTTGTAATAAGACATGTAATAGCACCTTTTTCTATAATGGTATTAAAGATTGGAATAGTTTGCCAGATGATGTCAAATGTATATCAAATCCAACTTTATACAAAAATTCTGTTAAAGCCATCTTGCTTCAATATGGGCTGCGCAACATCAAAGTGATTTTTTATATTACTAAGTGGCGACATAAGTTCACCAATTTTTATTATTTTTTAGTTATCTTATTTTTTCCTGTGCCTTTCTTTCTGTGATACTGCAAAACTACTGTGATTGAATAATTTGAAGGTTATCTCATTGTCTATTTTTATTTGAGGAATGAATGTCTCTCTGGTTTCATCTTCTTTCCATCTATTTGGTTAACAGAACCCCATTGGAAATAAGCACACCAGCTTAATGGGCTATCCTTGTAACCATAGATCACTATAAAACAAAACCTTTGTATTGAAATTTTATTGAAATTCTTTTATTTCTTTTATATCATGTATATCAGTAACTTTAAACAATATTCTGTGACAATTATAATTCTGACTGTTGTAGTCTTAATCTGAAATGTGATTTTATTAATACATTTATCCAATGCCTCATCTGATCTCAGTCATTAACTAAATTTGTTTTATTTATTATTTATATGAAATGATATTTTAATTTGGATAAACTTATTTTATATATGTTTATTTATATTTATATATATCTCATTATGTAACTGTGATCTATGTTGTTGCTAAAATAAAATAAA
The DNA here is from genome assembly GCF_026571515.1 of Ruditapes philippinarum. Lineage (NCBI taxonomy): Eukaryota > Metazoa > Mollusca > Bivalvia > Venerida > Veneridae > Ruditapes > Ruditapes philippinarum. Next base: position 296,556 of record NW_026852742.1, on the reverse strand, counting down.
TAAATAACTGCGTCCTTTTTTTGACTGTAATATTTATATCAACTCTTGTATATAACAGTCTTTAAATGCGCTTTAAATGAATGTTATTTTATGTCTTTAATTCTTCTTCTGATGATAACAGACATCAAGTTGCAGAGCTACATTTCATTTTGCAAATATATAAAATCAAAACAAAACATTCTATTAGTTTCAACATTAATATGTCTTTATCAGAAATGAAAATTAACATCATACAAAAAAGACGTTACGTATGTTCAGGATGTAACGCCAACGTGACATTAAGCGAACATACGAGTAAATATACATTAAATTGATACTATACGTTTTAGAATAAAAGATATTTTATTTATAAGGGAAATTTGCAACAAAATTTAATAAAACTCAATATATTGATATTTAAGATAATCATACGGTGGCATAAAAGTGACATTTGCAATTTTTTTATTTTTTTCTGTTTTTGAAACTTTTTTTTTTTTTTTTCGCACATTTTTTATATATTTTTGTTTTTGTAACTTTTTTTTTTTTTTTTTCGCACATTTTTTTTTTTTTTTTTGAAACTTTTTTTTTTGTTTTTTCGCACATTTTTTATTTTTTTGGTTTTTGAAACTTTTGTTTTTTTGTTTTTCGCACATTTTTTATTATTTTTTTTTGTTTTTGAAACTTTTTATTTAGTTTTGTGTACATATTTTATTTTAGTTTTTCGTACATATTTTAAGCCAATCAAAATAGTTACACCTTATAGAAATAGTTATCACCCATAGTAAAAAATTACGCCATTTCCTTGTTCAAAAATGGATAACACACATAGTTACTTCCCTTAGTATGAAATAAGCCGTTAATGTACCTCAGTGTACACGATGGGGTCTCACATCGAGGAATTTCTACGAAAACGAGGGGTAGACTCTTCAACACTGGCACGAATGGCCACGGATAAGGTAACTTGGATTTTTTTTTTGATATTACGTCACACCGACACAGTATAGGTCATTCGGCGACGTTCCAGCGAAGACCTCAGGTGCCCTTCCGTGCATTATTTCAGGCACAAACGGGCCAGGTAGCTTGTTCCGAGGCATATATTATTATAGATTATTTTAATTATATATAGTAATTGTGGTAAATCTAAACCGTTGAGCCACACATAGTGATTATAGGCAGCTACTCAGTATGTGACTTAAAAGTGCATAAACCAAGTTTTGTAAACAATCTTATTATTTAAATTTTGTATAAATAGTCCTGACAGAGCAAGGATGCATGTTAGTCTAATTAATTAGACTCTTAAAGGCTTGTACACAACGTACAATCAAATGGGCAGACAACCGTTCAACCGTCGACAGCCGTACCGGTATATATATGCTTTTATATATCAGACACAAAAATGTCATTACGGAGTAATAGTAGTACTCGTTTTATACTTTGACATGACGGGTACGATTTAGTCTATGCCGTATTGTGCCAGGAATCCAACATCATGTGTCTTATTCATATTTAGACAGGACAGTTCTGACACGCTCGTAATTGTTTATCCTAATGTCTTGGACATTTATTAATTTTATCCCAAAAACACGATTTATTAAATTTTAACAAGCAAATGACCAACAATAAAAATCAAATTTGGACATTAACATAGTATACATGTATCAAACATTAAAGTCATCAGACCCGTTACCAAATCTAACAAAAATAGATTGAAACACACGTGTGACATTGCTTTACTATATAAAAGGCGGCTATGCTATTAAAGTTTTTGAAGCCGCACATCATAATCTAAATCATTTAAAACGAAACATTACGAAACTTTAAACAATTAAACAATATACATTTAAATTTCTTCAAAACAAGTTTGTATCAAGTATTTCGTTTCTCACAGTCTTTACTACATTTTATACAATCATTATGATGATGTATCTAACGTAGATAAAAGATAGGCTACCTTTAACGGCGCATTTTGTATATATTATATCATAAAATCATAGATATGCTTGATACGTATGAGGATAAACCTTTCTATAATGTCAATAATGGAGAAGCAAAAGATACAGGGTTATTTGTAGCACATTTTTCGTTTTTTCATTTATAAGCACTCTCGTCTGATTGACAAAATGTTCTTTCTTCATTAACCGATATCCTCGTGCGTAAAGCTTCCAAATTCTTTTTTCTTTAGAGAATACCAAACGAGATCTTAATGACAGTTTGATACTAGCATTACCAAACTATTGATAGAAATTGTGCTAGATATAAAACAGAATATGTTCTTGTCTATATTTCCCTACTTTTTTGTCTGAGCATAGGTTTAACTCTCAACGTTATGTTTTAAACAATGTCAATTAGTTCCTTTCAGGTCATAACAAATACTTAAAGACATTTTTTATTTTCAATTTAAAATACTTAAAAATATCTTTAACAAAATAAATGCCTTTCTGATACTTTTTATTCCTAATAAGAGTCGTCTACAATGTGCACATTTGCCAAAAAATATTTGTAAATATCGATAGAAACAAAAGAAATGTATGTTTTAGATATCTTACAAAATATGTCTTACAAAAACATACTTATAGAGTTTTACGTAATGATAATATTGTGTTTTAGAACAATATATCATCTGTTATACATATACATGTAATATAAATATGACAAATCATGTATCTCGCACTTATCTACAACATTTAAAGATAACCCTTTTATGGTTTGTTGCCACGAATGGCAATAAATATCATCAACATATATATGTATGGTTTTACAGACCTTTTATTATGGATCAATTCTTTTTAATATCACATGAAATTTTGTCCGTGCAAAATTAACATTTTAATGATTATCGTATAGCTCCTTATTTTATTTATATTCACTAATACAATTTATTGTTACGATTACTTTCTACATCAGATGGTTTAAGAATATTTTAGTGATAGGCATTATTTGTGTAAAAACATGATTATCATTACCAGCATTTAGTACATTTTAGTTGTTCACTTTCCATTTTCTTTTAAGTTTACCAAGAAGAAAATTAAAATTGTTTCTTTTCTTTTATTTGTTGCAAGACATGCAACGATTGAGATTATCTTTATATAAACACAAATCTCCATAAATGAAATTCACTTTAAAAATTTTGTCATTAAATTAATCAGTCAAGGTTTTTGTGATATGATTTGCATGTCATGTTTTCAAGACGCTGACCTTCATGAAGTGTCATACAGAACACGTGCATTGCCTTAATGTTTACAAATTATTGAAGCAAATATTTACAATATAAATAAATAAATTAGTTATAGTATGGTATACCAGCACAATATGATAGGGGCATGGATTAGCCTATGCTATCCATATTATTGATATACTCAAAAAAAATGCTACCTTGGTTAAAATTATGTCCTTCAAGCTGTAAAGGTATTAATTATAAACGAGGCTGAGTTCGTTCAATAACTTTTAATTGAAATGTCCATCAGTTAATGATATCAGTATATTATTATCGTTAGTTACAAATATTTAACCCATGAGGTTCAAGTCACATGTACATACCGAGATCATTCACACATCACAATATCTACAATTTAAGTCATAGCATGAATAAAACATCCCTCTCACATCAAAAAGCCAATTGCTATCACATTTATTTAACAATTATCTTTAACTTAATATCTCAAACATATAGTCACCTTTATAATAAATAAGTTTACATCTACGTTGAGCTTTAGTTTAATCAAAACTAACTTGAATTGATTCCATTGCCTAACAAGTATGCAGCGTCTCCCAGAAAGAAAATCATCCTTTGCACGGAGACACACTTTTGAATAAAAATTGTTATAGAGTTATTAGCTTTCTTACTACTTGTATTCTCTGTCTATTACAAACACATGGAATTTTCACACGAAATTTAAACTTTAAACAAGGTGCAATTTATATCATGTACTATGCTTAAGCTCAAAACTTCTTAACGACTTGTGAGCTTATTTAAAAAAATAAAAGGAATGCTAAGTGTTGCCAACACTTGATGCTTTTACTGCATGCTCTTGTGTGCAGCCGACATAAGCACAGAAGTCTTTTTGCAGCTAAACTCTTTATCAATGTTAACCTTTCTAGAACTGTCGAGAAAAATTTGAATACTTCATGACATTCATATAGTACGTACATGTACGTCATGAAGTATAATGTAAAGTTCTTATGTATGAAGGGAAATTTATTTAAAATAATAAAGAACATATTATTGATTCGTGTTGATATGAAAATATAGGTACTCATCTGATCAATTAATCTTAATTATACATTGCTGAACATTAAATCCTTACACATTTCTACTTTTTAGTTTTACAACTATAAACATATAAAATTCTTTATGTAAATACTGAAAATTACTGTAATTATAACTGCTATTTACTTAATAATTAATATCTTATTTTTTAAATGTAGTAAAACATATTGTATTTCAAAAGTTAATATTGGTTAAAATTCTCAATGTCTTTTGTCATGACGATGTTTCATGTATTCCCTTGCGTAAATTTGACTTATATTCAGACATTATTTACAGTTGATACAGCATTTCCCATTTTCATTCAAACAATTTGAAAAAAATGAGTTTAAGCTTGCCATAGATCTCTATAAATCCTTCAGTTTTCTTTACAGAAAAAATATATAAATCCTCAAAAATTAACTTGTGCATCACATCAGTGTTGTTATATTGTTGTGATCCTTCTGGAACAATGGAACATTGTTCCAGCACATTTAAGTGTTGAAAATTAAGTACCGCTCACGTCGGTGCTAGGAGGCACGAGGGAGTTTACATTTATCATTATCCCTCATGTACAGACTCAATCAAACGGAGTCTGTAGTTTTCATGTAATTTTGTTGTCACTTTATTTCTAAAAAGCAGACACTTATTTGATACTGTTGGTAGATAATTGAAAGTACCAAATCAAACTTTTCAAAACAACCATCACAAAATGAAACGACTTGCCCTGTTATTTGACAGTCATCTGGCGAACCATAACATAGTAGACATTGACAGATATGGTAATTATATTTACTCGGTAAATTGTCTAGCGAACAGGTATATTGGCATTCATTATATGATATGTCAAATCTTCACTTGCGTGGTTCTTATTTTATGTGTGATTTATCCGTTATTGAAACTGAATTATTGCTGGATACGATATTCAGAATGTAAGGTCACCAGGCCAGATTCAGAGATAAAAGTACACAATTAAGATTGATAACATCAGAATAAGCAACTAAAATATAGAACTTCTATCTTTTTATTTACAAGCGGAACAAATATTTTGCACAATTTTCAGAGAAAATGTAAAATTAATATAATCATCAACTATGGTGCTAACACATCATTCTATGTCAACATTCAGTACGACATTTTGACAAAATGAATATACATTCTAACTTAACTTTAAAAACCAACATATTATTGTATTTAATTCGTAAATCAGGCATGAATAGTGACATTTAACTTTCATGAAAAGTGAATCCATACAAGTCATTTGTGTGCTTAATCTATACAGAAAGCTAACAGTGTAAATATAAAAGTTGTAAGTCTTCTTTTTAATGTTCATTTACAATGTAGTCAAACAAAAAGCAAAACGTTACAAGTGCATATTAGTGGTACTATTATTCTTTTATTTATTTATTTATTCATTCATTTTTTTATTTTTTTATTTATATTTATTTTGGGCGCCCAAAAGCAATATTGCAGATGTTGCAGACTTGGTTTGATTGAGCCTGTTTATATAAAACGATAACTAAACTGTGTTTTTGTTTTAAGAAAATTATCGTGTAAATCATGAAGTTTCGGGAATACTCGATTACCTGTCAAAACATGATACAAAGCATAGATCAGACTTAATACTCTGTCACCGTATGTCATATTTCGTATTGTGTCTGGCAGCATTTGTCTTCAGGGTTGATTACTGGAAAGATAAATTCCAAATTCAGTATCCTAGGAAAGTGAGGTGCAATATAAAAATGTTACCGTTCCAACTCTAACTTGATTTTATTGTTTATTGTGCACGATTAAAAATTCGAACAAAGGATTTAAATTACAAAGATACATAAACGACTCGATAGAAACAACAACATATAATGTTCATACTTTTCAAAGTATTTTAAAGTAATATATAGAGTTTCATAAAATATGCTGATTTGTATAGGAGCACCATGTTTCTAATGCTTATGTCACACAATCTTACTATTGAATATTGAATAAAGATATTGGTGCATACCACATATTTTTTAAAAATTCCTTACAAATTAGCTCCATGCTTTTAGCAAATAAGTAATTACTCTACAAAAATGTATTATGCCGTTTTGCATCTTTCTATAACACTTTAACATTTTAAGAATGTCTGTTTACGAAATAAATATTCTAATTATATTGTTTGCAGTGTCATAAAATAATGATTGTCAGAGTCTAAGAGTACTGAATTGTTTTATTGGCCCACTCAGACATTACTAAATGATCAATATTTCGTTCTTAACATTTTACATAATACGATGGTAATCGAAACGTTTTAAGAGACTTTGGCCATTTATAAAAAACACTGAGAAACATTTAATAACTAATAAACAAGTGTGAAGAGAAATCCTTTTATAATAACGGTGTCTACTAACCGAAAATTGCATTCTTTACGAACATACATGTAACGAAAATGGTTGCAAAGACAACCCATGTAGCACTTCACGGAGAAAATTCCGTACATCTAGTGAAAGTTACGCTATATCAACGCATAACAAGAGAACGATATAACGTAAAAATAAATTAAAACTATGTCTTCTTCTCCTCTATGTTCAACTTTCACGACGCTTAAACATGTTTATTACAAGAAAAAGTAAGTAGATTGCTACAAGTTGTCGTAAAACTTCGAAGCTGACGTCACTCACTAAGCAGCGGATAATTGTTAGAAAGATAAACTTGGACATGTGAATAAACGCATACTGTACTTTATTCGTTGCCTGAGGACAATAGGATGACAGTGAAATACAGTTAAACTTCTATGAGTCGAACTTCGATAAGTCGATTTTCTAAACGTGTCGAAGTAAAATGAAAGTCCCGAATTTTCCTTGTATATTTTCCTTATAAAACTATTTATTAGTCGATATTTTATGTGTCGAATTTTTCGATGTGCCCAAGTGTTTTCGTGGTCCGTATAGAATAAATTTAGTACAATTTACCACAAATAAGTCGAGGTTCTCCGATTATTTTGACAACTTCGATCTCGAGACATTTTTCATACCCTTTCTGACAGCAAAGATGATTTCCGATCACTAGTGTGACAGGTGTTTATTTCTAACGTTTAAATGTGTGATAAAATGCTTTTATTGTTACTATTTAAATTGCTGTAGTGGGATTTGAAAGTAAACACTAAAAACTACTTTCATTTGAAAACTTACATGACCCGGTGTCGCGCGATAATCACACAGGATATATACATTATAAGCTGGTCTAGTTATCGCCCTTCCCTTTGTTACGCCTTTTGTAGCTGCTTGTAAACGTCATCGGCTTGAAAATTTGTCATTATTCATGAGTCGAAGATCCAATGTATCGAAGGTTTTTAAGAAAGTCCCTTCAACTCCGATTTACCTTTGTCTTGTTGATCTTTCTACTGTAATTGGAAACACAAAATACGGTGCTGCTGAAATGTATATGTATGTACTTGTAATAATGATAAAAAATCTCAAATGTTTCTAATGTAAGTGTCAAATGGGTTCCACTGTAACTGTTAGCAGAATATTTTGAAAAAAGGAAAAATATATTACGTGACATAAAGAGACAGTGTAGTTGTTAGCTAGGCTTTGTTTAAGGAACATTATGTTCACTTCGTAGTATTTGATGAAGAAATTCAGTGATAATTTATATAAGAGATGCCTGTCAGCTCGTAAAAGTAGGTTTAAAATGGTCGATGTACAGTTCTTGTATCTATATTTTATTTATGCGAACAAAATTATTTTTACGTAGCAGGTTCGAAATATTGGTCTTTGTTAAATAAGAAATTAAATAAATGAAAATTAGGTAATCAATTAAAATGAAAACTGAACTGAAAAATAATAAACATCATTTTATCTGTAATCGCGCGACACCGGGTCATGTAAGTTTTCAAATGAAAACATATCTTATCGTCCAAAGTATTCCAATTACATTTGCTTAGTAATTACACATAATTTCACATAAATCAATCCAATATCAGATAATATTATAAAACATCACAATTATGAATGTAAAAAGTCTATGTCAACAAGTTTTGTTTTTACATAAACAAAAAAGCAACAGCATGTTTACACACATGATCAATTGAGAGAGATAAAATGACATTTTATTATTCCTTATATTTCTCAGTTACTTCTTATTCGCCTGCTTTATGAAAGAGCTTAATCTTAAACGCAGAACAACAAAATCGATTTAAGCTACATTAGTACATGGCAATAATATGACATGCATTAGTAATGTTTCAGTTTTTTGGTATATTCTATTTTTCAAACCAGTTCCCCCATCACATCACAAATAAGTTGTTTAAATCTAATTCTATGCTTATGATTTACGGCACAGCCTGAATCAATCTTTGGAATTAGCAGGCATTATTATATGATCTTAATATAGCTGCAATCTCATTGGTCCCAACAGCAGTCAACAGAACTTTTTATAAAATCATATTCACTGGGTGTAGTATAATATTCACTGGCTGAATTGGATTTTCCCAGTCTAAAAATAGATTGAGACTCATATTCAATGATCATACACCATAGACTGTTAATTACGCGTATTAATTAAGAATAAGTTTTGCTTTTTGTTCTTTATGGCATATTTCTCGATTAAAATATCATTACTTTACTATTATACTAAAAGGCTACACTACAAGTATAAACTTGAATTACTTTTCTCTATAATTTTGTCCATTCATTTGTTTCAATTATGATTCTCTGAATCATACAAATTTTAATAAAACTCCTATGTTGTTTTTGATAAAAATTGATTGTTGTTCGGCTACCAGAAACGTCTTTACCAAAAGAGTTAGACTAGGAGTGCATTTGAAGGAAAAATAGTTATAACTAATTACTAATAATAATAGAGTTATAACTAATTACCTCATTTTATCATCGATAGAAGTTATGTTTGAATTTGATATGAATTTAATAACCTGGTTATTGCAAAGCAAACTGTATAGCTTTATTGTGATCCATTCTTTTGTGTGTTTTAGCATCAATTCCTGTATATTAAGAAAACAAGCATCAGCTTTTCTTTTACGTACACAGATGTAATTATCATTCAAGAAAGTAAAAAGGATTTTTTTTGTATTTTCGTTTAAAACGTTGATTGTTCTGTGTTTGTTTTACTTTTAAACATGTAAACATGAAACATGTATGGTTGACACGACTTACAACCTTGTTAGGAACAAATTAAGTTGATGTCATTGCACGTTTGTCCTCAAAAGTCTTTAAATTTCAAAAGGTAAAAGTCTTTGAGATGACATGCATATGCTTCATTTTGGATTTAATCATATGTGTCACACCTTTAAATACATTGTTCGTTTGTTTAACTGGTTTTTAATCATTTCGAAATACCAGGGGTGACATATGGATTTAATTTAGAAGTTTTATTAGCTAGTAATTTAATCTTTTATACAACCAATGATAGGACATCAATGTTCGTAATAAAACTTTTTCCTTACAAGAATTTGTTTTATAAAACCATTGAACCTAGCATTCGCATTTCTAAATGAGTTTCAACATAACTAATTTTAGATTGGATTTTGTAGGAAGCCGTTCATGAAACCATCAATACTATGCAATGCTCTAGAAAACAATAGGTATTGAATCCACAGAACTAGCAGCCATTTTCACAAATTTAATATTAGAAATATTTACGATAAATCTCCTTTTCACAAAATATCTTAAGAAAATCTTAAGTGTAAAATCTGTAACTTTACGATAGGTGTTACCCATTCGTAAGTGTAATTTTTCTCTCTTAAGAGTAAAACATCTAAGAAAATATAGCAAGGCTGTTAAAACTAACTTTGGGGACCATATGCCGCTTTTCATTGAATGGCACTTACGTGTCATATTTAAGGTTCCATGATTACCGCCATATGAACACATCTGCGGATGTTTCAAAATTCTAAATTTTACCAGTTCATGTTACTTAAGAAATTTATTCTTTTGCAATAAATTTTCAAGATAATAGTATTTTTTTCCTCTTTTTTTAGAATCATGTTCGAATGTTTCTGAATGACATGAGAGAAGTGCTGTTTGCGGTGTTATAAATACTTTTTAAATTATTGGATATAACTTCTTCCGTGAAAGCAGTATGCTTAGAAGCACAATTTAATAACATTAACAACCTGAAATACGAAATGGTGTGAATTTATCCGAGGACGTTTATGTAAAAATCTGCATTTACACTGAAAGACAGTCTTTCATCTCCTACTTTTTGTACTTTCATTATAAATCGTGTTAACTACATTCTGTTATAACTACCTTTTATTTCGTTTGGTATGATATAATAAGATATGACGTATGTTGACAAAGCCCAAGGTCTGATCTCTGCTATATGTTACAAGCTGTCAAGTAATCCCATATATTGTTGATATATTTCCGCTCTCAATAACCACGAGATTTAAGTGCAGGGGAAATAGGACCAAACTTAATGCAATAAATATGTTATTTAAAACAAATGGAAATTGATTTGAATCTAACTAGATCAAGTTGTTCGTATTTTTAACAACATGTTCTGTATCTGTGTATATTATTTTCTGTGTATTTCTAACTAATACTTCTGCCTTGTAGATTATATTGATTACATTTTAAACTACACCAGAGATGAATGACAAACATTTTTACAATTGTTTTATAACGAATACAAATCCTTTTTATGTTTGCAGACAGAACATTTTAACATAGTATGAATATATTATTAACTGAATACCTCATGCGTGTTGGTAGATTATTGCATTTTTATAAATGCGTGTTTTAGTTTTGTTTGAAACAATAGTGATTTCACTTGTCTTTATACTATGGAATAAACCATCAGTATTGATGATGGTAAACAACAAAACGGCGATCATTGAACCTAGTGTATGGTGTAAAACATATTTAACTTCCCGGCTATTAATCTTGTTGTATGCATAAAGAAAATATTTCAACGGTAGATACTATCTAGACCTATTGCTATAACTATTGGCATTGCTCATTTCATTACAACTTTGCAAGGCATCAATAAACGTATCTTTTAATATGAGGAGGAAAATGTTATATTCAATCAATATCGGCAATAAATTTGATGTCTAAAAATGTAAAAGAAATGTCGACGTTAATAGTTCAATTTAAGCAAATTTCTTTCTGTCCAAGGACGCATTTTATCAATTAATGTTAATATAGTGAAAGGAAAGTATAACTTTACCAAGTGTGTATCTTGATTTTTTTATTGTTGTCGTTAAATGTTAAATGTATTATACAAAATATTTATTCAGCTTAATATCAATTAATATCAAGATGCCTACAAGTTATTGAAGAACTTTCTAATTTAAACGATACTATTTCTTGTAGGTTTGACATTTTATCAATTAAGTATGAATTTTTATCCAATTATAACAGCGACCAGTTCTAAAAGGCTGGATAAAGCAAGGAATATATCATTAGTAGAAAAAAACACATCAAAAATACAATCCCAAAGCGTTTCTTGCAATTTAATATGTTAAAGATTGTTATGATTGTTGTACTGAATTTTATTACAAGTACTTTTAAGCCATTATGACTCCTAGGAAACTAACACCAAAACAAAGAACTTCATTGTATTATTACTTTTATTATAGAATGCTCGAACGGAACACTCATTTTAGCATACACATTTTTAGAAAGATGACAACAAACATGTAAACAAATATCGACGGAAAGTAATTTCATTTTCTTGCCTTATGGTCCAAATGACAGACAAAATACGGGTGTTTTTTTCTAAAGTACATAAGACGCCGAAAATAAAATCATACAAGAAATCAAAATGTCTACGAAACATTAACAATATATATTAGTAATGTTGTAGTTGTATACAATTATAACTATTCATTAACTTTATCAACATACGCATAAGATGTGTTTTGTGTTGAGTCTTTAGGACATATGTACGTCACACTGATACTGTGATAAGTTCATATTTTGACTTTCAAGCTTTACTTGAGATAGTAAACCTGAGATTAACATTATTCGCGCATGCCTGAACACTTGTGTATAATCACTGACATTCCTTTAGCAAGGTAGGTAGCTTCCTAACATGGAAAAATCAATAGTTCATGGCTCTTTAGTTGACATAATTCAAGTAAATGTATTCATGCGATGAGGAAGATTCGGGTAAAGAAACGCCTTATCTGGACGAAAAACATGAGAACCTTTGAGCTACGCGTTTGTCACGTGATTATATAAATCAATTTTCAAAGAATCAATTTAAAACAGTCCTTCTTTTAAAACAAACCAAATTGTAACTGCAATCTGAATAAGTTATATTTTATGTTGATTTGATTATCAGTTAACCTGCCTGCTTTAATCTGCCGAAATCTTAAAAGTTACATACACAGTGATGGTTTTCTAGCGGTTAAAATTAGAAACCACATCACTTTCAAAATTTTGAAAGCCCACCGGTAATTAGCTGTTTTAAAGGTCACGTGACGTCCTGTTGGTGCCTGTATTATCTTAATGTGTAGCTAAAATAGGAGCTGTTTTAATCAGAATGTAGAAACTGGTACTTCATAATTTTTAAAAGATTGATAATTGAGTTTTCACAGTAATCGCGGTAAAATCGTCCAGATATGTATCCAGTTGCGATTATAAATATAATTATATCGCATCAAATAAACATGATCACATTTTATCCAGTTTGTTTTATTTCCCTGCAATTGACAAGGCCTTTTTTATCAGTGTACACGAAGTAATATTTTCCTTATATAGATTTAAACATCGAAGAGAGATGCACCAATTAAATCACAACAATGTCATTATTATATAAATCAATGGAATAGTCAAAATTTATTCAATCAAATACCTTTAAGGGGCAAAGAAGCTCGAAATATTATAAATATCTTGAACAAAGTTATTAAACTACTGCGCCTATTGTATCTTCAGGCTAAATAATTTCCTGAGATTTCATTATTATTTAAATAAATCAGTTTAAATGGCACGAAAATATAAATGTGTGTTTTAATTGAAAATTATGAATGACAAGTGATAGATTTATGAAAGATTTATTACGAGTTATAAAATACAGAAGAAAAATGAGTATGTTCACTGATGGTACAGGGGAGTGCAAAAATACTGACCAAGCCTCCTAGCACATATTGTCTTGCACATAAGTCCATGGAACACAGGGCCTTACTTGTTTGTTCAATAGTTATAATTGATCTAAAATATCATCGCATTGTAAAGCAACAAAATATTTTATTTTTTTATTTCCATAAATTTCATCTTCATCTTGGTACGGTTATAATTAACATTTTTATTTCTTTAATTACAATAATGTTGCTTTTCTTGTCGTTCTGATGCTAAAATATTTATGCTTGGAGTAAATATAAACAAACATATCTACAGCATCATGACTGAAAGAAATACTATGTTATAATAATAAACATATTTACAAAATAGCAAAACGAGAAGGTAGATACATAATATTGTGAATATGTAAGGATATAAGCCAAATACTGTTAAATAAACTGAAAATGGGAGATCCGCAAAAGGCAAAGAAAACAACATAAGTTTGTAAGGTGCTTTTAGCAGAAACAGAAGCCTTCAAGACCGACTAAGCCGTTATGAAGCTCTTTAAGTCATTGGTGATTAGAATATCCGATTTTTATTTTATTCTACATAGATCTATTAAATGTTTTTCCAAGCAAGCATATTGATAGCTGATTAGTTCAAGCAAATTTCTGCACAAGTAAATAAGGCAACAAATCAAATCTTACATAAGATGAATAATTGATTTTATATCATTCATTTGCAACACTAGGCAAATTGTCTTCAAAGCATGTCTGTTGATAGTTTTGTCAATGTCTATTTATATTTAAACGGTTACCTACGAGCCTATTAAATGAAATACTGTTAGATTCTAATAGTTATGAAAATAGAACAAGGGCCGAATGAACCGGGTGATGCTCCCCGAATAGGTTTTGGACACAGGGAGGTAAACCTCTTGTAGTGTCAGAGTTATGTCACAGACAAAGTTCAAAGTGTATGTTGAGAGTCTCAATATGGTAATCATTTCTGTGAAATAGTGATCCAATCCTACTTCAAATAACGAAGTTAAGAGCTGGATACGATTTTACTACAAGGTCATACTGTGACCTTGACCTTCAAGGTAAGGACCCAAATGTTGCGCGCGACACATCGTCTCAATATGGTGATCATTTCTGTGAAATAATTTTAAAATCCGAGTTCAAATAACGAAGTTATGGGCCGGACACGATTTTGCTGCAAGGTTATGCTGTGACCTTAATCTTCAAGGTAGCGACCCAAATGATGCAGGCGACACGTCATCTCAATACGGTGATCATTATTGTGAAATAGTTTTAAAATCCGACTTCAAATAACGAAGTTATTGGCCGGACACGAATTTGCTGCAAGGTCATGCTGTGACCTTGACCTTTAAGGTAGCGACACAAATGTTGCGCGCGACACGTCGTCTCAATATGGTGATCATTTCTGTGAAATAATTTTAAAATCCGACTTCAAATTACACAGCTATGGGCCGGGCACGAATTTGGGACGTACGTTCGGACGGACGTTCCAACATTTTGGCTTTATGGGCTATTTTCTTTGTTATTTTCTTTGTTTTGTTAAGGGCTACTAGCCCCTAAACCCTTTGATCACGGAATGAACCTATTGTTCTCTTTTGTTCTCTTTACTGTTATATAGCCCCTAAACCCAAAATGTTTGCTCGGACTGACTAACGGATGGACGGACGGACAACCCGACGACTATATGCTCCCCCGAAATTTTTAGGGGAGCATAATAAGGGAAAATTGTGTTCACACTTCCATGTATGCAATCAGATCATTTAAAATGTCTTGTTATTTCTCAAACCTATTGCTAACGGAAATACTCTATACAAATAAAAAAAATAGCGAACTAATTGTTTTTATCTGTTATATGTCCCTTCTGTTCTTTTGTTTATCATTCTTTGAATACATTTACATGTGAAAACGTCTTTTTGGGGGTTTCGTTCTCTGAACGCCGCATTTCCTTGTTGATCTTGTTTACCATATTTTATTAGTAATTTAAGTAATTAATTTCATCTAAATTACATCAACTACAACGTTCAAAGCGTTTATTGGAGAAAGGTCTTTTATAAAGATAATCGATCGAATTTAAACATTTGGACTTTTATACAATAAATACAAGGTAGAAAAAATGAAAATCTTACAGATCGTCCAAAACAAAATTCAAACTTATTAAACAGAATCGATTGAATTGAGCAACTATTCTACGTTCATAAGTCGCTATTTGGATCTTACAGATCGTCCAAAACAAAATTCAAACTAATTAAACAGAATCGATTTAATTGAGCATGTTCATGAACGTTAACAAATATGATAAACAAGATCAATAAGTTAACGCGGCGTTCAAAGAAGAAATCCGTGTTTTCTTTAATTCTTTAAATATGTTGTACATCACGAAGCTGCAGGAATACTTGATTACATGTCAAAAAATGATTCAAAACATAGATCCGACTTTATACTATATCACCGTATGTCATTTTTCGTATTGTGTCTGGCAGCTAATTGGTCTTCAGGACTGATTACAAACGAAATGATTTACAAATTCAATATTCCAGGAAAAAATGAGAAACATTGTAATAAGGTGTCGATACAACTTGGTCTTTCACTTGTTCTAAATTTTTATTTAACACCATTATGTTCTAAACAAAATGATGTATGTTTAAAACAGACGTTTATGAATGAAAAGGACAACATAAAAAGGTTACATTTTATATTTTTATATGTATATAAATGTAAAATAAAACATAGTTTGTTCACAGAGAATGCTGAATTGTACAGGATTGCCATGTCCCTATGCTTATGTCCGCATAATGTATTTAGAATATTGAATAAATTTGCGGCTGCGTTCCTTTTTATTTCTTATTTTTCCCAATTTTAAATTTATCAAACTATTTCAGCAATTTCGTGATCAATTTATAAACATAACAAAATTAATATTATGTTATAATAACATTACAGTATTAAGAAACATAATCCCAGATTGTTTTTCGAAAACAAAGTTATGTGATAACCCTTATTTTAAACTTATCAGGCCCCGGGGCTCGTTGAATTTATGATCAGTTAGGATTTAAATAATATGAATGTGCTGGTTGCGAACCAACTAACAAACTTTTTATTATGGAACATCAGCAACGCTGAATCAAATATTGCTATGTTGTTTTCTAATAATATAAATCTATGGACTAAAAGTATTTTAGCTCATTTTTGGGTAACAGCTTCAAGTCATAAAAGTATCAACGCAGGTTTGCTTGACGGGCGTTTACATGTATAAGAACTCTTTCGGTTCATCCTCTCTGAAATTAAACTCGGCTCTATGATATATATTATATGATATGATAAACAAGATCAACAAGGAAAGGTGGCGTTCAATGAACGCAACCCCCACACGATCCAGCAACAAGAACCAGTGGCAAGCAGCCCAGAAGGACCCCAAACAAAAATAGGACAGGGCAAAAGGCAGAGTGTTATCATTTCTTCTTATTGGATCTTTTATGAGAAACAGTTACTCTATTTAAATCGTATTGTAAAAATAAAAAAGAACTAGAACTCCGCGAGTCGGATGTGTCGCCTTGTGAACGATATAGTTTAGGAGAAATGGCCACGACAAAAATGAAATTTGAAAATCAACAAAGGGCCATAACTCAAAAAATAAGAAATGCAGAGAAGCAGTCTCTGTGCACCGCAATTCTTATCTATAAGATTTATCATCCTATTAAGTTTCAAGTCTAAAGCTTTTGTAATTTATGAGAAATGGCCTGGACAAAAATAAAGTATGAAAATTAACAAAAGGCAATAACTCAAAAAATAAGAAATGCAGAGTACCCGTTCTTGTGCACTGCACTTCTTCTTAATGAGATCTATCATTCTATGAAGTTTCAAGTCCATAGATTTTATACTTTAGGAGATATGGCCCGGGCAAAAATAAAGTACGAAAATTAACAAAGGGCAATAACTCAAAAAATAAGAAATGCAGAGTACCCGTTCTTGTGCACTACACTTCGGGTCATTATAAGAAGCATGCATACCACGTTTGAAGTCAATCCAACTGATAATGACTGACTTATGATCCGGACAAGCTTTAGGGGACGCCGACAACGACGACGACAACGACGCCGACACCGCCGACAAAAGTAACCCCTATATGTCGCCTTTTTCAAGGCGACACAAAAACGTTATATAACAGAAGAAACTGAGGTCGACTTTAAACATTTCAGATGCCGAAGTCGTACCCGGAGGAAGCGCTAAGTAGCGCTTTTAAAGAAGTTAGGAACGGGACTTTATGTCTCCGTGCAGCTGCTAAAAAGAACAATGTTCCCGTGACGACACTGGACGACAGGATGTGCCGGTTCTAAATGGGACAAGGCGTACTTGCTTCCTAGGGAAAAAGGAAAAGGAGCTGGTAGCCTTCGCACTAAAAAGAGATGAGCTTGGAATAGGCTTTTCTAAGCAATCATTTCTAAGATTTGTCGGAGGGAGTAATTTTCCCGAAAGGTATCGCTACCAAAAAGAAGTGAAGAGGCTTAAAAACTAGGCATCCACATTTTTCCTTAAGGGTCCCAGCAGTGACAACAGCTGGTAAGCATATGGCTATGACCAGGTTGCGTATTACACGCTATTTCTCTGCTTTAAAGTCTGTATTTGACAAGTGTCAGTACATCTGGAATATGGACAAAACTGGTTTGACTCTTTCACAAAAGCCTCCTAAAATCACTGACAGAAAGGTAGCAAGGTAATTCAACACAAAGGAGGTGATCACCTTACTTGTCTGTGGTAATGCATCAGCGCCCCATGTTGTTATTCCCGGCAAGACCAAAAGAGCTCTTTTGAGTTTTGACACCGAAATGCTCCTGCTGGTAATGCCTTAATTTAGTACCCTTACCACAGCCCTGTAAAAATCATTCATGTTAAAAAAAAGTCTTTCTTGTATACGTCAAAATAAAAAAGCCAATTAATCATTTTAATTCAACATATTATATGCACAACGCTATATATTTGATATGTGAGAAATTAAAATTGCCACTTGGTGTTTGCCTGACCTTATGGTATAGGTAGAGAAAACATTTCATACATTTATAATAATAAACTTATTTTGTCCGGAAAGCGTCAGTTTAAAAAGAAAACTAGCGCAATGTACCGGTATTCGATAAAATTCCGTAGTTTCTTCTTTATAATTATCTTTACACTGGCAAAATATAAATTCGTTTCTCAAACTATTGTCATATAATAAACATTGTTGAAAAATTCATTTACCGAGCAACTGTCTTTTTAAACGAACTTTTTCTTGTGCAGGTACCAATTTGAGAGTGTCCGATAGCGGATGGACAAAGCAAGGAAAAGGAAAACTGTGGTTTGTGGAAATGTTCCTTTCAAATATAGGCCAAGAGAGACCACAGCTTCTGGTCATGGATGACCATGACTCCCAAAACCACGTTGAGTTTGTGGATGTTGCCAGACAGGAACGGATCATCCTTATAGAGCTGCCGAGCAAAACAAGTCATTTTACTCAACCATTTCATAGGTCAGATTAAATATATTGATCACCAAATATTTTCAATAAACTATAATACAATATTTATACGATCTGCCTGACTGTATGGGTGACCAGAAAACATGTTTAAATATAAATAATTATATCTCAGTATGGTTGATCAACAAAAACTCCAAAATATAAAATAATTCCCTTGTAAAACGTTATCCATAATATAATAGTGAAAAACAGAATATGATAAACAAAATCAACAAGGCAAGGCGGCGTTCAATGAACGCAACCCCCATATGACCCAGCCACAAGAATCAGTGGCAAGGAACCCAGGCGGACCCCAAACAAAAACAGGACAGGGCAAAGACAGGTTAATCATTAAATGATAAATAAATCCCTAAAGAAAGCCCAACACGGCAAAATTGTAAAATGTTGCAGGCTCGCTTTGATTGAGCCTCTTCATGGACGGTAATGGAAATTGCAAGTTACCGTCCACGCCCCCTAGCAAATACCATCCTAAAAGTCGCAAACGTCGTGTTTCAAGTAACAAATGTTAAATAGGAAAATGTTACATTAATAACAATAAGAATTGCAACGCACTTACCACTAAATAGTCCATCATTATTATAAGTTGCTTCTCTCTGTCTCGTTTTTTTATTTTCCCGAACTTATGATTCTCTAAAACTGCCTTGTTTAAAAATAATTAAAGTATAATAACTGAACATGTTATCATGTCCTTTTTTTGTACATGTTCTTTGGTTAAATCTGATGAAGAAATGAAGTTTAAATATCCCCATGATTACTCTGTATATATTGTTTATGGATCAAGATCGATGAGGAATGTATTTTTAATTACTTCCTTTTTTCTCGGGTTGACATTGACAATATTAACTATCATTCGGGCAGCCATGTGGTATCTTAATAATAAAATATTTATTTTGTGTGCTTTAAAATTGTTGTAACAGAATGAAAATTAAGTTGTTCGGCATTAATCAAAATAGACAACAAAAATATAATCAGCAATTCAATAAATCATATGATTGTTGTATCAATATGTTCAATTTTTTAAGAAAATACCGTTCTTTTTATAAAAATAGTGTTTTTTTTAGATCCGTTCTCAAGACATTGAAATCAAGTTGGGCCAAGATCTACAACAAGAATTACAAGAATTCACCGCAGACAATGATGTCGCAGTTGGTCATGCCCAATTTTTCACAATTTTAAAGAAAGAATGAGAAGCGTCCATGACTGTGGCGAATGTAAAAGTTGGATTTGAGGCTTGTGGCATATGTCCATATAATCCTGGTGCTATCCCGGACTTTGCATATACGCCACCTGAGCTGTACAGTGATGCATGTGGCGCCGTTATATGTCGCAACGCCGCTAAATGTCGCACTTGCCGCTAAATATCGCACCATTGACGCTAAATGTCGCAACCGCCGCTAAATGTCGCAAAACCATTTGACGTTAAATGTCGCAATGTTAACGTTAAATGTCGCACGAATTTCCCTTACCGTTAAATGTCGCAACACTACCGTTAAATGTCGCAAGATGTAATTTTATGTTGAACTCAAGTTTTATTGTTGTATCATATTAATTAAATCTGCCTACTCAATTTGAAAGCGAGTGAATTTATTATATATGAAACTGCGCTACAATTTAGGCGGCGATAATACTCATCTTGTAAATAAATGTATATTGTTTTGCGTTTGATTTTAAGCTGATCTTATCCAAGTACATATTGATAATTATACAATTGTCTACTATTTGTATGAAACTGCAAAATTGGCATTGTTCTGTAAATAGTTTAGTACAATTGAGTCTGTAAAATGGCAGAAGAGACAGGCTGCCTGAGGTGGCAGTCTGATGGCCTAGTTGACTGAAGAGGCAAATTGTCTCGCTGTCGGAAGAGGAAGCCTAAATTGCTGACGACCTGGACCTTAAGAGTTTGCCTAACGCCCTGTAAGCCTAAAGTTGGTAGCCTAGTATCCCGAGGAGGCCGTCTAACATCCTAACAGCCTATCGATTTCAGCTTTGCAACCTGAAGTTGGCAATCTAACAGCTTAGAGTCGGCAGCCTAGTAGCTTAAAGTTAGTGACTTATATTATGAATATGGAAACAATTTAAAATACAGTAAAATCACTATGAAAGGTCATGCAAAAGCACATACACATGCATGATTATGGAAAAAAAAACGCCTTTACAGTTAGGGCACTTAACTTTGTAGTCTAATAGCCTAAAGCTGGCAGTCTAGGAGCCTGGCAGCCTAAAATTGGTGTCATGTTATAAAAAATGGAACGATCAAAATAATAAAACGTTGGATTTTTCCTAAAATCTACTAGTACAAAGGGCTTTAGGGATTCTGTATTTATCTATTTCATAATTTACACATTTATTAATCAATACAATAAACTTGATCATGGCAAGTAACAGAATTATTGCATAAATTTTAATCAAGTTATTGCCATTTTCAGCAGTTTGAGAATGAATATCGTTAACCTAAACCGGCAAGTTGGATTTATTTAAGTACTGTCTATACTTATGGCTTCATTATTTCCACACTTACTTATTTAGAAAAAGTTCATGATATTGCCATCAATTTTCCCAAGTTATATTCCTTTTTTTCACTTTGAAAATAGGACCTTGTATGGTTAACCTATTCCGGTAAGTTGGATTTATCTTAAAAAATTATTTAATGATATCTTCCATATCTGGTAGGTGGATACCATTAATGGCCGTGTATTTTTTATGGAGTAAGGGGTCTCTAGTGTCAAGGTCACTGGTGTGAATTTTTTACAACATTTTTGCTCATTAAGCCTTTATTGTTAAGATTATGTGTTTCATGTTTAATACAAACATGCCAAAGGAGGTCCTCTTCCTTTTGGTTTAGTTGGGGGTCCTGTGGGTAAAGGCCAAAGTCACCAATGCCAAAAATAGATTTTAACATTTTTACAGGTGTTTTAACATTATTCTTTTGAAAGATGTCTTTTATATTTCGTAGGAACATGGAATTGAGGTCTTCTCCTTTGGATGGAGTTATGGTTCAGCTGGGTCAAGGTCACCAGTTCTAAAATAGATTTCTACACTTTTACAGCCTTTATTTATTAACAAATGTATTTCATATTTGGAAGGTAGATAACTTGCATAGTATTCTTCCTTTATATTGAGGAAGGGATCAATGGGTCATGGTCACAAATGCTAAAATAGATTTTAATTTGCAGGATGAAGTTCACACAAACAGTTTATGCTTTTATCAAATTTGCTAGTCATATGCGTGTTCTTATTTCTATTTTAACGCCAGAAAGGCAGTGGTCATTCATATTATTGTTGCAATAAACTAAAAAGATGTTTTCTTTACACATCTGTTCCATTTTTTTTGTTTTGAAAAATAAAGCTCTTAAAATTATCTTAAAATAGATACACTATTGTCCGTATGTTTGTATTTATTGTCATTTGAACTTCACTATGACGTACTCGACATGCGCATTTTAGGACGAAAATAAAAGTGGTTACAGATATCTAACCAATATCGTCGTTACATATGTACGAGTATAATTCATGTCTTGTGTTTTTCGAAAAATGTCAGATTTAATTTCATTGAAATATTTATAATGAAGATTTTCATTACAGCAAAGCAATGATATAAAAAGCCTAAATTCTCTGGCCAAAACGGCTAGCTGTCTTCAGCTAAACAGCAAGGCCAATATGAGCTTAATCAATTATTTGTATTCTTATTATATGATAGTTTCTGAGAATCTTTCATAGTATAAAGCGATTTGGCGAGTAAAATATCACTTGCCACAATGTCAAAGCGTAAATAGTGTTTGACAAATCGTAAAATGTACTAAATCTTGTGTACTTATTTTAACTTTGACATCTGCTTACTGTGTGTGAATTTGCGTTTATTAATACTCGCCACCGGTTGCCCATATGGGCGTGTCCTCCAGAAGAGTACAAGTCATTTTAGATTTTGGAGGATAGTGCAATTAAAATGCCCCGATTCCAGAAGCTTCCCCTTCTTTAACTTGCCAAGTTGTTTTAGCACCCATACACGGGACCTCGATTTAAAGTATCATCCGAAAGACTGATCAGTAATTCTAGTTGGCCAGCCCGGGAATAGAACCAACAAGGTCGAGGTTACAAGCCTCCTGGCTGCTTACAAAAATTCCGGTGCATATAATCGTAAAATTCGCTCATATCTAGCACCCGTCTGCGTACCGAATACTACATGATCAAGAAGTACTACATGATATTTTTTTTCGATTTTCGAATTGACCGTGCATTTCATACTATGTTTTTCACGTATTTGCCGTTTCTGTTAAAATAAAAAATTTGCCTTGATATTCAATCAAAATTTCACGTTTTAAGTGAATATTTGTGATGTTTTGTTTTTTTTTGAAAATATAAAAGGGAGATATTTTAGAAAAAATACCTTTCAGGGTCATCTGTCCTTTAGAAATGCATTAGTACTTTCATATGAAATAAGTATTTTAAGTTTAAAGTGAATATGTTTGAAATTAGCCGTTACCAAAAGGTTAATCTGAGCGAAAACATCTTAGAGAAATAATGGGAATAACTTTGCAAAATATAACTAGGATTATCTGCCTTTTGATATTGCATCATATGATCATAGTGAACAACTAAACCACGTTTAAAGTAAATTCGGTAGTTTATGAGAAAATAAATGAAATTACTTAAACCAAATTCTGAGAGTGACAATACCATAATACCTTTAATATGTTGTCAATCAGGGTTACAAATGAAAATGTTAAACAAAAGAAAAATACTCATCTATTGAGAATTTAATATCAATTATCCTTTATAGCCTAAAGATTACATTATATAGTAGCTCAAAACATCAATATTTATGTTCGTTAAAGAAACCAAGCAAGACAAAGATAATTTTAGTGTAATGACAATTAAAATAACTATGAGAATCTTAAAAAGTAATAATATTCTACTTTAAACATGATTTTAACACGAATTTACATCTTGCGACATTTAACGGTAGTGTTGCGACATTTAACGGCAAGGGAAATTCGTGCGACATTAAACGTTAACATTGCGACATTTAACGGCAAATGATTTTGCGACATTTAGCGGCGGTTACGACATTTAGCGTCAATGGTGCGACATTTAGCGGCAAGTGCGACATTTAGCGGCGTTGCGACATATAACGGCGCCACAATGCAGAAGATACATCTGCACACCTGGCATCAGCTCCCGTATCGGATACGCCGTCCGAGGTGTACACAGCACAACCTCTCTGTTTACCTATTCTTCTTAACGCAAATGCTGTAGGTATTCCTGTTGCTTCTTATGTCAATCAACAATCCTCTATGATTGACAGTGGGATTGTGAACGACACAAATTTAACAACTGTTCCGCTCAATGAGGACAAACTTGTGGTTTCTCTTGAAATTAACACTAATAACCCATGTATTGATCACCCTCTGGTTATAGATGAGGCTGGTGTATTGCAAGTCTTAGATCCAAACATCGAAAACGACAATGTTCCTCAATCTGCTGATGCTGACAAAGCAGTGCAGACATCGCTTTAGATATAATAGAATCTACAAAAACGGACGAGAAGTTGTTGTATAATGCAGCTTATTGTTGTGTATACATGTTTTATGGTACATTTAGTTTCTTTTTTTTTTTGGCCATTTTCAACTTGGGTGGTTCCAGTATACCTACTTGAATACTGTATAATCACCCTTAGGATATGTTGCCTGCTTTTTTAATCCGTCTTTTGACGTCTTATATGTGATATGCAGGCTTCATAACCTCAGATCCCCTTTCAAAATTCCATTTTATTTAGTTCCGCCCATTGTTTTCTTGTTTAGGGCAAAAACATTATTTTTGAAAGTTCCATAATAACCGCCGTATGAACATATTTGCGGATGTTTCTAAATTCAAAATTTCAACATTTTCGTGTTAAATTCTGCTTAAGCCGGTGCTAGGGGGCGTGGACGGTAACTTGCACTTTCCAGTACCGTCCATTAACAGGCTCAATCAAACCGAGCCTACAACATTTTCAATTTTGTTGTGTTGACTTTCTTTAAGGATTCTGTTTTTCTCTATTCTATTGATCAGGTACTGCATAGACGACTCAATGTATACCACATGGTCTATGTACAAGACGCGGGCACTGAATAAATCGCCTGCTTTGCAGAAACCACAAGCTGTCCCCAGTAACCCCCTCCTTACCATACCAAAGCAACAATTTAAAAAGAAAAATGCCAAAAAAATTCCTCAGTACTTTGTAATTTCCTCAGATGAAGCATTTAGGGAAAAGGTTAGGGTAAAGGTTGAAAAAGAGCAAAGACAAGCAGAATTAGAGGAAAGGAAGAAAAAGACAAAAGGTAAATTCTTTGAGTCACAGAAACGCTGAACAAACTTACATATACAAAGTACTCCGTAATCAAATTACGTTTGATATCATATGTCACGGCTCATTTTTGTGTTGATTTAAAGGTATAATTGCAGTTGTTGAGCAAAATTAAATACTAGTATTGGACAATTGAGAAAACATATTACATGAATTGTTTTTAAATGTGTTACTTTTACTGTTGACTATTAATCAAACTACATTTACATGAGGTGAGCTACATTAAAACATTTTCATAATAACTTATTACATGTAGTATTTTTCTTGATTTCATCCGCCGAACGACTTAGTAACTCCTACTCTTGTAAGGACACAAACTGGATTATGTGTTTGACAAGAAATACATGGCTATTTGGTGCAGATTCCATGCTATTACAACTCTCTTGCTTCCACTGCTCGGTGTAATATTCCTCACAACCAAAGATTTTATAAAAGCATACACTGTATGTAACACCATTCATGCATGAAAAGGTCGACAAGTAACAAGTGCAGCCCACACTGATATATTTCTATATCCCTTCACTTCACAGCAGTAAATCTGACTTGTGATGTTTTTTTTACATATTTAATTAATATCATGTAAGGTTGTATAACTTTTATATATTTTACCTCTGGCATAAAACTTTAAAACACACAGGGATGTGCGATTTAATGCAGACTGTTGCTAATAAAAAAGCTATCAATGATTATTAGAAAGGCATTACAGGAATATTAAATTTGTGCTCAATTGATAAGAACAAACCTTCTCATGAGATGCTAAGTACACTGAACATTTTCCTTTCGAAATAGGTGTCTCATCAAATACGCAAATGTCTGACATAACGTAGACCTCTCTAGATCATAAAGTTATAGTTGTTTGGGTTAAAAAGTAATAATAACAACCATGAACATGCATAGATGTATAAAATACAACATATGGTCGCTACAATTACAAAAGGATACTTTCTCACTGGAAAAAATACTTTATTGAATTTTGTAGAAAACAGAAAAAATGGCACAATCAAACTTTTTTTCAATTCGACTAATCAGTGACTATATAACATTATTTTTTCTCCTATAAATGAACGGTTTTCTAATTGGTTCGACCCAAGGACAAGGCTTTCGGACATGATCGGCTTAGGGGCGAACGTGTTCGTCTTAGGGGCAAAAACGGATTGCCCCAGTATTTCTTGTACTTTGATACAATATATTCGAGATAAGGTGTAATAATCATAATTAAAAGAGACCTAAGGTAATGTCAAAAGCTATCCACATACGATAACCGGCGCAATGTAAGAACGACGCTTGCAAGATTATCGGAAAAAGTAAATCTGTTCGACTCAAGGGCGAGTTACCAGTATTGTTCTGCATTTTAGGAAGAATGAACATTTGTAGATCAAACTCAATCCCTCAAATACTCGGACGAGCGGACTTTACAGGCTTATCAAAACTTTTTAAGATGAAAACAATGGTGCAAAATAGCCTTTTTTATTTGAACGAGAATGAATACCATTTTGAGCACCCTTCCATGATTTTATTGTATAATTATTTAGTAGACGAATGTGATAATTATCCGAGTGCCATGGAATTTATGAACGATTAAATTGAAACCACAAAATTTGATCCTTACAGAAGTATAGTGTGGACAAGATTTTCAACTTTAAAAAATCATCAATGAAATAAAAATGAGTTCGATGTAATATATAAAGACATTGTTACATAAAATAAAATGCAAATTATGAAAATACGCTTCAAATATTAATGATACAAAATAATAAAATATACCCGTTGTTTTTATCTTACTCAATATATCACTGTTACTACCAACAACTGTCATCTGTAGCTGTTAACAAATTTTTGTGTTGTTAGAAATGAAATATTCTTATGATACTAATAACAATATTTGATCGTTAAAATCTATTGATGTTGAGCGGTCGACATGTGTGGCAGCTTTTTTTAAATTCTTTTTAATGCCTGTTTCTGTGTGTGTGCCCGTCTCTCTGTCCGAAAATATCATAGCTGTAACTATTTCATGGAGTAATGTTTTGTTGTTGTTCGGTTCCAGAAATACCCAATAATATGTTTTTTTTTCTAAAGAGGTTCATTTTACACAATTTACAAGTTTTAAATCTGCAGAGTGCATTTCTTTATTTATCTTATGATAATGAAAACAAACTCTAACGTTTCGAAAATACGACTTCGTGTCGAATTGGTTGCAATGTTACTCTCTTTTTTGAAAAAGATCATCGAGTGTGTTATGGTATGCTCAAGCAAGATGCGCAGTAATGTAATTAACTTGTCGATTAATTATAACCATCTGGATGACATATTGTGCAAGATTCATTACTATCATTTAATTTGTAATATTCAAACTGGTAAGCTTGAGAACAACTCAACTTGAAATCACAATATATCCATGTGGCAGTAAAAAATGATTTTGTTACGGTAAATGTAATCTGCCCGTTACCTCAAATTGTAAAAAAATCAAACGCGATAGACAATATTATTCATGAAATGTATGTTTGTGAGAAATAAACTTTGATGAATCATTTAGCGCAGTATCAATGTACAAACACTATTTCCTCTCTGCAGAAGGGAATGTGCTTTGTTTTTGGCAAATATGACAGCTACAAGTACAAATGTTGCTGCAATGCATGCAGCAATTGAGAAGCTCCGCGCTAACAAAATGCGCTCATTACAGAAACCATACCAAATCATTTCTGCGCACAAGTCATTTTCTATTTAGATTAAGGACTAGTGTACATTATTCCGGATGTGTTGTAAATCATTTAAATTTGCATAATAATACTGATCGTATGCACTATCAATGACAGAGGGGCCAGATAGTAAATTTAAAAAAATGCTTTCACTGATGCCTACCTGGTAAGGAAAGTAATTCAAATACAAACAAGACTTACAAGACTTGTAAATGTAATGTGACATGATAGTAGTGCAACATTGTTCTGTTCATGTCACTAATGTAGTCAGTAATATTAGATGATAAAAAATGTCAAAGCATGTACATTTTCATTTTCACCTATAATGCTACTCAGTTTCTACAAATATCAAAAATTAATCATTGTAGGAAATATTAAAATCCACATGAAAATAAGCTAAATCGACTTTATTTTTCAAAATGTCCGTTTGAGAATGAGAATGCTACGTACTAGGTTCTTATATGACGAATCCTTGTAAGGAAGATGTTTTGCTACTAATATTGATGTCCCATCATTGATAAATTACGAGCTAAGAATACTTCTAAATTAAATCCATATATCATCCCCTGGTATTTCGTAATGATTAAAAACAAGATCAACAAACGAACAATTTATTAAAAGGATTGATATATACTCGTATAATTACATTCAAAAATAAAGTTAATACAAGTCATCTGAAATATTTCTTCTGAGGAGTCAGTTGCGATGACATTGCTCCTACAAATGTTGTAAGTCGTGTCAACTGATATTTATGAAACATAGATGTTGCATGTTTACATGTTTAAAAGTAAAACAAACAGAAACAAATCGTAACCTTAGTGTAAAACTCAGTAAGTGCAAAATTTCACAAAATTTACTTTTTGACATAAAATAAACTATTAAAAGGTTATACATATCCTTAAAATATTGGAGCCATACTGTATTAAAAATATGACTTTTGTAAGTAAAAGTTACACTTAAATTTTATGTTAGTGCAATAATTGAATAAGTGAATACTTATTGCATCAATATTTCTGTATTTAATGAAAATTAAACGTAGTTCAAGAATGACCAAACTATTCTATTCTCATCTTCATTAGGGTTATTAAGTGCAATAATGTTTGTGACATCACAATTATGACATCACCAGCGCCAAATTATGACATAATCAGAGACAAATTCATGTAAAATTTCTACAATTCATGTTTACAAAAAATAATTAAACCTCATGTTATTTTGTTAGGATCAACAGTAACCGTTTTACAGTGATTTTAATACTCGGATTTGCGATGATCTTTTATCTTAGTATCTGTATTGTTGTAAATTTTAGAGAATTTTGAATTCGTAAAATTCATAAGACAACTTTTTAGTAACCATGTTATTTTGGAAACACAGAATTAAACATAAACAATTTATATTGTTTAAATTTAGATATTTCTTCAATTTAGACGAACTAACTTTCTAACTTTTATTAAAAGCTACAAAAAATGTTTCAGTGCAATGTTATGAAAATACTGTTATCCAATATAACGTTTGATTCAGTCTGACTGGCAAACAAATATTTTCCTCCATAATGAATAGAAAATAATGTTATTCTTCTCTTACATTAGTTTTTCTTGGATCATGGCTTGATATTTATTAACGTCTGACCTGCCAACTTTTAAATGTTACTTTTTTCTTAAATTAAGATATTTTTAAGCATAAATTTAGAAAGTATTTTTACAAGTCTTTTTTTCCAAGATTAACAATGATAGGGCCATAGCACACCAAGGACAGTTAACGTTTAGTGCTAACGGCAGGCAGTGCATGACAAATTCAGTGACAGCTTTTCTTCAATCATATAAAATACCTGTTAATGAATGGTCTCCAGATATGCTAAATTATAATTTAGAGCAAGGTGAACACTTATATATCCTGCATGAAAAACATGCCAATAGATATCTCATGATGGAAGATCTAAATATCAGTGTAAAGATTTTATTACTCTTTGCACTTTGGTGAAGTCCTGACTGGTTTAACAATGAGTCTCCAGAAAAGCAACGGCCCATCTTCTACTTTAGCCATGACGAAAATTCTATCTGAGCGTAACAAATGCATTTTTACAATGGGTTACATGACACTTAGTTACAGTACAGCAAGAACAAAAATGTTCCTTTTGAAATTGTAAGTGTATGTGTCATTCCAGAAACACAGACATGACAAATTCAGATTGTGATGGGTTTTCTGATTGGAATCTTGACGAGGGTATGCTGGATGAATCTAGTATGCCAAGTGTCAGCAGTGTTTCATCTATTGAAGCAATAACAGCATGTTACACTTATCTCATAAGTTTGAGAATTTCAATTACAGTATCACATTTCATGATTTAATTGATATAGAGATTTATAACAAGTTTGAAGACATTGAAAATACACCAGATAGTGTAATTCTGAAATCTCTTAGAAATGACACAATACAGCAAGTGTTCGAATCCAATAAAGATTTTGGAAAAGCTGGATTGTTGCTTCCGAGGGATCACTTTGTTTCCAGATTGTTGTATTTATTATACTATCGTATAAGTTCCTAATCTCACACCCAACCTATTCTCAAACCTTTCATTCATATTTACTAGAAGTGCTTTTCAAAGATCGAAATAGAGCTTTTTTAATTGTTGAATTTCAGTCAAATATTACAGAAATGTTACATAAAGATTAAAGTGTATATATGTAAAGAGTTTTGAAAACAATATATTCGTATTTATACTTAAAGACCTCTTGAATGCTTAGAGGTTTGAAAACTGGTTTGCCAACAATACAATATTGTATTTTCATTACAGGCGTTATTCGCAATTGTAAACTTTCGACCACAGACGATTCGTCCAAAAAACTTGCAGTATCGTGGATATCCAGGGGGCATATATCTTTCTAGGTCACACAGCCCAAATATGGATATGGAAAAACCTTTTTAACTAAAGATCTAGAGTTTGGTGGCTGATTTGGTACACTTATCGAGTTGTGTTGTGGATAGCAACACAATATATATCGATATCGTCTTTTGGTCTTGTCGCTAAAGATGTAACCAAACTGCATGTATGAATGTATTCACCAGTTAGTCAGAATTTCTTGTAAAACATCAAAGTTTTAATATTTTTTAGGCATTGAGACAGCTAAGTGTTCAATTGCCATTTTGGAAGGAATCGGAAAGAAAAAAGAGACAAAAGATGCAGAAACAGAAGGTAAATGCTCCCAAATGTTTTTAATGCATCTTGAAGACGATGTCTTTTTTGGCAAATGAATTCATTTAATGAAAATTAATGAACTGTCAATTAATCAAAGGTTAAATTTCCATGTCTTCCATGTTTTTTTTTTAATTGATAAGTGACATTTGTATGATTTTCTGCATTGAATAACTCCTAAATGTATTACTTTGGTTACACTTAAATACAATTTGTATTTTACTATTTAGACTGGAAACCATGATCGTTATATTAAAGGAAAGAATTTTTTAGCTCAGTAGACTGTCCAGCCAGGTGTGTTTTTAGAGACATATGTCGGTTTCCGTCACACAAGGTATGTTTTCTTACTGTCTTAATGTATGTAAAGGTTAATTATTAAATATCAGTTGATGAATCTCTGTTTGTACTTTTATAAGTATTAGTGCACCTCAAGATTTATGCAAATTTCATTAAAATTTTGGAAATGTATTAGAAAGTAAGATACTATAAAGTTAACCTAGCTTGCCAACACCACTAACAATCATCTTTATTTAGCAGAAAAGGTCACAATGCAAAAAAAAACTTCATCAGTCACACAGTAGGAATATGGTGATAGATATTGCAAAATCAGTCATTGGTTGCATAAAATATGTAAATTATTAATTGCACTGGAAAGTTTTTTTACTTGTCTTCAACTCTTAAAACGTTATATTTGTGCTCATCTGGAGACATGCAGCTTTAAGTTCCTGTGTTATATATATTTTTTTTGTACTGGTAATGTTACTTATACTTTTAAACTCTCACTATTTTAATGTAGATGTGACTATTCTTTCAATTAAGTATGTTGCTCTGTCCATTGTTATGTATGACCATCTGCATTATGTTTACTATATTGCTTTTGCCAGGATTTTATTTGAACTTTACTTAGATTTTCACCTTAACAATGTCGTGTGAAGAAAACCATGCCACTCTTTTTCCCCTTTAAAATGGTTTATATCTTTAGGGATTCTGTTTTTCTCTTTTTTATTGTCACATCCGTGTTATTTGTGCCGTGTGGCGGCTGTAAAAAGTCTCCCCGTACATTTAATCAATGATGTTATATATTTTCGATCCTTGAGATCTCAGCACGACATTATTGTTGTGTATACATGTTATTTGGTACCTTTAGTTTCTTCTATTTGGCCATTTTCATCTTGGATGGTTACAGTATTCCTACTTGAATACTGTATAATCACCCTTAGGATATGTTGCCTGTTTTTATGCCACCGCAGCAACTGCGATGCGGTGGCATATAGCGATTAACATGTGTGTTTGTTTGTTTGTGTGTGTGTGTGTGTGTGTGTGCGTGTGTGTTATATAGATTATATAGTGAACTTAAAAAATCTTCTTGTAAAAAACCAGTAGTCCAATTTCAACCAAACTTGGCAGGATTGATCCTTGGGTGAAGGGCTTCCAAAGTTGTTCAAAGAATTTCACTCCATGCAGAAATCTGGTTGCCATGGCAACCAAAAGGAATTATAAGAATAAATTTAAAAAATACCTTCTTGTAAAGACCCATAAGGCCTAAAGCTTAAATATTTTGCATAAGGCATTGTCTGGTTGACCTCTACCAAGATTGTTCAAATTAGAGCCCTGGGGTCAAACTCGGCCCCGCCCCGGGGGTCATTGATTTTCACTATATATACATATAGTAAAAACTTAAAATACCTTCTTGTAAAAACCCAAAAGGCCTTAGATATTTTGCATAAGGCATTGTCTGGTAGACCCTTACCAAGATTGTTCAAATTATAGCCCTGGGGGTCAAAATCGGCCCCGCCCCGGGGTCATTGGCTTTCCTTATATGTATATTATAAGTAAACACTTACAGTAAAAACTTTAAAAAGTTCTTCTAGCAATTGACAAATGCCAGAGGTTAGATATTTTGCATGAAACATTGTGAAGTGAGCGTCTAGCAAGATTGTTCAAATTATAGCCCTGTGGTCAAAATTGCCCCCGCCCCGGGGGGTCATTTATTTCAATATATACATATAGTAAAAAATCAAACCTTATCAAATCTTATTGTCTGAAGGTACAAGGCTTATAGCTTTAATATTTGTTTAATGATATCATCTATAGGTACTCTACCAAAGTTGTTCAAATTTTGCCTCTAGTGTCAAAGTTAGCCCCGCCCCGGGGGCCATAGATTTTCCTTATATGTAGATAGTAAAAACTTAAAAAATCATCTTCTCTAAATTTTCAAAGGCTAGAGTTAAGATATTTTGCATGAAACATTGTGAAGTGAGCGTCTAGCAAGATTGTTCAAATTATAGCCCTGTGGTCAAAATTGGCCCCACCCCAGGGGTCATTGATTTTCACTATGTACATATAATAAACAAGAGGGCCATGATGGCCCTAGATCGCTCACCTGACCCATCAAACTCATCCAAACAATCACCTAGACAAATCTCATGACAGGTAAGTCAAAAATGTGACCATTAGTGTTAACAAGGATTATCCATATTTGAGCAGTGTGACCTAGTTTTTTACCCAGGTGACACATTCAAACTTGACCTAGAAATCATCAAAACAAACTTTCAGACCAATTTCCAGGATACTTGGATCAAAACAGTAGCAACTAGAGTGTTAACAAGATTTTTCTATTTTTAGCTCCGGTGACCTAGTTTCACATGCGATTTCGAACTCATCCGAGCAATTACCTAGACAAGCATCCTGACCAAGTTTGATGATAATTGAGTCGAAAATGTGACCACTAGAATGTTAACAAGGTTTTTTTTTATATTTGGGCGGTGTGACCTAGTTTTTCATCCAAGATGACCCATTTAGAACTGGACTTAGAAATCATCAAAACGAACTTTCAGCAAAACTGGCGCTTGTTGCTGGGTCGGGTGGGGGCTGCGTTCATTGAATGCCGCCTTTCCTTGTTGATCTTGTCTATCATATTTCAGACCAATTTACAGAATATTTGGATCACAACAGTAGCCACTAAAGTGTTAACAAGATGTTTCTTTTTTTAGCTCCTGTGACCTAGTTTTTCATCCGAGATGACCCATGTTCGATTTAATTCCAGCAATGACCTAGACAAGTTTCCTGACCAAGTTGGATGACAATTGAGTCAAAATTGTGACCACTAGAGTGTTAACAAGGTTTTTCTATTTTTAGCTCCTGTGACATAGTTTTTCATCCGAGATGACCCATGTTCGAACTCATCCAAGCTATCACCTAGACAAGCATCCTGACCAAGTTTGATGATGATTGAGGCAAAAATGTGACCGCTAGTAGAGTGTTAACAAGGTTTTTCTATTTTTAGCTCCGGTGACCTAGTTTTTCATCCGAGATGACCCATGTTCGAACTCATCCGAGCTATTAACTAGATAAGCATCCTGACCAAGTTTGATGTTGATTGAGGCAAAAATGCGACCAACTTAATGTGAACGAACGACGGACAATCATCGATCCTAAAAGCTCAGGTGAGCTAAAAATTAAACAAAATTCTTGTCTGAAGGTACAAGGCTTAGAGCTTTGATATTTGGTATATAATATCATCTATAGGTCCATTAGTATAGAATTTATAGAGCGGACACAACATATTGTCTGGTATTGATTGTGTGTAAATTTAAAGACTTAAAAAGGGGCATAACTTTGTCAAAATGCAATACAGAGTTATGAAACTTGACCTGAATATCTTATTTGTGACACATCATATATCTTTTAAGTTTTAAGCAAATACCTGTGCTAGTTTCAGAAATATTCAAGTAAATGTTAAAATTTAAGAACATTTTCTAAGTCAATTTTTGACCTTCAAGTGTGACCTTGACCTTGAGCGGACACATGGGCAACATGGGTTCTGCACATTCCCTTGTTAAGGTGAACATTTGAGCCAAGTTTGAAGAAAATTTTTCTATAAGTTTAGGAGTTACAGTGCGGACACAACAAACTGTCTAATATTTCATTGTTTGATATTTGACCTTCAAGTGTGACCTTGACCTTAAGCTGACTTATGGGCAACATGGGTTCTGCTAATCCCCTTATTGAGGTGAACATTCCAGCCAAATTTGAAGAAAATCCTTCAATTGGTACAGAATTTATAGAGCGGACACGAAAATGGAGACGGACCGACCGACGGACGGACGGACGCGACAAAGCGAATCAATTAAAGCCCCCCCCCCCACATTTTGTGGTGGGGGTATAATTACACCCCCATGTTCGAACTCATCGAGTTATCACCTAGACAAACATCCTGACCAAGTTTGATGATGATTGAGGCAAAAAAGTGACCTCTAGAGTGTTAACAAGGTTTTTCTATTTTTAGCTCTTGTGACCTAGTTTTTCATCCGAGATGACCCATGTTCGAACTCGTCCGAGCTATCAACTAGATAAGCATCCTGACCCTAAGCATGCTCAGGTGAGCTAAAAATTAAAAAAAATTCTTGTCTGAAGGTACAAGGCTAAGAGCTTTGATATTTGGTATATAATATCATCTATAGGTCCTCTACTAAAGTTGTTTTAATTATGCCCCTATTGTTAAAATTGCCCTGCCCCAGAGGCGATAGTTTTCCTTATATGTATACAGTAAAAGCTTGAAAAATCTTCTCTGAATTGAAAAATCTTCTTCTCTGAATTGACAAAGGCTAGAGGTTAAATATATGGCATGAGACTTTGCAAAGTGAACCTTTACTTGCACTTTCCAGTACCGTCCATGAACAGGCTTAATCAAACCGAGCCTGCAACATTTTCAATTTAGTTGCGTTGGACTTTCTTTAGGGATTCTCTTTTTCTCTATTTTATTGTCACATCCTTGTTATTTGTCCCGTGTGGCGGCTGTAAAAAGTCTCCCCGTACATTTAATCAATGATGTTATATTTTCGATCCTTGAAGATCGTTCAGCACGACATTATTGTTGTGTATACATGTTATTTGGTACTTTTAGTTACTTCTATTTGGCCATTTTCAACTTGGGTGGTTCCAGTATTCCTACTTGAATACTGTATAGGATATGTTGCCTGCTTTTGAAATTTGTCTTTTGACTTTTTATCTGTGATATGCAGGCTTCATAACCTCAGATCCCCATTCAAAATTTCTTTTTATTTAGTTCCGCGCATTATTTTCTCGTTTAGGGCAAAAGATCATAGGAACACATCTGCAGATGTTTCAAAATTCTAAATTTTACCAGTTCATGTTAAATGTTGAATTCTGCTTAAGCCGGTGCTAGGGGGCGTGGACGGTAACATGCACTTTCCAGTACCGTCCATGAACAGGCTCAATCAAACCGAGCCTGCAACATTTTCAATTTTGCCGTGTTGGGCTTTCTTTAGGGATTCTGTATTTATCTATTTTACTTAGGGACCATACGCCGCTTTACGTGGAATGGCACTTCTGTGTCACATTGAAGGTTCCATGATAACCGCCGTATGAACACATCTGCGGATGTTTCTTAATTCAAAATTTCACCAAAATTTTCTGTTTTTCTCTATTTTATAATGCTCTCTCTCTCTGTGCTGCCACAACTTTCTATAGGGATTCTGTATTTCTCTATTTTAACTCCTTTTTTTCACCATTTTTTCAAATCAATCCTGAAATATTTGTTTCTCTTTCATGGGCAAGGAAGTTTGTGAAGTACTTCCAAAAATATTTAATTGTCTTCTTTGATTTACTTATATTGTATAGCATTGTGAAAAGTGAATTTGTTCTTTTGCACACCGGGCACAAAGTGTCAGGGTAAAACATGATAAACAAGATCAACAAGGAAAGGTGGCGTTCAATGAACACAACCCCCATATGACCAAGCAACAAGAACCCAATGGCAAGGAGCCCAGGCGGACCCCAAACATAAAAAGGACATGGCAAAGACACGTTAATCATTAAATGATAAATAATTTGTAACTGATTAGAAATTCAAAGAAAATAATAATAAAAAATTCTGGAAACAAAGTGATCCCTCGGAAGCATTAATCACAACAAAATAACATAAGAATTGCCTCTCTATTCCCCATAAGAAGAAGCCCCTTTGTGGGCTTCAGTGTTGTTATATTTTCTGGTCCTTCGGGATCATTGATGCCAACACTATAATGTGTTGAGAATTGAGTACCGCTCAAGCCGGTGCTAGGGGGCGTGAGGGATGTTGCACTTCTTCATTATCCCTCATGTACAGACTCAATCAAACCGAGTCTGCAATTCTTATGTTATTTTGTTGTGATTAATGCTTCCGAGGGATCACTTTGTTTCCAGAATTTAGATGCACTGTGCTTAGGTATATTTGGCTGGACTATTTCCAATTTAACCTCTGTTGGTTACAGCAACACATCTCAATTGAGCGAACCAGTGTCATCATTGCCCTCTTGTTTCTTTCTGTTGGTTTTAAATATTCTTGTGAATTGTTTTAATATTTTGAATAATGTTTGTACTTTATCACATTTAAAAGAGAAATTCCCGTATCATGTGCATCTAGATACATGTATTTAAGCAAGACTTTTAAGCAAGAAAGTGGACACAGTACATCTAGACGAACACCATCCGTCGTTCTTTCGCCTTTACATTGGTTCTTGTTGCTGGGTCATATGGGGGTTGCGTTCATTGAGCGCCGCCTTTCCTTGTTGATCTTGTTTATCATATTTTCTTGAAATAGAGAGAAATAAGAATCCCTAAAGAAAGCCCAACACGACACCATTGAAAATGTTGCAGGCTCGGTTTGATTGAGCTTGTTCATGGACGGTACTGTCAAGTGCAAACTACCGTCCACGCCCCCTAGCACCGGCTTAAGCAGAATTCAACATTTAACATTTAACTGGTAAAATTTAAATTTTGAAACATCCGCAGATGTGTCCATATGGCGGTTAAGTCGAGTACTTTATGACCACGATTATGTGATTATTTTTCTTTGTGTGCATGATATAATAACCATTTTCAATATTTCATGTTGATTGTTAATTTGAATTTAGATACAGAGTGACAGTGTGGCAGAAAGGACAAAAATATGTGGCGATATCATTTTTGAAATTAAATATGGTAGAAATATTGAATACACTAGAGAAATAGTAGTATGTTTTGTAAGTAATGAAGGACATACATGCCACTATAAAAGAGGTATATGGATGCTGCAGATTATTCTGTTAAAATGATGTTTGTTTTTTTCATGTGTCCTATTTGAAATATTTTGTGATAATCTGCCAACAATTGTTGTGCAAGTAGCCTACAGAATAACAAGAGGGCCATGATGGCCCTGAGGTCGCTCACCTGTATATAGCCCCCGCCCGGACCAATTTTTACCCAAGGGCTTTTATTTGAACAGACTTGGTAAACACCCATAAGAAGATGTTTCATGCTAAACATCTAAGTTCTAGCTCATTGGGTTTTTTAAAAGAAGATTTTTTAAGTTTTTACTATACACATATAGTTAAAAACAATGACACCCCTGGGGTAGGGCCAGTTTTGACCCCCGGGCTTTTATTTGAACAAACTTTGTAGATATTTACTTAAAGATGTTTAATGTGTAATATCTAAACTCAAGCTATTTGGGTTTTTTCAAAAAAGATTTTTTAAGTTTTTGCTATACACATATAAGGAAAATCATTGACCCCCGGGGCGGGCCAGTTTTGACCCCAGGGCTTTTATTTGAACATACTTGGTAGACACCCATTAGAATATGTTTCATGCTAAATATCTTAGCTCTAGCTCTTTGAGTTCTTTAAAAGAAGATTTTTTAAGTTTTTACTATATGCATATAGGGAAAATCAATGACCCCCTGAGGCGGGCCAATTTTGACCCCAGGGCTTTTATTTGAACAAACTTGGTAGACATTCACAAGAAGATGTTTCATGCCAAATATCTAAGCTCTAGCTTTTACATTTCTTTAAAAGAAGATTTTTTAAAATAGATAAATACAGAATCCCTAAAGAAAGCCCAACACGGCAAAATTGAAAATGTTGCAGGCTCGGTTTGATTGAGCCTGTTCATGGACGGTACTGGAAAGTGCAAGTTACCGTCCACGCCCCCTAGCACCGGCTTAAGCAGAATTCAACATTTAAACGTGAAATAGTAAAATTTTGAATTTAGAAACATCCGCAGATGTGTTCATACGGCGGTTATCATGGAACCTTCAATGTGACACTTCCGTGCCATTCCATGAAAAGCGGCGTATGGTCCCCAAGTAATAAAAAGCGTGTGCCCTAAACGAGAAAACAATGGGCGGAACTAAATAAAATGGAATTTTGAAAGGGGATCAGAGGTTATGAAGCCTGCGTATCACAGATAAGACGTCAAAAGACAAATTTAAAAAGCAGGCAACATATCCTAAGGGTGATTCAACATTATTCAAGTAGGAATATTGGAACCACCCAACTAGAAAATGCCGAAAAGTTGAAAAGTTTACTATATGCATATAGGAAAAATCTATGACCCCCTGGGGCAGGGCCAATTTTGACCTCAGGGCTTTTATTTGAACAAACTTGGTAGACACTCATTAGAAGATGTTTCATGCTAAATATCTTAGCTCTAGCTCTTTGGGTTCTTTAAAAGAAGATTTTTTAAAGTTTTTACTATATGCATATAGGGAAAATCAATGACCCCCTGGGGCGGGGCCAATTTTGACCCCAGGGCTTTTATTTGAACAAACTTGGTAGACATTCACAAGAAGATGTTTCATGCCAAATATCTAAGCTCTAGCTTTTACAGTTCTTTGAAAGAATATTTTTTAAGTTTTTACTATATGCATATAGGGAAAATCAATGACCCCCCGGGCCGGGGCCAATTTTGACCCCAGGGCTTTTATTTGAACAAACTTGGTAGACACTTACTAGAAGATGTTTCATGCCAAATATCTTAGCTCTAGCTCTTTGGGTTCTTTAAAAAAAGATTTTTAAAGTTTTTACTATATGCATATAGGGAAAATCAATGACCCCCTGGGGCCGGGCCAATTTTGACCCTAGGGCTTTTATTTGAACAAACTTGGTAGACACTCATTAGAAGATGTTTCATGCCAAATATCTAAGCTCTAGCTCTTCAATTCTTTAAAAGAAGATATTTAAAGATTTTTCTTTCGGTTGCCATGGCAACCAGAGTTCTGCATGAAATGGAATTCTTCGAACAATCTTGATAGAGCTTCATACAAAGAGTATTCCTGCCAAGTTTCATTAACATCACCGTAGGGAACGTGTTACAGTATCGCGTTTTTCGGTTACAGTATAGAATTTTAAAGATGGAGGATTATTTGTTGTGAAGAGAGGTAGGTGATTTTTATTCCGGTCCATACTACAAGTAGTTTAGTTTCTAAAAGATGTTTTTGTGCTCTGCTTGTAAGGAACAGAATCCGGTATCTAGTTCATATATTTCTTCAGACCCTGCACCGCAGATTTATCGCTATATTGTCTCATAAAATATGCAGATTGACAGTTTTGAAAATTTGAATCGAGAGACCAACGCATTTTTCTTGCAATTTCGACATTATTTATGCATGCCTAGAAAAAGTAAAGCTGCAAAACGTTAGTCCTTTATGTTAGGAAACGTTTTATAAAAGTAAATGACAAGTTAAACCTATTTTCCTGTTGGTAAAATGCGTTTGAAAAAGTAAACAATGTTACAGTATAGAGCAAGGTAATTTGTGGCAGGGTTACAGCATAGACCTAGCGATTTGTATCGATTTTTGTTACAGTTTATACCCAGATTTCGGTTACAGTTTTTAGACTTCGATATTTTCTATATAATTATACTAGGTAAAATGTATGAATGTTACATAGACTTTTAAATCTCTGTGAGCTTATTTGCCCGATGGCTATTCGTCCGTCTGTCGTACACATGCGTGTGCAATATCATCCGCTCAGTAACTACTTGACTAAATGTGATGAAATTTACATGACTTTCTACCAATTAAGGTGTTCAAATGGTTTCGGTTGCAATCGGGGATACGTAAACCCAAAACATAGATTTTGAAAAAAAGGCAATGTTTAAAGACCCTTCTCATCTCGAACCAAAAGCATTCAAATCAAATCATGATCATGGCGTCATTTCGAATGCTTCTTTGCTGAAGTTACGATTATTTTGTCATTTTTAAATTAAAGTCGTTTTTTTTTTAATTTCAGACATCCTGTATAGCAGTTTTCATGTTTCTGAAAAAAGAAAATAATATTGAAAGTTATAGAGTATATATTAAGGTCAGACAATTACAATATCTTCTCTAGTGAGCCTGGTGGAGGTACATAATAGTGGCAGAGTCGGGATAAGACTTCAAATCATCTTTCATTAACTGCTGTAGTTGAAAGCCAATCATGACTTTGGATTCTATCAAGCTAATTTACGGAAGGTCGGTGGTTCTAGTCAGGCGCTCGTGTCTGAAATATTTCACAAAGGGTATCTGGGGTCTTTCTTTACAATAAAGCAGGAATGTTTTCACATGACCTCAGTGTCGTTGAAACTTAAAATCCAAGAAAGCCAAACGTAACAAAATAGAGTTAAACAGAATCCCTAAAGAAATTCCAACACAACAAAATTGAAAATGTTCATAAACCCTTTTAAATACTTACAAAATACATTATGGAAGATGGAAATTCCAACTTAAAATGGAATTTAAGGTTGCAGTATTGCCCACATAAAATACTTTTTTAATTCATTCTTTAGGGTATTGCCTGCTTGTTAATTGTGTCTTTTTGACAGCTTTATCTATGGTATGCAGGCTTCATAACCTCCGATCCCCTCTCAAAATTTCATTTTTTTTTTTTCACTCATTGGCATTCTCGTTTAGGGCACACGCAATTTTTTTAACCTGGGGGTAATATGCGCTTTTCATAGAATGGCAAAAACGTGTCACATTGAAGGTTCGATGATAAACCGCCATATGAACAATCCATCACAGATGTTAAAAAAATCTGAAGTGTACCAGTTCATGTTTAATGTGAATTCTGCTGAAGCAATATTAGGAGGCGTGACGGTAGCTTGCAATTACCACTACCGTCCATGAACAGGTTAAATCAAACTGAGCCTGCAACATTTTCGTGTTTTCCATGTTGGACTCTGTTAAGGAATTCTTTTTTCTCTATTTTATTACTAATAGGCATTATTATAATGTGTAATGAAATCAAGCAATAATCTTTTTCTTCTCTCATTACAATTCGATAAAAGTTACTGTTGTTGTCGTGAAAACAGTCCCCTTACTTAGGATATTACTTATTCTGCAAAAAGTCTCAATCTGAAACTTTAAGTAAGAAAAAAAAGCAACTATAACTTTTCTGCTGAAGAAAAAAAGTAATACAACCTTTCAAGAATGTATTAAATAGAAAGGTATGAGTTTATTTCATAAAAATAATGGATACACGAACTTTGTTTGAAATTTGGCAAGTATCTAAACTGTAACAGAAATTCTGGGTATAAACTGTAACAAAATTGGAATCAAAGTCGCTAGGTCTATGCTGTAACCTTCAAAATTAACCTCGCTCTATACTGTAACATTGTTTATTTTTTTCAAAACGCATTTTACGACCAGGAAAAAAGGTTCAACTGGTCATTTACTTTTATAAACGTTTCTAAACATGAAGAACTAACGTTTTGTAGATTTACTTTATGCTAGGCATGCTTAAATAATGCCGGAATGGGAGAAAAAATGCGTTGGTCTCTCGATTCAAAAATTTTTTAAACCGTCAAATCTTTGCACATTTATGACACAATATAGAGATAAATCTGCGGTGCAGGGTCTGAAGAAATATATGACTAGATACCGGATTCTGTTCCTTACAAGCAAAGCACAAAAACATCTTTTAGAAACTACACTACTAGTAGTATGGACCTGAAAAAAAAATCACCTACCTCTCTTCTCATAAATAATCCTCCATCTTGAAAATTCTATACTGTAACCGAAAAACGCGATACTGTAACACGTTCCCTACGGTGAACATTGGCCTTGCGGTATCATAGAAGATGTCCTTAGAATATTTAAAATGTGGACGGACGACGGACGCCATTTGGTTGGCCATCCTAAAAGCTCACCTGCACTTTGTGCAAGGTGAGCTAAAAACTTGTAATTGGCTTGTCAGTAAACCATATTCATAAATTAACAAAATATGATAAACAAGATCAACAAGGAAAGGCGGCGTTCAATGAACGCAACCCCCATACGACCCAGCAACAAGAACCAGTTGCAAATAACCCAGGCGGACCCCAAACAAAAACAGGACATGGCACAAGACTGCATTTGAGAAAAATGCTATGCCACCGCATTAATACAACACTAAATAGTAGTGTAGGAACAGATTTGTTTTGTTTCTATACAATTTTGTAGATTGTCATAATGCATATATCCCTGGCCTATCTAATTCTTATTATCAGATTAGTGGGTAAATCTGTAGTTAACTCAATAAAAGATCAGAGTAGGAATATATCAATGCACACGAGTCTAGTGAATTTGATGGTGAAGGTCACACAGCCTAAATTTTATGACTACATTAAAGGACAACACAGTAAGACACTTTGTCAAAATCTAGGTAAGCTGATATCAAAATAGATAAATATCAAAATAGATAAAACCAGAATCCCTAAAGAAAGCTCAGCACGGCAAAATTGAAAATGTTGCAGGCTCGGTTTGATTGAGCCTGTTCATGGACGGTACTGGAAAGTGCAAAATTCTGGAAACAAAGTGATCCCTCGGAAGCATTAATCACAACAATATAATATAAGAATTGCAGACTCGGTTTGATTGAGTCTGTACAGTCAAGTTACCGTCCACGCCCCCTAGCACCGGCTTAAGCAGAATTCAACATTTAAACATGAAATGGTAAAATTTTGAATTTAGAAACATCCGCAGATGTGTACATACTGCGGTTCATTTTACATCTTAATCTGTGCACATGGTTCAAATTTCATAGCTGAACATCAAAGGTCAAGAAAATAGGTCACATCGTCAAAATCTAGGTCACCTGATATTAAAGTTCAATTTTGCAACTAAAACTGTGCACATGGTCAAAATTTCATTGCTCTACATCAAAGGACAAGAAAGTAGGTCACTGTCCCCTTGGGCAAGGCAAAAGTTTGGACACAAGGGTTTAATTCAAAACAATCTTGATACAGGTCCACCAAACAACATTTCAAGTCAAATATCTAACACCCCAGTTACACAGAGCCATCGGTGATTGATCGGTATTTTTTTAGTCAAATTATGGAGTGGACCGATGACAACGTATTTAACACCGATATCACCTATTGGTCACCTGTTTTTCACCTATCAACTGCTATTGGGGAAAGATAAGTTTCATCGGTGAAAAATTACCGATTGAGATTTTTAAACACGTTTAAAATTCTCGATCGGTGAAAATACTTTAAAAATAACCGACGGCAACCTATATCACGAGATATGCAAGCTCTTAATCACCGATATCGCCGATCGGACAAAGATAACCAAATATGAATCACCGGCCATATCTGACGGAAAGTGTTCAACCACTGATGACTAGCTATCAAACACCGATTAATCAGCGTTACGCCCGATTTAGCTCCGATTTACAAACGATAAAAACCAAACGTATTTCAGCATTTAATCATCGACCCATTCCCGTTTGAGTTTGCTTTCTGTCACCGATGGCCGTTTACACAGAAAACCAAAAATAAAATCACGCATGACAACCGATCATAACAGCGAGTAAATTTAAAATTAAATGACCGATTGGGGACCGACCGTCTGTGTAACTGGGCCCTAAGCTGTAGCTTTCTCCCATTCAATAAACATTTGTTTTATTTTCTGTTTTTTACTATGTGTACATAACGAGAATCACTGCCCCCAGGCATGGCCAATTTAGAC
Source organism: Ruditapes philippinarum (assembly GCF_026571515.1). Taxonomy (NCBI): domain Eukaryota; kingdom Metazoa; phylum Mollusca; class Bivalvia; order Venerida; family Veneridae; genus Ruditapes; species Ruditapes philippinarum. The sequence continues at coordinate 251,800 of NW_026852742.1, read as the reverse complement.
ACCAGGGGAAAAATTTTAACAACTTTGTCTTGTCCTTTGAGGTTTATTTTTATATGTTTCTACATAATCATATCTTTAGTGTTTCACTTATTTAACCTTTTGTAACCATGACAACTGTTTAGAATTTCGCTTGGCGGGGATTCATTTTATTTACACTGTCTCGTTTATAGGAACATGGTCGGGGGCTAAGAGCGAGGTTTTGGCTGCACCATTAACCGGTTTAAACTCCCCAGCAGTCATTCCCAGCAACAAAACCAAAAAAACGAAAATCGCAAGAAGATTCAATTTGTAACGATTCAGTTGATGGAAGTTTTCCCCGTTTTACTGATAATTAAATTCAAAAAAAGCTCAAAATCACTAACTGAACTTAGCCCTTTCATTATATGAAAAACAACTTTCAGCTTTAATTGGTACGCCTAAATCTGTCAAGAAACTCCGCAACGGTGGACTCTTGGTAGAGGGTAGAGCGAAAGCAACAAGCAGAAAATATTTTTGGAAATGCACAACATTCTTCAATATCGATTTCAATACTGCCACGCCTTTCACCGTCTTCTGAATTTTTTTGTTTTTCCAGCAAGGGCGTTATCCAAATGTGCTTGACCTTGCTGGAATGGCAGAGAATTTGATTTGCTGAAGATGTTAAAATCGCAGCAGGTTTCCAAATATACAAGCGCATTTATTCTAAAAGAGATGGTAATAAAGTGCCAACGAATATAGCCTTATAGTTACATTCTCAACACCCATTCTTCCCCATCATCGATTTCGAAGTAGGGTTACCTTAAAATAGATAAATACAGAATCCCTTGAAAGGAAAGCCCAACACGACCAAAATTGAAAATTTTTGCGGGCTTTTTTTAAATTTTGACCTTTGTTAAAGGGGACGACGGGGAAAGTAAAGGTTTCCCGTCCCACGCCCCCCTACCCACGGCTTAACCCAAAATTTCCCAAAAATTTAACACAAACAGGGGGAAAAAAAAATTTTGAATTTTAAAAAACCCACCCGCAGTTTGGTTTTTCTTTCCCGGGGCCGGTTATAGGGGAACCCTTCAATTGGGGACACAGAAAGTCCCTTTTCCATAAAAAGCGGGCTTAGGCCCCCCCAAAAAAAGAATGTTTTTGCCCAAAAGGGAAAAAACCCAAATGGGGGGAAAACAAAATTAAAAGGGAAATTTTTTTAAAAGGGGGAATCGGGGTTTTTAAATTTTCGCTTTTGTGGTTTACTTTCCCAAAACCCAAATTTGAAATGTTAAAATTTTGTTTCCCAAATTTTTGGTCATCATGAACCCAAATTGTTGCAAGGGCAAAACTTTTTTGCCGCAGATGCAGTTCCCAAAACCATGACAAAAAATGAGACTTTAACGTCCCTGTAAATGTAGCCAAACTGTTGGAGGAGAGCAATTACGGACACCTCCCCGGTCATGCCCCTTGTGTTAAAGGAAAAAGGGAAATTCACGTCAGAATTTACGAAAATTATTTCCCCTTTCCCAAGTTGCACGAAAAGCTTGTTTGAATCACAAGGACCAAAAAACAACTGTTCGTATTCAGCTTGCAGGTTACAAAGTTCTGTTAAATTGTTTGACTCTGCATACAGGTCAACTTATGTCAATGCCCCCCAATTTAAGTTCCATTCCTTCAAGCATACAGGCTTCACAAAGTAAGCCAGTCTCCTCTGTGCAGCTCAGTCACCATTAAAGTCTTTCTCCAAACGAAGGGCAAACCGCCAAGCATTCAAATAAGATCTTCTTAGAAAGTTATTCAAAAACAATCGCCTAAAGAGCGAATTGTCATCACAGATCGGGTTGAAAAAAGCAAATGCGGAAACCCGATCAACAAGGGGAAAATCGGTTCGATCCACTTCACGACACCCAATTGATGGAGGATGAGGATCTATACCTCTCCCCTCCTCCAAACTCCGAATAGCAGAAGTTCCAATAAAGTTTCCTAAATGATATAAAATTTTCTTTAAAATGGATAAATAGAAATCAATTCTATCCTACAATGGAATTGCCGTGGTTTCTAAAGTCAAATTATAATGATCTACTTCTACTTTTATCAAAATTATCTCCAAATGTGTTATGTCTTCAGGAGACCATGTTATCTCCTAAAAGTAATATCTCTATAAAAGGTTATACACTATATAACTATATATGCACTAGTAACGGCCAGGAACATCAGGTGGTACAAGCATTGCTATCGCAAATAGCGTTCCACAAACAGAACTAAAACTTAATACAAGATAACAAGCCATAGCTGTTGCAGGTGACCTTACATCGACTCTAACAATTTGTTCTCTATACCTTTCTCCAAATATAACGGTAACAAGTGATGAACTTGAGAGTATTGTTCGGACAACTACCATCACCTTTCCTTCTCTTGGCGACTTTAATGCTCATAATCCTATGTGGGGCAGTACATCTACAAATAAACAAGGGTAATATAACTGAAAAATTGATAGATAACTTTCAGCTTTGTTTATTAAACAATCGGTCACCTACATATTTACATCCAGCTACAGGTTCGTTTTCTTGCATCGACCTCTCGATTGTCAACTCTGCAATATTTCTTGGACTTCGATTGGAAAGTGTTTAGATGACCAGTACGGCAGTGATCATTTTTCCATTGTTACTTACATCAAATGACTCTATACCAGATGAAAGACGTCAATTTTTTAAATTTAAGAAAGCAGATTGGGAAACATTTTCTACGCTCTGTTCCATTGATCTAACAAAAATGAATTTAATTTCACTTATGCTGATATAGCTGAAACGTTTTCTTCAGCATTACATACTATTGCCTGCAAAATTGTTCCATTAACAAAAAATAATAGTAACAAAATCAAAAAGCCATGGTTTTACGATGAATGTAAAAAAGCTGTTTGCATACGTAAAGCTTCACTAAAAAAGTTTGAACATCGCCCTACAACAGAAAACCTTGAAAATTATAGAATATTTAGAGCTAAAGCTAGAAGATCAATTCGTTTGTCTAAACGCAAATCCTGGCAATCATATGTTTCAAATATTAATTCAAATACTCCTATTAAGAAAGTCTGGGATGCAGTACGGAAAATAAGTGGTAAGTATAAAAAGAGTCCAATTGTTCACTTAAAAACTGGTGATGGCCAATATGCCAAAACAAAAACGGATATTGCAGAAACTTTGGCTAAAACATTTGAAAAGAACTCTTCTTCAAACAATTATTCAAATGAATTTCAACAACACAAATGTAAAGCTGAGAAAGAACATATTAATTTTACTTCAAGAAATGACGAAGACTATAATTCCATTTTCTCTATTGACGACTTAATTTATTCAATTAAAACTGCAAAAGACAGTGCTGCAGGCCCGGACGAAATTTACTACCAGTTTTCTTAAACACCTACCGCCCCAATCTCTTGACTTGCTTCTTGAAATTTTTAACAGAATTTGGGTTTCTGGTGAATTTCCTAAAACTTGGAAAAATGCGTTGGTTATTCCTATCCCTAAACCTGGAAAAGATTCAACTGACCCTACAAATTATCGCCCAATTTCACTAACAAAATAGATAAAAACAGAATCCCTAAAGAAAGCCCAACACGGCAAAATTGAAAATGTTGCAGGCTCGGTTTGATTGAGCCTGTTGATGGACGGTACTGGAAAGTGCAAGTTACCGTCCACGCCCCCTAGCACCGGCTTAAGCAGAATTCAACATTTAAACATGAAATAGTAAAATTTTGAATTTAGAAACATCCGCAGATGTGTTCATACGGCGGTTATCATGGAACCTTCAATGTGACACTTCCGTGCCATTCCATGAAAAGCGGCGTATGGTCCCCAAGTAATAAAAAGCGTGTGCCCTAAACGAGAAAACAATGGGCAGAACTAAATAAAATGGAATTTTGAAAGGGGAATCAGAGGTTATGAAGCCTGCGTATCACAGATAAGACGTCAAAAGACAAATTTAAAAAGCAGGCAACATATCCTAAGGGTGATTCAACATTATTCAAGTAGGAATATTGGAACCACCCAACTAGAAAATGCCAAAAGTTGAAACTAAAAATACCACAAGCACAACAATAATTTCGTGCTGAACGATCTTCAAGGATCGAAAATATAACATCATTGATTAAATGTACGGGGAGACTTTTTACAGCCGCCACACGGCACAAATAACACGGATGTGATCATAAAATAGATAAAGTTGCCTCTGCAAAACATTCGAGAGAATGATAAATAATCGGTTAGTTTGGTATCTAGAAAAAAAATGGAATTATTACTAATTTTCAGTCAGGTTTTCGTAAACAGCGAAGTACAAACGATCATCTTGTACGACTTGAAACTTTTATAAGAGAAGCCTTTGTAAACAAGCAATTATCATAGTATTGCAAGCAATCCATAAGTCCCCTACCGGTAAGAGCCAAAGCAATATTCTGAAGGGCCATTCACCTATGTTTCTATTTTAAGTAAATTTGTTGAAAAAGTTCTTTAAAAGTGATCACAGTGAACAGTTTTTTATGTACAGACAGACAGACGGACTGAAAGGACACTCTAAAGTTATTTTTTAAACATCCCTGTTATCAAAATATAACATTTTTAAAAACAAAAATTAAAAAAAAAAGAGGAGATAGCGATGTCATACAGTCATGATGTGAGTGTAAACAAAGAACAATTAGTAATGAAGGTATGAATATTGAATGTTTATTTTGAATTTGAAGTAAATGAAAGGTTAAAAGAACGAATAGGAAAAAATTAAAAGTTTAAGGAGGAGATAATTCTAGAAATATGGATGCTAGATTTATAAAATAGATAAAATTATAGAACCTTGTCATATTATTATGATGTGGGAGTTTGAAGAAAATCCTATCATGATTGTAGAAGTTGGAGTAAAAATTACCAATTTTTCAAAAAAAAGTTCAAAAGGGGCATAATTCTGGAAATAGTCTTGCTAGAGTATTGAACACTCACACATGTTGAGTGATAATAAGAAACATTTATATGAAGTAGATACGTTAAGAAATAAAGAACTTATAGTGAAAAAACTTAAAAACTAGAATCAGAAATCTTGATATTCAGTCTATTTGTTGCCATAGCAACCAGAATTTTCAATACAGGAAGATAAGAAAAGAATGTGCATAATTTCCATACTGCCATCTACCCATATGTCAAGTTTTATAAAAATATTTGCAGTACTTTTTGGTTATCGCTGGATCCAGGTTATGTGTAAAATTTGCCATATTTTCAGTCTATTTGTTGCCATAGCAACAGAATTTTCAGCATAGGAAAAAAAGAAAAAGATGTGCATACTCTCCATACTACCATCTATCCATGTATCAAGTTTCATAAAAATATTTTCAGTAGTTTTTGTGGTATCGCGGGATCCAGGTTATGTGTAAAACTTGCCATATTTTTAGTCTATTTGTTGCCATAGCAACCAGAATTTTCATCATAGGAAGAAAAGAAAAAGACGTGCATAATCTCCATACTGCCATCTATCCATATATTAAGTTTCATTAAAATATTTTCAGTACTTTTTGCGTTATCGCGGGATCCAGTTTTGTGGACGGACGGACGGACAGACAGACAGACGGACGGAGGGTAAACCTAAAGTCCCCTCCGGTAAACCGGTAGGGGACTAATAAACAACACCTGGTATCAATTTTCTTTGATCTTGAGAAGGCTTACGATACTACTTGGAAATATGGTATCCTAAAAGATCTAAAGGGTGCTGGACTTACAGGCAGACTTCCTCTTTTCATTTCTGGTTTTTTAAACGATAGGCACTTTAAAGTAAGACTTGGTTCAACTTTTTCTGAGGATCACCAACAAGAACAAGGTGTTCCTCAAGGAAGCATACTTTCTGTCACACTTTTTGGCCTTAAAATAAACAATATTGCTAGCGCTCTTACACCAGGCATAGATTGTTCTCTATATGTAGACGATTTTCTTATCTGCTATCGATCGAAAAGTATGAGAACAATTGAACGGCAACTTCAACAAAATTAAGATAAAATTCAGAAGTGGGCAATAGAAAATGGGTTTAAATTTTCAAAGTCAAAAACTCAATGTGTTCATTTCTGCCGATTGCGAAAACAACATAATGACCCTGAACTTTACATATCTGGTTCTAAAATTCCAGTAGTTGATGAAGCTAAGGTTCTAGGAATTATATTTGATAAAAAACTTTCTTTTATACCACATATTAAACATTTGAAAACTAAATGCCTAAAAGCTTTAAATTTACTTAAGGTTTTATCAAGTACAAATTGGGGATCAAATTCTTCCACATTACTGAAATTATACAGAAAATATGAAAAACAAGATCAACAAGGAAAGGCGGCGTTCAATGAACGCAACCCCCATATGACCCAGCAACAAGAACCAATGGCAAGGAGCCGTCTTATCCGATCAAAATTAGATTATGGTTCTGTAGTATATGGGTCCGCAAGAAAATCATATTCTTCAAATGCTAGATACCATACATCACCAGGGTTTTACGTTTAGCTTTAGGTGCTTTTTCGCACTTCACCTGTAGAAAGTCTATATGCGGAAGCTGGGGAACCATCGCTTTATCTTCGTCGTAAAAAAACTATCACTTCAATATGCAACTAGAATTTCATCTAATAGGAAAAAAATCCAGCTAAAAATATTATTTTCAAACCAAGTTATACTGAAAAATTTTGTAAGCGAACCAAAGGAAATTAAACCATTAGGCATTCGTTTAAAAAGATGATTTAGATAAACTTAAAATTAATCCAGACAGTATCCTTCAAAATGACGATGAGGATGTTCCACTTTGGACTTATAATTCCCCGGAAATAAATATTAACCTTTCAAATATAAAAAAGGCATCAAATTCACCTGAATATTTCAAAGAGAAGTTTCTAGCAATTAAGGAAGAACATGAAGATTTTATACATATTTATACGGACGGTTCAAAAGAAAGTTGCAAAGTAGGTGCGGCTGTGTTTGAAAATAATTTTACATCTAGTATGAGGTTACCAGATATGCATCAATTTTTACTGCTGAAGCAAAAAGCTATCGATTTAGCATTGTCATACATAGCACAGCATACCCACGATAAATTTGTGATATTTTCTGACTCGCTTTCTGTTTTAATATCCATTAAAAATAAAAAATCTGACAATATCATGGTAAAGAAAAACTTCTTTTGCGATTTCATGATATACTAAAAACAAAATATGTTAAATTATATATTGGATTCCAAGCCATGTAGGAATACGAGGAAATGAAAAAGTAGATGCTTTAGCTAAACAATCATTAAATTTTCAAAAAAACTGACTTATTGTTACCTGCTTGTGATTTTAGACCGGCTATAAATAAACTGGTATCATCTGAATGGAAAGCAAATTGGGACAATGCCGTTTTTAATAAACTTCACGATATAAACCCATCTCTTGATATGTCACCATCTCTATCTCTGTCAAACCGCCGTTGATCAAACAGTTCTTCTTCGATGCCGAATTGGACACACTAAAATTACCCACTCTTATCTCCTCACAAATGACAATGCCCTTTCTGTGTAGGTTGTAATGAAAATTTTTACTGTCAAGCATTTTCTTCTTGAATGTCATGATTTTTCACAGGCCCGTAATAGATTTTATTCTGTAAATTCACTCAAAGAACTTTTTAATACAATTCCATCAAAAAACATAATTGATTATTTAAAAGAGATAAACTTGTATTCTAGGATCTAATTGGCTCATTTCTATTGTCATTTACAATGTTTTACATAATATTTTAAGCCTTTTATAGCATTCGGCACGATATGGCCAGTTATGTGTTGACGTGCCGTAAAAATCCAAACAAACAAACATTGAGTCTGTTCATGGACGGTACTGGAAAGTGCAAATAAAATAGATAAACACAGATTCCCTAAATAAAGCTCAACACGGCAAAATGAAAATGTTGCAGGCTCGGTTTGATTGAGCCTGTTCATGGACGTTACTGGAAAGTGCTATGAAAGAGACTTTATGTTGAGTCTCTCTGAAGAGAAACAACAAGATGTTATAGTCGCATTTAATAATACTTCCAGATACCTTGATGATATTTTTAACTTAGATAATCCTTATTTTGATCAAATGGTGTCTGACATTTATCCGCATGAACTACAACTTTATAAAACGAACTCTTGAAATTTTAGGTAATCATTTTTGGATCTTCATATTACTATCGACAACAATTCTATTCACACGAAAATTTTTGATAAAAGAGATGACTTTGACTTTTGTATAGTTAATTATCCACATTTTGATGGAGACGTACCCCATGCAACATCCTACGGGGTTTATGTTTCTCAGTTAATTAGATTCGCTAGAGCTTGTAACAACGTTAAGGATTTCAACGAGCGGAATATTTTTATTACCAGCAAGCTTCTAAAACAGGGCTACCGCTATCATAAATTACGGAAATATTTTACTAAATTTTACAATCGTAACTTTGATTTAATTTCTAAATTCAATAGTGATTTAAAAACTTTTCTGCGACAAGGGATTAGCCAGCCTGGTTTTTATGGCGATGTGGTTTACAAACTTCGTCAGATTTTGAGTCATGGTAATTTTTCTGCTGTTTTTACTAAATTCTGGAAACAAAGTGATCCCTCGGAAGCATTAATCACAACAAAATAACATAAGAATTGCAGACTCGGTTTGATTGAGTCTGTACATGAGGGATAATGAATACGTGCAACATCCCTCACGCCCCCTAGCACCGGCTTGAGCGGTACTCAATTCTCAACACTTAATAGTGTTGGTATCAATGATCCCGAAGGACCAGAAAATAAAACAACACTGAAGTGAAGTACGGGGCAACTTTTTACGGCTGCCACACAGCACTTGACACCTGCTGCTGTTTACTAAAATCATTAAACGTTTTATTAAAAGAGGTTATGACCCTACTATTTTAAGACATACTGCATGTTTAGTGTTCAACCCTTTTACAGTTGGACACTACGCTTTCCTCTTTTGATTGCATCTGACGGACCAAGTGGGAGACTCTATGATGGATAGTTCGTAAAGCCCTTTGGGACTGAATTGTCTTAATGTTCGTCTTCTGCCTTGCTTCGTCGGGCCCTTGTAGGTGATTTTAAGTCTCATGCCATATATTTAACCTCTAGCCTTTGTCAATTCAGAGAAGATTTTTCAAGTTTTTACTTTATACATACAAGGAAAAATATAGCCTCTGGGGCAGGGCAATTCTATTTCGTCAAAACACTTCCGGTCTAAATGAGATAATACTGCGCATGCGCCAATTCAGTGTGCTGCATGCCGTCGTGAAGACGACACGCTAATTCATATCAATATTTTGTAAACGCGGTCATATGGGGGTTCATTGAACGCCGCCTTTCCTTGTTGATCTTGTTTATCATATTTTACAGGGGGCGTGGACGGTAGTTTGCACTTTACAGTACCGTCCATGAACAGGCTCAATCAAACCGAGCCTGCAACATTTTCAATTTTGCCGTGTTGGGCTTTCTTTAGGGATTCTGTATTATCTATTTTACAATAAGATTTATCGAGTTTTGTTGTTTAATATCGGATATATTTTGAGTAATATTCATCAATTGATTATCGGACGACGTTCGATATTTATATTATTGTGTATTTTGTGTAAAAATAGAATTTTTCTTTGTAACACGTTCAACATAAAATAATGGCGGAATCAAGTAAGAAATTGCCAGAAGAATTTCCGTCTGGAAAAGGGGAAATAACAAGAGACAGGTCCGAACGTAGTTCGGAAAGGCCTGGAAAGGCAAATAAATTAGCAAATAAGTCAAAAGGAAAATCACCGGCGCAACCCGGTAAATCCGGGGAAAAGGAAAATTCGGAAGTGGTCGCGAATACTAATGATAAAATGTTGACGTTGTTGCAACAAATTCAAGAGTCCATGAAAGAACAAGATAAAAAGTTGACTAGTGTTAGCAACAGAATGGACTATTTTGAACAAAGTTTTGAGTATGAGGACGAATGTTCTTATGTGCCCGAGCCTTCGGAAGATAAACTTTCGGTTGAAAATCGCGTAGACGAAAACGCGAATGTGACAAAATGCAAAAACAGCGACAGTCGTTTCTCTTCCATGGCGAAGAGGTTTAAAATGCAAGAACACTGCGATGAGAGTGTTGATGAAACATTGTCCGAGAATGTTAATGAATTATTCAGGAATGGAATTGAAGATGAACGTTATTCAGAACTTGTTAAAGATGAACAAAATGCTAGACCTGAAAACTGTGACAGTTTAGTTGTTGTAAAAACAAATCATTTGATATGGGATGCCATATAACAAGGTGCTAGGACAAATGATAAAGTTACAGAATGTTGAGACTTCTGAAATCAAAGCTGCCACTATTTTGGTGAAAACGGTGAACAAAATGGCAATTTTGGAACGTGAACACGAGAAATAGGGTGAGTTAATTGAAAATTGTAATGATGTTTTGGCTCTTTTGGGTCACTCTAATAGATAAGTAAATTTGTTACGTAGAGATTTTTGAATTCCTAATCAGTTACAAATTATTTATCATTTAATGATTTACGTGTCTCGTTGCCCTGTCCTTTTTATGTTTGGGGTCCACCTGGGCTCCTTGCCATTGGTTCTTGTTGCTGGGTCATATGGGGGTTGCGTTCATTGAACGCCGCCTTTCCTTGTTGATCTTGTTTTTCATATTTGATGAAAAAAAAATCTGGAAACAAAGCCGGAAATTAAAACAGAATATGCACATTTGTGTACACATTCATTGCCCTTTACACAAGAGTTGTTTGGAGACGACGTATCCAAAACAGCAAAGGAGATAGAGGACTGTGCAAAAATCAGTAGTAAAATCCACCGTGGGGGATTGAGAGGACGACCAAGTTACCGATTGCCCTACAGAGGGACTTTTAGCAGCACTTACCCTAGAGGAGTTGGCCGTGGAATGTTCCGGGCTCCACAACCTGCTGGTTCATTTGATCCAAAAAACTCCCGTCGGGGAGTGGGGAAGGCACGCATGTAGATAAGGTAAAATTTAATATTTTTAAAGCAGGCAGATTGAGGTACTTTGTAAATGAATGGAGTAAATTGACAAGTGATAACACTGTTTTGGATATGGTTCAACATTGTCATATCCAATTTAAAACAGAATTTTATGAATATAAACAAGAACACTGTCCACAATATTCTTTTAACTTGGAAGAATCACATATAATATTAAAAGAAATAGATAATTTGTTAGAATTAGGTGTTATCAAAAAAGTGAACCACGAGACGGGGCAATTTTTATCCCCAATATTTCTTAGAAAAAGAAAAATGGTGGCTATAGAATGATTCTAAATTTGAAAAAATTGAATACGTTCATACCATATCATCATTTTAAAATGGACACCTTTGAAAAAAACATGTGTATGGCATCATTGGATTTACTCCATGCATATACAGTATACCTCTTGCTCAAGAACAGCTGAAATATTTTAGGTTTTCATTTAATTCAGAAATATACGAGTATCAGGTGTTTCCAAATGGTTTGGCACCTTGTCCAATGTTGTTTACAATGCTGTTAAAATAGATTAAATACAGAATCCCTAAAGAAAGCCCGTTTACTCAAAGTTGAGAGGGCTAGGTTATATTAATTCTGGATATATAGACGATAGTCTCCTTTGAGGGGAAACTAAAGAAGAATGTATAGAAAATGTTGATGTCACAAGGAACATCTTTTTCAGTTTAGGTTTCATGTTAAATATGGAAAAATCAGTGTTCCAGCCATCTAAGAAAATTGTTTTCTTGGGAAATGTGATACATTCTGAAAAAATGATTGTTTATTTAACACAAGAAAAAATGCTTACAGTAGAGATAGAATGTAAAAAGCTTTATCAAGCTGAAAAGGTTAAAATTCGTAATGTTGCTAAAGTAAAAGGTATTATTGTGTCAACATTTTCTGCTGTAGAATACGGTAGAATGCACAATCGAAATTTAGAAAAAGCCAAAACTATCTCATTGAAGGTTAACAAGGGTGATTTTTATTCAGAAATGACTATTTCTGAGAGTATGAAAATTGAACTACATTGGTGGTTTTCAAATATAAGACATCAAGACAGGCATATTAGTCATGGAAATCCAGAATTAATAATACAAACAGACGCAAGTCTGCAAGGATGGGGTTTTGTTTTAGAAACCGTTAAAAGTGGGGGTCGTTGGACATTAAAAGAATCAAAATGGCATATTAATAAGTTAGAATTAATGGCTGTGTTGCATAGTTTAAAAGCGAGCATAGAGAAAATTTCTGGCAAACATATAAAAATCCTGCAACATTTTCAATTTTGCCGTGTTGGGCTTTCTTTAGGGATTCTGTATTTATCTATTTTGTCAGATAGCTCAACAGCAGTATGTTACATAAACAATATGGGCGGATGTAAGTCAGAAGATTGAAATTTTGTGAGTAGGCAAATCTGGAATTTATGTATTGATCATGATATTTGGTTGTCATGTGCCCATAAAGCTGGTACAAATAACCAAGCTGATACTCCATCGCGAAAGTTCAAGGATCATTTAGAGTGGGAGCTAGATGATACAATATTTACAAAAATTTGCACAAGAACCAAATTTCCAGATATTGATCTTTTTGCTTCACGATTGAATGCTAAAATATCAGATTTATCAAAGCCTGATCCAGGAGCCAAGTATGTAGATGCATTTACATTAGATTGGAGTAGTTTTTCATGTTGTTATATTTTCCCACCTTTCAGTTTACTGAGACGCTGTATTCAAAAATAGATAAATACAGAATCCCTAAAGAAAGCCCAACACGGCAAAATTGAAAATGTTGCAGGCTCGGTTTGATTACCGATTACCATAGATATGGCAAGTTGCATAGTAATTGCTCCACTGTGGCCAAAATATGATAAACAAGATCAACAAGGAAAGGCGGCGTTCAATGAACGCAACCCCCACAGACATGGTTTGCAACGCTGATGAAATTGTTAATACAGGAACCGTTGATTCTTCCATCACAGAACAATCTTCTATCACTCTCAAAAGGGGAAAAGGTACATCCATTATTGGGGAAAATGGTTTTAATAGCTTGTCTTGTGTCCGGAAAGTCTTCAGAAACCGTGGCTTATGAACGCATCTGCGGATGTTTCTAAATTCAAAATTTTACTATTTCATGTTTATATGTTGAATTCTGCTTAAGCCGGTGCTAGGGGGCGTGGACGGTAACTTGCACTGTAAAGTACCGTCCATGAACAGGCTCAATCAAACCGAGCCTGCAACATTTTCAATTTTGTCGTGTTGGGCTTTCTTTAGGGATTCTGTATTTATCTATCCATTTAATCCCTCAAGTGTTCATTTGACTCATAGAATTTCAATCAAACATCGACTTAACCAAGGTAAGTTTCGTTTAATTTTCCAATTTTAACACTAGGGGCATAATTAAAACAACTTTAGTAGAGGACCCACAGATTATTTTTTTATACCAAATATCAAAGCTCTAAGTCTTGTACCTTGTTCCCGCCTGGGCTCCTTGCCATTGGGTTCTTGTTGCTTGGTCATATGGGGGTTTTCTGGTCCTTCGGGATCATTGATGCCAACACAATAAAGTGTTGAGAATTGAGTACCGCTCAAGCCGGTGCTAGGGGGCGTGAGGGATGTTGCACTTATTCATTATCCCTCATGTACAGACTCAATCAAACCGAGTCTGCAATTCTTATGTTATTTTGTTGTGATTAATGCTTCCGAGGGATCACTTTGTTTCCAGAATTTTGCGTTCATTGAACGCCGCCTTTCCTTGTTGATCTTGTTTATCATATTCAGACAAGTTTAATTTTTTACTACATGTACATAGTGAAAATAAAAATTGACCCCTGGGAATGGGGCCAATTTTGACCCCAGGGCTATAATTTGTACAATTTTGCTAGAGGTTCACTACATAATGTTTCATGCAAAATATCTTAACTCTAACCTTTTGGTGCACCATTAACCGGTTTAAACTCCCCAGTAGTATTTATGCTGCTGACCGTTCCAAGGCGGCGCCCCTCTATGTTCCTCAGATGTCTGTCTATGTTGTTTTATACTGTTATGGTGACACTTTTGTGTCTCTTGTTGTTTCTCGTCTACGGGAAGTATCTTCCCCTTTGCCCCTTGTTTTTATTTATTTTATTCCCCACCCACCTTCCCCGGGTCTCATGTCCCCTTCCCCTGTGCCTTTTGACTTTATGGGCCTAATATTCAATCATTTATTTGTTTTCTTTAAGTTCCTTGTCAGTTACTAATTATTTATTCTTATGTAGTGGTTTGCCTGCCCGTGCTCTGCCTTATGCCCTGTCCTTTTTTAGTCCCCTACCGGTTTACCGGAGGGGACTTTAGGTTTACCCTCCGTCCGTCCGTCAGTCCGTCTGTCCGTCCGTCAGTCTGTCCGTCCACAAAACTGGATCCCGCAATAACGCAAAAAGTACTGAAAATATTTTAATGAAACTTGATATATGGATAGATGGCAGTATGGAGATTATGCACGTCTTTTTCTTTTCTTCCTACGTTGAAAATTCTGGTTGCTATGGCAACAAATAGACTGAAAATATGACAAATTTTACACATAAACTGGATCCCGCGATAACGCAAAAAGTACTGAAAATATTTTTATGAAACTTGATATATGGATAGATGGCAGTATGGAGATTATGCACGTCTTTTTCTTTTCTTCCTATGTTGAAAATTCTGGTTGCTATGGCAACAAATAGACTGAAAATATGGCAAATTTTACACATAACCTGGATCCAGTGATAACACAAAAAGTACTGAAAATATGTTTATGAAACTTGACATATGGGTAGATGGCAGTATGGAAATTATTCACATCCTTTTCTTATCTTCCTATGTTGAAAATTCTGGTTGCTATGGCATCAAATAGACTGAATTTCAAGATTTCTGATTCTAGTTTTTAAGTTTTTTCACTAAGTTCTTTATTTCTTAAGGTATTTTCTTCAAACTTTAAATATAAGTTGCTTGTCATCAACCACATCATATGTGACAAGGTTTACAACTCTAGCACAAAATTTATCAGAATTACCTCCCTTGAACTTGAAATTTTCATAGAAAAAACATTGTTTTTTTTAATAACTTCTTTTTCTGAATGTATCTACTTCAAACTTCATATAAATGTTTCTTATTGTCACTCAACATTTGTGAGTGTTCAATACTCTAGCAAGACTATTTCCAGAATTATGCCCCTTTTGAACTTAGACTTTTTTTTGAGAAATTGGTAATTTTTACTCCAACTTCTTCAATCATGATAGGATTTTAAAAATGTTATATTTTGATAACAGGGATGTTTAAAAAATAACTTTAGAGTGTCTTTCAGTCTGTCTGTACATAAAAACTATTTCCTGTGATCACTTTTAAAGAACTTTTTCAACAAATTTACTTTAAATAGGAACCTAAGTGAATGGCCAATGGCCCATAGAATGTTGCTTGGGCATTTACCGGTAGGGGACTTATGGATTGCTTGCAATACTATGATAATTGCTTGTTTGTTTTGGGTCAACCTGGGCTCCTTGCCACTGACGCTTGAACTTGGTCATTTCTACCAAATTTGGGCATGTAAGACTTGACAAAACCTTGAAACAAATAAACAGTTTTTGTTTTATTATCTATATTAAGACTAACTAGCAACTCTCTTGAAACAAACTGTAGCTAATGCATAATTTTCAGAAGAAAATGTTTGATGATTTTGCTTAAGAAATATACAAAAGTAACAAGATTTGTCATTACCACAACGATCTGAAAACGCCTTTATTTTTTTAATTGCAATATTATTATTTCGTTTCAAACAACGATTAAGTGCAAAACACATGAAAAGAAATAGCTTTTGATAAATATACCAAAAATAAAATGTCTAAAAATCTTTTTTTTATAAACTTTGAAAATATCAATACAAAATCTTTTATAATCAATGTGGTAATGTTATAATATTTAAAAGATCGGTCTCTGTTTGTTTCTACTATTTCAGTAAATGGATAAGTTATACAACACCAATGAAATATACCTTCATCATATGTACCATTTATACGACTAAAATATATTAAAAAGAGGGAGTAATGCATGTTGCGGTAATGATTTGGCGTTATGGAAATGACAGGTCTGTTACGGTAATGACTAAAGTAAAGACAGAACATTGTTTTCAGTTTTGCATTTTATTTTTATAACATCACAACTGTGAGAAAAGTGAATAAAATTTTAAAAGAAATTATTTTAGTTATTTTATTTTTTTCATTTTTTTTTTCATTTGATTCAACAATTACTATTCCTACCATACCATTTTACTATTTTAATTCACATTAACGTCATGTACCAATAATTATGACGTTGTTATATATTGTAGAGACCCAGCCGAGTATTATAAATAGAATAAGTATCGTTCTCAACAATATAAGGATTTTATATGTTGTTTTCTTTTCACTTTGAAAATTATAATGAAGATGTATGGGGAACGTTCTGCATTTGCTATCAGCAGATTTCGAACTCTAGCTGGAACTGAAAACGAAGCTATATTTATAATATTGCGGTTCTACATGAATCGGTGGAAACGCCGAAAGTTTACCAATTATATTTCATTGCATGTGAAATAAACACTTTTATGGTAGTCAATAGTCATGGATTGTTCAACATTTCATTATTATAAATATTGTCATACAATCATAAATTTCAATAGCAAGCCACAAAATAACTATTCAATGTCCATTTCTTCTGTAATGGCATCCCATACAACTTGGTCAATTTGACAATGTCTCTTTGTAACATTTTGTGGCTCACCGTCACACAATGTTACAACTTGATTTTTCTGGTACCAGAGTCTGTCTTCAAGTAATTGCCAGAAAAATCTGTTGACCCCTATGCGGTTCATAACCTTTACTTCCAATTCATTATCATCTACATCTAAGATGACGCCTGTATAAGGCAAGCGGTCATACTCAACAACGCAGTATCTTCCAATTAAAGATTCATCAACCTCTAATACTTTAATAAGAACTGTGTCCTAAAATATAGTATTTTAAATTTGAGTACAGAAATCAACTCCAATTTCAATTTTAAAAATGCATTGTTTGATTTTAAAACATACTGAGTATACAACGTTGATCCTAAAATGTATGAAATTCAAAATGACATTCATTATTTGATAAAATATGAATACTATTATTGACAATTTCTACTTTATAAGAAGCAAAGAATGTTTAGCATTAAATATCACGGTACTTTTACTAATTTGCGTAATATATGCTAATATTTAAGGATCGTATTGTGCGTTTTATTAAACTCAAGTCATGTAATGTAAACTTCAGAAACGTACATTTGTAACCATTGTAGATGACGTGTCACCATGTTCATCCATCATAATATTGTGTGTGTTTGCCTATAAATAAAATTCAGATGCTAAACAAGTTTGACCATGGGGAGTGGGCACTTTCTCCTATACTTTGCAACAATTTATAGATAGATCTAGGTATTCTTCAAGCTGTGTGCAATATTTTGAAAAGCAAATTATCATCTTATGATATCCACAGCTCTTTGCTGGTTAATTCAAACATATTTCAGGAACTTAAATAAATGTTCTTTTAACACTTGAAAGAATAAAAAATGTTGGTGCCATCTCACTATGTATACTTATTTACCTGCAGACTCTCTTTTTCTCCGTGTTTGACAAAGCAAGTCTTGACTGGATTATAGCAATCACACTGACAGTTCCAACGGCAAAAGCAGCTCAGGGGACGGGAGAAGATAGTGTTTGGCTCTGTCACAACAATCTTAATAAAAAAAAGTATACAGTGAAATTTTAAAATCTTGAAAATTAATAATAAAGAGTTGATACAGCTTTTAGTAAAATAATCATCTGCATAAACAAAGGCACCTTTTAAGTTAAAAACACAAACTTTTTCAAGAAATGTTTATGCACGAAAAAACAGATTCATTAGCGCTATTTCTGCATAAAATGATACATCTGATTAGGGATTTTGCGATTGTCGTTAGAGTATCCCAAAAATACATCTTTTTCGTCCTGCATTCTGGTTGTGAGATAATATGATTTGGAAGTTTTTTTTTTATTTTGATGTAAAAAGTATTTGGTTGTCATCATGTACTACTGCAGGAAGCTTGTTACTTGGCACCTTGACAAGCAAATTTTAAAAAGACATGCGATAATAATAGCTCGTGTTCATTTCGTATAATCCACCAATGTATGATTTCTCCTCTATGTACCAATGTATGCTTAGTTTTATACAAAATATTGTTTGAAAACATATACATTGTAATTAATGAACGTCGGTCACACAACTTAGTTTTAGTTATACAATGTACATGTCGTTAAAATATCATAACATTGAATTTTTTTTTTTACTAAAATGATTTCATTTTAGATCAAGGTTAGTGCAATTAAAATAAATTACCTGATGTATTTTCATCGTTTCAGGAACAGTTGGAATATTGGCATCAATATATTTCATTGAATGAATCAATGTCCGCCTGTGTTTACTTCATACAGGTCAATCTTTGTGCCCAGCTTTGTCAACCCTTCTAACAGCTCAGCGGCCTTTGTTACATCTTGCTTGTCATGTAATACAAGAGAGTCAGCTAATCGTTTAAACACATGAACCAATGCCATCGGGAGCACCTTTGCCGTGCCCGGCCTCCCAGAAATTCCACGTTGCTGACTTAAAACCAAGTTCAAAAATTAGTTTTGAAAGCATGTAAAAATTGTTCTTTGACCTATACTGAGTTGTAGGTCCATCAGACACAAAATGGACCCCTTTCAATATTTTTCTGTTGAACAATTTTATTTAGGACAGGCTTCATATGAGCCCAAATGGCTGCTGGCCCATGAAACATGCTGTCAGATAATGTTGTGAATGACTGACTACTGTCCTTATAGTATACCATACCAGTGTGAAGGGTGATTTGCCTCTGGGAGGCACCAAAGTGCATACCCTGTATTTCTGATGTACATTTACACGAGTAATTTTCTGAAAAGTCTATATGTACTATTACATCTTTGTCTCCAAGTGTTTCTCTAAGTTTCCTAATTGATCTATATTGATGTCTGATGTTGTATACGTGTCTCCCAACTCGTTTCAAATCATTTTGCATGTCAAAAGTAAGGTTTTCAAGAGTTCCATATTCTTTTTGTTTCATCGTTTTCACAATTTTTCTTATTTCTACGGTGCCATTTTCGTTTCTCTTTTCTTTTTCAAATCGTACATTTTTCCAGCTGTACCAAAAAACTTGTCTGCCATCGGCATTTTTAAATGACAAACTTTTGGTACGACAGTTTGCACATTCTCTGTACATACATGCTTTGCTTTCTATACTACAAGTTATCTCTTTCAATAGGGCATCAATATTGTTTGTTTCTATGGCCTTTTTTGGAAAATTTTGTTAATCTTAAATTGTATGTTTTCGTGATGTTTGCAAAGACATGTTTCTCTGTGTTTCTCTGTTGGTTTGATGACATAGAAGGGTTTAAGTTTACAAAAAAGACTGTATGATATTTACTTGTGTGCTCACTCAAGAACTTTTCATGTAAGTTTTTCATACTGTCATTTAATAGGCGAATCTGTTTTTTATTTCCGTGTCGTGTTACTGTGAACTTCTTACCCCCCATGATACGTGAGTTGTCATCACGTTGGATAAAGTCTACAACTAATGTTTTTATCAATGACCATCGTTTTTCTTTGGTTTGCCTTTTTGTATTCTGGGTCACTTTCATAGATAATACTTTTTGAGCATATTTTCCTAGCTTGTATATTTTCAGTATTTTTGTCTCTACATACTATTTCTCTGATTACTTTTTTGTCCTTCTTGTTTACTTGATCCTTCATTTCTTTTATATTTCGGATCATTATCAAATGAAGTGTTAAAGCCTTTCTGATATCTTTGGACTTCAGTTTTATATCTACTTCTTTATCAATATCCGTCTTTTCTGTGTAATGTTTGCTCAGCCGGTATGCACGCTTTTTGTATTTCTCTTTAAGCCTTCTTTCACAATCAAACCGAACTCTCAACTGAAATAGGTCTCGATATGCTTTCGAGTTTTCTTTTCTTGTACGTTTTCGTCCTCGTTTCTTTGGAGGAATGTTTTCAGGGTTGTCTGTATTTGGACTAGTTGGGGGCTCAGCTGTTGTTGTACATGTTTAATGATCATATTATCCCTTTGCTCTTCAAGCTTTGATTCTTACGCCAATTTCTCCTTGTTTTTTCGTTTTTCTCTTTCATTCATTTCATTTATTGATTTAAGTGATCCTTCTTTTCACGTCTCTTCTTGTATCTTTGGCGTTCTTTTTCCTTGTATTTTGCATGTCTTTTCTGGGTCTTCTTTCTGACGTTTGCGCCAGAGTGCAGCCCTTTCACCGCTTGTTAATGCCATGATATGCTTCAAGCCTCAGTTTGAATCAATTTTCTTTTTATCTTTGCTATCCAAGATACTGTTATATAAATCACAAATGTGTTTAGCAAACGGTCTTATATCTTCCTGCCTTAGTACTGTATATAAGGCTTGTTCAGATTTTCCGATGAATTTGTCTAGATTGTCCAATTTTTTTTTTAGGCCTAAAACATAAAAAAGTGACTGTAGAAGGATTTGTCAAAGTGAGTGAAATATTTAGATTAAATATTTTAAACAAACTTCATTACATTGTTATTGGTATTTATTTTGTAACTTTATAATACAAGTATGTGTTGTTGATTTAAACTTGCTTATCTGTGATTATGTATATATACTATTAAAACAGAGGTCAAACATATATCATACAATGTAATATTCCATGCTTCAAGTAAAATGAATAATTTAAGAAGTAAATATGAAAGCCATCATCTAGATCTATCATAATCATAGCATTAATATGTTAGAAAAAAATCATTAAAATAAAGTTATTTGTGATATTTTTGTCATTACCGAAACGATATTGTCATTACCATAACAAAATACATCGTTTTGGTAATGACCGTTGCGGAAATGACAAAACTAATCTTTTTTGTTTGGCGGCCATGTTTGTTTACTGGGTATTTCACAGATTGTTCTTAAATCACAAACATACAAGGTATATGCATTGATCTTTAACATTCCAACACACAAATACATTGAATCTCTTAAGAAATGTATCGTTCGGGTAATGACGGAGAATTTCTGTTTGCTAAATAAATTATTTCCTACCTTTAAAATGGCTTTCCTCGTCTTCCATCGGTTCTTGTTTAAAATATTACCGCCAAAAAAACTTTAATGATGACGTCATCAAGTTAAATCTATTGTTCGGATTTACATTTGAAATGCGGACAATAAATATCGTGTTTCGGTAATGACAAAATTTTAGGACTATAAAATTGTACAAATTTTACAGTGAAATAGGGTTTGCAGAACAACTATGATATAAACTTTACACTTCTAACATATATGCTTTGAGGATAGGAGTTGAAATACATAAAAACAATATTTTGAAACAAGATGAAAATAACCTAAACAGATTCTAGTATTGAAAGGGACAGGCATTTTTTAATAAATAGGGTCTCAGTTCCTTTTTAGAATATACAATAAAATGAAAATGTCATAGATTATCCTAAAATGGAACGTTTCATTTTCTTTTGCCATATACACTAGATTTCCAGCAAATTAGGAAAATAATTAAATTGATTTATTTCAGGTAAAATTATATCATCATATTTAAGGGACACATAATTTCTCTTTTCCGTATAAATGACCTGTTACTGGGTCGGTTGGGGGTTGCGTTCATTGAACGCCGCCTTGGGCTTTCGTTAGGGATTCTGTATTTATCTATTTCCTTGTCGATCTTGTTTATCATATTTTGTAAATTTAGAGAAGATGATTTATTTAAAGTTTTTTTATATACATATAAGGAAAACCTATGGCCCATAGGGCGGGGCTAATTTCGACACTAGAGGCAAAATTTGAACAACTTTGATAGAGTACATATACATGATATCATTTAACAAATATTTAAGCTCTAAGCCTTGTACCTTCAGACAATAAGATTTTTTTGATTTTTTACTATATGTATATATTGAAAATCAATGACCCCCGGGGCGGGGGCAATTTTGACCTCAGGGCTATAATTTGAACAATATCCCTAAAGAAAGCCCAAAACGGCAAAATTGTAAAATGTAGCAGGCTCGGTTTGATTGGATTGAGCCTGTTCATGGACGGTACTGGAAAGTGCCGTCACTGGAATTCAGCATTTAAACACAAAAATGCAAAATATCTTAGCTCTAGGCCTTTTGGGTCTTTACAAGAAGGTATTTTAAAATTTTTTTTAAAATTTCCTTTTGGGTTGCAGGGAAACCCAGATTTTCAGGGAATAAAATTTTTGAAAAAACTTTGAGAGCCTTCACCAAGGACAACCCTCGGGTTTTGGTTAAAATTTGGGCCAGGGGTTTTTCACAAAAGATTCCTGTAAAAATCTATAACACCCCACAACACACACCCCCAAAAACAAAAAAACAAGAATAAGATAACAAGGCAAGGCAACTTTCCGGGACGGGGCCCCAAACTCGAAAACCCTAAGCGGACAAAGGGTAAAAGGGAAATGGACATATAATGTGAAATAATATACTAAAAAGGGGGGCCAAAAGGGGAAATTAAAGGAAAGGGTTAAGGGTGAAAAGGGGGGGGTTTAAAAAAGGGGTGGGGGGGGGGGATTAAAGAAA
Source organism: Ruditapes philippinarum (assembly GCF_026571515.1). Classification (NCBI taxonomy): domain Eukaryota; kingdom Metazoa; phylum Mollusca; class Bivalvia; order Venerida; family Veneridae; genus Ruditapes; species Ruditapes philippinarum. The sequence continues at coordinate 229,145 of NW_026852742.1, read as the reverse complement.
ATACTTCCCGTAAACGAAAACCCAAAGAAACATAATTCAACCACACACTGTGAATCGCTATATGCCACCGCATCGCAGATGCTGCTGTGGCATGAAAATAAAGTGAACACCAATCTTTAGTTAAAGATATACTATGTTCATCCTCTGGGAAAGTATTTTGATGAAATTTATTGAAATCTATGACATTCTTTATGAATATGTCTAATTTGAATAATAGAATGAGTGAAGCTGCTTTCCCTTTTACAGGTTAATTAATGTAAGTATTTTCTTTAAAGGCCCATTATGCCTCAGAAATGCGACAAATTTCATTTGTCGAAAACTCTTCATTTTTAACTCACCTGTCAGAAAGTGATATGGTGAGCTTTTGTGATCGCTTTTCGTTCGGCGTCCGGGCGTCCATTGTCCGTCCGTAAACATTTAGTTTAAACGACATCTCATAAACTGCTAAGCCAATTTCATCCAACCTTCACAGGAATGTTGATTGGTAGCCAACTTTAAAAATTGCGCATATATATGCTCTCTTCATTATAGTTTGTAAAAAGACGATTTTTAAAGATTGCATTTTTTAAGTCTATTCTTTGCTTTTGTGACCTATGCATCAGACTGGAAGCATGTAGCATCATCCTCTTCAAAATTTCTGTAAATCATAACTTGATTTTAAAATTGGCCCCGCCCTTGGGGTCTCTTAGTTGATATATATTTATTTAGGAAAACACATTTTAATCTTCTTGTGGACAAGAAAACTGCACAGAGCTTAGATGTTTGGCATTATGCATTAGTATTTAAATTATACAATTGTTGTATAGTTTGTTCCAATCTAAAAAATGACACATTTTGAACAAATTACTTACTTTTGTTTTGACTAATTGTGTGCTGTTCTAGCAGAATATCTCTGGTGATGCAGAGCCTCTCTAGCTCTCTTGGTTATTTTAATGAAATATAACTGTACTACTCTTTTATTACAGGTGGTACCAGAGCCAATTGATCATAGACTTGCTGCTAAAACTTCAGAGATGAGTAAAAAGTGGAGTGAATAGTTTGCAGACAATATATAAATAACACATGGGTTTGTGAGTAACAGTAAAAATATCATCCTGAGTAAAATACTGTTACCAGAGGCGTAGCCGAGGGTAACAGTATTTTTACGAGGGATGATATTTTTACTGTTACTCACAAACTTTTTACGAGGGATGATATTTTTACTGTTACTCAAAAACCCATGTGTTATTTATTTTATTACCCCGAACAAATTCTTTATTTTCCCCATGTTTATGTATTTGTATGCATACTGAGATAATACTAAAACTCCGCGAGTCGGATGTGTCGCCTTGTGAACAATATAGTTTAGGGGAAATGGCCAGGACAAAAATGAAATATGAAAATTAAGAAAGGGCAATAACTCAAAATATAAAAAGTGCAGAGCAGAGCAGCAGTTTCTGTGCACTGCACTTCTAATCAATAAGATCTATCATCCTGTAGTCAATAGCTTTTATAATTTATGAGAAATGGCCTAGACAAAATAAAGTATGAAACTTAATAAAGGGTAATAACTCAAAAATAAGAAGTGCAGAGTAACAGTTCTTGTACACTGCACTTTTTCTTAATGAGATCTATCATCCTATGAAGATTAAAGACCAAAGCTTTTATAATTTAGGAGAAATGGCCTGAACAAAAATAAAGAATGAAAATTAACAAAGGGCAATAACTTAAAAAATAAAAAAAAGCAGAATATCAGTTCTTGTGCACTGCACTTCTTCTTAATGAGATCTATCATCCTATGAAGGTTCATGTCCATAGCTTTAATACTTTAGGAGAAATGGCCCGGGCAAAAATAAAGTATGAACATTAACAAAGGGCAATAACTCAAAAAATAAGAAATGCAGAGTACCGGTTCTTGTGCACTGCACTTTGGGTCATTATAAGAAGCATGTTTACCAAGTTTGAAGTCAATCCTACTTATAATGACTGATTTATGCTCCGGACAAGCTTAAGGGGACGCCGACAATAATGCTGACAAAAGTAACCCATATATGTCAAGGCGACACAAAAATAAACTTGGAGCAGCACTGTTTTCTATAGGTTTACTTTCTTATATAACAAAGGAAAACAAAGACTGATTCTTAAACTCAACATTTAATGACATATAGTATAAGAAAATCAACAGTTGATATAACATTAATAACACATGATTAAATTGAATCATAAGGAAATTGTGCCAGTGAGTAATTGCAAAGTCACACAATTACTGAGTCATAATTATGTACTTTACATGTAGTTTAGCAGCAGAAGACAAAATCGCAAATCATTGCCTGTAAAACATGATTATAAGTTGGCTGTACAAGTAAATTAACAGGAAACTTACACTTTCAGGCACATTTCTATTCAATGATCAGAAAAATGTGTAAATGTGAAACTGCAAAGTGTCACATGTAGTTAGTTAAAATCTACACACTAGTTCAGCAGCAGAAGTCGAAATCGCAAATCATTGCCCGTACAAGACAATAATTATGTCCCCCTTATTTATCAGCAGAAGACAAAATTGCAAATCATTGCCCGTACAAAAAAAAATCATGTACAGTAGTTTATCAGCATAAGACAAAATCCCCAATCATTGCCCGTACAAGAAAATTATCATGTACCCTAGTTTAGCAGCAGAAGTCAAAATCCCAAATCATTGCCTGTACAAGAAAATTATCATGTACACTCGTTTAGCAGCAGAAGTCAAAATCGCAAATCATTACCTGTACAAGAAAATTATCATGTACCCTAGTTAAGCAGCAGAAGTCAAAATCCCAAATCATTGCCTGTATAAGAAAATTATCATTTACCCTCGTTTAGCAGCAGAAGACAAAATCGCAAATCATTGCCCGTACAACAAAATAATCATGTACCCTAGTTTAGCAGCATAAGACAAAATCCCAAATCATTGCCTGTACAAAAAAAAATATCATGTACCCTAGTTTAGCAGCATAAGACAAAATCCAAAATCATTGCCCGTACAAGAAAATTATCATGTACCCTAGTTAAGCAGCACAAGTCAAAATCCCAAATCATTGCCTGTACAAGAAAATTATCATGTACTCTCGTTTAACAGCAGAAGACAAAATCGCAAATCATTGCCTGTATTACATGATTATAACTTGCCAGTACAAGAAAATTAACAGGAAACTTAGACTTTCAGACACATTATATTGAATCATAGGCAAATTGTGTCAATTGGTAACTGCAAAGTCAAACATATTTTCAAATGGCAAATTGACAACTTTAAACTCTAGTTCAAGCAGCATTAGCATAGACAAATTTGCAAATTATTCAATTTCATTTATAAATATCAATGAAATAATGTTCTATATCTAGTTTCAAAATTTGACTACACAAGAAAACAAGAGCTGTCAGAGGAGTTGGCGACACTCGACTAATTAAATAGTGGATGCAGTATAAAGGAAGACAAAAATATTGGGAATGGCGAAAAATCAATATGATATATGATTTTTATATATTTCCGTAGTACAACGTATTACGATCGTAGCTTTCCTTGACAATGCCGTATTAATCCGTATTAAAACCGTAGCTTATACGTAGGGTAACCGTACAAATACGTAGTTCTCCGTACCAAACCGTGGAAATCCGTAGCAGGTTGAGGCCTACGAATCAGTACGGACTAGTACGGTTTCCGTACGGACCAGTACGTAACAGTACGGTTTAATACGGACTAGTAGGGATACGCTACGGTTGATTTTTCCGTAGCAAATTTGTGTGCATGTTCAAAAATTGTCAAGGATCGCTACGGATATACAAGTACTACTACGATTGATTACGGTTACAATACGGAGAGCTACAGACCAGTACGGGTAGCTACGGACGATGCCGGAATTAATCCGTGGCTCTTCCGTGGGCGTATTCCGTGAATATGTGACCGGGGTATAAAAGACAATAATTTGAAACTGAATTTAATGCCTTCAGTCGCAAAAATGATAAGAGCAAAAAGTATGTCAAGTATTTAAAGTAATATTATAATTTAAGAGGAAATAACTTTTGAAATAAAGATGCTAGAGTTATGAACCTTGCCATGTATGATGTGAGTAATGAAGAAGAACTTAGAGTAGATACCATTTATAATCACACAAAAAACACTTTAAAAAATATAATTTTGAAATAAATTCCAAGTTCAACAATTAAATGGAGATGAATCTAGAAAAACAGGATCTAAAATTATAAATTCTATCCCAAAAACTGACTTATTGTTACCTGCTTGTGATTTTAGACCGGCTATAAATAAACTCGTATCAGCTGAATGGAAAGCAAATTGGGACAATGCCGTTTTTAATAAACTTCACAATATAAACCCATCTCTTGATATGTCACCATCTCTATCTCTGTCAAACCGCCGTGATCAAATAGTTCTTCTTCGATGCCGAATTGGACACACTAAAATTACCCACTCTTATCTCCTCACAAATGACAATGCCCCTTTCTGTGTAGGTTGTAATGAAAATTTTACTGTAAAGCATTTTCTTCTTGAATGTCATGATTTTTCACAGGCCCGTAATAGATTTTATTCTGTAAATTCATTCAAAGAACTTTTTAATACAATTCCATCAAAAAACATAATTGATTATTTGAAAGAGATAAACTTGTATTCTAGGATCTAATTGGCTCATTTCTATTGTCATTTACATTTTTTTACATAATATTTTAAGCCAATTATAGCATTCGGCACGATATGGCCAGTTATGTGTTGACGTGCCGTAAAAATCTAAACAGACAAACAAACAAACTATCCCATATTACAAAGGTGTTGATAACAAACATACTTTTGAAGTCTGAATAAAATCTCTGAAGAAATAAAGAAATTACAGAAAAAAATAAGGAAAATTATAAGTTTACTGGGAGTTATTCTGAAAATATTGACTCTTGAGTTATGAACCTTTCATATTATTATTATAACGGAGTTGATATGAAACTTAAATTACAAGAAAATCCTTTAAAAATAAAGAAGATAGAGCAAAATATACAATTTTTATAAGGGGGGGGGTGTACTAAAATAAAATGTGATCTACACTTCTGAATCTTGTCATTCAGTATGTGGGTAATGATAAGGAACGTATATTTGAAATTTGAAGAAGATACCTTTAAAAATAATGAAGTTATACTAAAAATACATTTTTAAGGGAAAAATATATGTTCATGGGGAGATAATTCTTCTTCTAGAGTTATGAACCTTGTCACATTTGATGTGTTTGATGATAAGGGACATATATTTGAAGTTGACTTTAAGAAATAAAGAAGGGGATGATTTTAAAAATATTGCTTCTCGAGTTATGGACCTTGTCACATAAGATGTGGTTGATGATAAGGAACATTTATCTTAAGTTTGAAGTTGATACCATAAGAAATGAAAAAAAATATAGAAAGTATTTTACTGCACAAAAACTTTAATCTGAACACCAGATTGAGTAGAAGAGCTCTTCATATACTTCTTATAGTCAACCTATTTAACAGTCATAATTTAAATAATGACAGTAAATTTGATCTTTCAAAAATTAACACAAAAAGTGTATAACTTTTCTCAGATCAAAAAAAACTATATAACAACATCAACATAAAACTGCCATAGTAAAGTACTGCCTTAACAAGAAAATTAACAGCAAAAAAAAATAAATTATTTTACAGCACAAAAAACTTAATATGAAATCTTGATGCAGACACCAGATTGAGTAGAAGAGCTCTCCCTATATTTCTTATAGTCGACCTATTTAACAGTCATAATTTAAATAATGAAAGTGAATTTGATCTTTCAAAAAAACTATCACTTCAATATGCAACTAGATTTTCATCTAATAGGAAAAATCCAGCTAAAAATATTATTTTCAAACCAAGTTATACTGAAAAATTTGTTAGCAAACCAAAGGAAATTAAACCATTAGGCCTTCGTTTAAAAGATGATTTAGATAAACTTAAAATTAATCCAGACAGTATCCTTCAAAATGACGATGAGGATGTTCCACCTTGGACTTATTATTCCCCGGAAATAAATATTAACCTTTCAAAAATTAAAAAGGCATCAAATTCACCTGAATATTTCAAAGAGAAGTTTCTAGCAATTAAGGAAGAACATGAAGATTTTATACATATTTATACGGACGGTTCAAAAGAAGGTTGCAAAGTAGGTGCGGCTGTGTTTGAAAATAATTTTACATCTAGTATGAGGTTACCAGATAATGCATCAATTTTTACTGCTGAAACAAAAGCTATCGATTTAGCATTGTCATACATAGCACAGCATACCCACGATAAATTTGTGATATTTTCTGACTCGCTTTCTGTTTTAATATCCATTAGAAATAAAAAAAATCTGACAATATCATGGTAAAGAAACTTCGTTTGCGATTTCATGATATACTAAAACAAAATATGTTAAATTATATTGGATTCCAAGCAATTTAGGAATACAAGGAAATGAAAAAGTAGATGCTTGAGCTTAACAATCATTAAATTTTCAAAAAACAGACTTATTGTTACCTGCTTGTGATTTTAGACCGGCTATAAATAAACTCGTATCATCTGAATGGAAAGCAAATTGGGACAATGCCGTTTTTAATAAACTTCACGATATAAACCCATCTCTTGATATGTCACCATCTCTATCTCTGTCAAACCGCCGTGATCAAACAGTTCTTCTTCGATGCCGAATTGGACACACTAAAATTACCCACTCTTATCTCCTCACAAATTACAATGCCCCTTTCTGTGTAGGTTGTAATGAAAATTTTACTGTCAAGCATTTTCTTCTTGAATGTCATGATTTTTCACAGGCCCGTAATAGATTTTATTCTGTAAATTCACTCAAAGAACTTTTTAATACAATTCCATCAAAAAACATAATTGATTATTTAAAAGAGATAAACTTGTATTCTAGGATCTAATTGGCTCATTTCTATTGTCATTTACAATGTTTTACATAATATTGTTTAAGCCTATTATAGCATTCGGCACGATATGGCCAGTTATGTGTTGACGTGCCGTAAAAATCCAAACAAACAAACAAACAAACAAATTCAAAAAGTGTTACAGATAGTTTTAATACAATTTATTAATAATATAATTTTCACACCTAATGAAAAGTTATATCGACCTCGTACTATCGTCCATGGTCGATATAACTTTTCTCAGATCCAACAAAACCTATATAACAACCTCAACATTTAACTGTCATTGTAAATTACTGCCTTTACAAAACAATTAACAGCAAATATAACCATTTAATACACATTATATAGAATTATCAGAAAACTGTCAAATTGAATATGAATATATAACTGCAAAATCAAAAACATATTTGACAACCTGAAACTTGTGTACTTAATCACCGAAGACAGTTAAAATTCTCATTAAACTGGTATATCTCAAATGAACTTTACAACTAAAAATCTGAATGTATGTCAATATGTAACAACAAAGTTATCTGAGTTATTTGCTCCCATAATTAAAGTGTACAACACAACTACTTATATTGAAAATTTGTGCCGAGGTTTGTTCTCTCTGACACTGAATAGAGACACCACAAGACTGAATAGAAGCTGTTTTTTCACTTGAGAAATACTGGTGCAGATAGGCATTTGATTCATTTCAGGGAAATCATTTTCCTTATTGAATAAGTCTTCATAGTCAATATAATCCAGGTTATCTAGCGACACAGAACATACAGTTGCTGTAGGGACTAAGCTTTTTCTTTTGGAGATTGAACTTGTAGTTGTTTTCTGTATAGAAGTAGTACATGAAGCTGGTTCTTTTAATGGCTTTGCAACAAACGGTGCTGAGAGAATGTCATTAATTTCTTCTTTCTTCGTTTCAGAAAGGCGTTTTGCATACGAATCTATGGACAACATTGACTGATGTCCAGATATTCTCATAATGTAACGAGCTTCAACTCCGGCGTCATCAAGTGCTTTGATTGCTGTAGCCCTTAGGCAGTGATTAGTGTAGATTCGAGACATGTTTGCCTGTGTAGAGATTTTTGGCATTAAATTTGCAAGGGTACTTTTCCCTAGCGGAGCGTTATAAAACCACACTTTATCATTTTCCTTAAATGATTCAAGAGGCCTTTGCCATAGTGCCTCACACTTAGGATTTAGTTTAAACATGTACTTTTCGAACATTCTTAATGGGCAGTTTGGATTTTCACCCCAATCATATAATTTCCCTTCACCAATTGTTTGGTCTGGGTGTACATCTCCACTGAAAAATAAGAATATAAAAATTAGCCTAAGGAAATAAATATTTCTTTATCAGACTAGCAGTTTATTTATAAAATGATTTTAATTTCTTTTTTAATTTGCGAACAGTCTTTATTTAACAAAACACAAATTTTGCTTTTCGCAAATTTAACAAATCAGAAAAAATCTTAGAAATGACTGTTTTAAATATCAGAAATTAATTGGAATTAGTAGTTTGTTACTTTAGAGAAATTGGTAATTAGTGGTAATTTGTAAGCTATTCCGGGAAGGTAATAAATCGGATCGAATGCTGAGGTACTTATACCAAACGTGTTACTTTGTGTCAGGTTTATCTGTTTAACGGGTACAGTCGGTTTTAAGCTAAAAACTGGTTAGAAAATTCAATAACCGTTTACCAAGTAAGGACTAAGAGGCGGAAAGTTTTAAATTGATTCTAAATATTACCTAAGTTTTTTTATGACAAGATATGACAATTGTTTGTATCTTAGTTGTACTCAACAATGTATTTTTTTCTGATCTGATAGAATACAGTACCACCCTATCAGAAAATAGTTACTCCGTATTTGGATATGTATTGCAATCTAAATCATTTTAAGTACAACAAAATGGCATACATTTGTATGTTGTCATAAAAAAACAAAGTTAATGTTGAAAACCCAAGGATTTTATTAGTATGGTTGGTTATTACATCGCCATTTAATGGTGAATACTTTTTCTAACCATGACATCCCTAACTAGGTTAACACAGAAAAACAAACAAAACGAAATTGTTTTGATATAAAATCATAAAGTATACTTTTCTGTCAGTGATTTATTAATTTTATATTTGTACTACAAAATGTATGTATCTATATACATGTATAGTAATAAGGAAGTGGCTAGCCATACCGGCCCGTAGTGCTAGCCGAAAGTTGTAGTCGTAGGCAGGTATATCTAGGCTATACGCACTGCTGAGGCTAGCCGTAGTGCATTTTTTCAATTATATATAAATGCAATGATGAAGTCAGTAACTTGCTCGTCTTACTACATTTTTATAAAGATTGAACATATCGTCGAATGCCCTAGATTTGACCCCGCCCTTGATTCGTCACTGTTTTATTTCGTCACCCAATCTTTTCGGAGGTAACAGAAGAGTGAGAAAATCAATTAATGTGTACATTACATGTATCGACAATTTTCATTTAGCAACAATTTTTAGACAGAAATTAAGGATAAAATACTAACGATATAAATAAATTTGTTATCATCATTTCATTTTTATCGGACTATTATCAAAAGTTTTTAACTTCGTCTGCTTTGTTTAAATTTTAATGAGTAAGAAATTTCTCAAAAACACGCTACCGGAAATGTATATTTTAAGTAAAGTGCGTTGCAGGTGCGTGGTGACGAATCAATGACCATTCAAAAGCTCAGATGGGAAAGGTCACTGACCTTTACTTATTTAGATTTATAGGTATTTTAACCCTTTTTATTAAAAAAAATTAATCTAAAATCAATGTAAGGGAAAAATAAAAAAATTTAACAAGACTTTTTTGTTGTGATTTATTTTCTTTTCAATCGTTTATATAACATTTGAATGCTTAGGGTGTCGAATCATGGGCAGATGAGGATTTATATTTTCTCTAAATAATTTGATTCAGATTAAGATATCAACTCTTGAAGTAAAATCAACCTAAACTCTTATATCAGAATTAAAATCTACCTGTGATTTTTGTCAGACTCATCAATAACTTGTTCAATGTATCGTCGACCCGAACCAGTGGCACCAATAGAGAATGTAGACTTTGTCATAGAGCGTATATTTTCTTAGCCACGTCTGATTGGATACCACATAAGAAAGAACCAGACACGGTTCTGAGGTCCACAGGGTGTGTCTGACCTAAACGGCAAACAGTCAACATCATTCAGCTTCTCTAAGTCAGCAATTTCTATAAGACTTTTATGTTGTACAGATCCTTTACAATCTTTTTTCAGTTGTTTTGCTGTGTAGGTTCTTTTTGTGCCACTGAAATCTGAACTGCTCAAGTCAATTTTGTAGTCAATCATCAGAAACTTTGAAAGTCCGTATTTCACACTGTCCAATGATTTCTTTTTCATTTCATCTCCATCTAATTTTCTAATGGAAGCAAGGAAAAGTTCAACTTGTTCATTAAGAAATTCTTTTGACATTTCATTGATAGGAATATCAATCGATGCGCTCACCAGAAAATCATTGAAGAGCTTTTTGGAACGTTCAATAACTCGTTTGGTGCTCACTGAATCGGCTGCAATTAATAATTTTTGTAAATCATACTTTGTTGTAGGATTAAACCGATTATTTGCTTGTTCTATTTTTGTGCAGGCAATCCATGCGATTTTGTCTTCTGCTGCTAACCGGATATGACTTGCAATTTTATTATTCAACCCAAAGCGGATTTAGAAACGAAAAGCATTTTAGGTTACAAACAACTAAATTCGGTGATTCATGGTCCCTCCTGATTTACTGTTTGTATGGCATTACGTATTAAAAATTAAAAATAAAACCTTAACTCGAGGAATATTTAGAAACTAGACCACGTGACCAGATTTTATATTGTTAAAAAATACTGTTACCAATGTAACAGTACAAAATTTTTAGTCACGTGGTACACTTGCAATAACAGTAACAATAACCCCCAGAGGCCTATGGGAAATTAACATTACGAAAAAAGTGAGGGGTAATACAATTCAATAACCGTTTACCAAGTAAGTATTTGACTAAGGGGCGGAAAAGTTTTAAATTGATTCTAAATATTACCTAATTTTTTTTATGACAAAATATGACAATTGTTTGTATCTTAGTTGTACTCAACAATGTATTTTTTCTGATCTGATAGAATACAGTACCACCCTAGCAGAAAATAGTTACTCCGTATTCGGATATGTATTGTAATCTAAATCATTTTGAGTACAACAAAATGGCATACATTTGTATGTTGTCATAAAAAAAAACTTAAGTTAATGTTGATAACCCAAGGATTTTATTAGTATGGTTGGTTATTACATCGCCATTTAATGGTGAATACTTTTTCTAACCATGACATCCCTAACTAAGTTAACACAGAAAAACAAACAAAACGAAATTGTTTTGATATAAAATCATAAAGTATACGTTTCTGTCAGTGATTTATTAATGTTATATTTGTACTACAAAATGTATGTATCTATCTACATGTATAGAAATAAGGAAGTGGCTAGCCATACAGGCCCGTAGTGCTAGCCGAAAGTTGTAGTCGTAGGCAGGTATATCTAGGCTATACGCACTGTTGAGGCTAGCCGTAGTGCATTTTTTCAATTATATATAAATACAATGATGAAGTCAGTAAGGATACAACGATGTTCTATATTTGTTTTGGTTTCAGTTTAATACGAGTCATAATCACTTCTAGGTAATTGTAATAAAATTCAGTATGACAATCATAACAATCTTCAAAAGATTAAATTCCTACATTTCAAGAAACGCTTTGAAATTGTACTGTTGATGTGTTTTTTCTACTAATGATATATTCCTTGCTTTATCCAGGCTTTTAGAACCGGTCGCTGTTATAATTGAATAGAAGTTGATACTTAATTGATAAAATGTCAAACCTACACGAAATAGTATAGTTTGAATTAGAAAGTTCTCCAATAACTAGTAGGCATCTTGATATTAATTGATATTTAGCTGAATAAATATTTTGTATAATACAGTTAACATTTAACGACCACTAAAAAAATCAAGAAACACACACTTGTTAAAATTATACTTCCTATCACCATATTAACATTTATTGTTGAAATGCGTCCTATGACAAAAAGAAATTTGCTTAAATTGAACTTTTAATGTCGACATTTTTTTTCAGACATCAAATTTATTGCCAATATAATATTTCCCTCCTTATATTGAAAGGTACGTTCATAAAGGCCTTGCAAAGTTGTAATGAAATGTGCAATGACAACAGTTATAGCAAAAAGTCTATATATTATATACCATTGAAAAATTTACTTTATGCATACAACAAGATTTACAGCCGGGTAGATAAATATGTTTACATCATACACTAGGCTCAATGATCGCCGTTTTGTTGTTTACCATCATCAATAGTCATGGTTTATTCCATAGAATAAAGACAAGTGAAATAACTTTTGTTTTGTTTCAGACAAAACTAAAACACGCATTTATAAAAATGCAATAATCTACCAACATGCATGAGGTATTCAGTTAATAATATGTTCATACTAGGTAAGATTGTTCTGTCTTCAAACATAAAATAGATTCGTATTTTATATTTAATCATTGTAAAAAGAGTTTAATTCATCTCTGGAGTGGTTGAATATGTATGCAATATAATCTACATGGCAGAAGAATAAGTTAGAAATACACAGAAAATAATATCCACCGATAGATGTGGTTGCAAATACAAACAACTTGATCTAACTAGATTTAAATAAATTTCCATTTGTTTTAAATAACACATTTATTGCATTAAGTTTGGTCCTATTTCATATATTTCCCTGCATTTAAAATCATCTGTATTCTCATGGTAATTGAGAGCGGAAATATATCAACAATTTATGTGATTTCTTAACAGCTTGTAACATATAGCAGAAATCAGACCTTGGGCTTTGTCAACATATGTCATATCTTATGATATCATATCAAACGAAAAAAAAAGTAGTCATAACAGAACGTAGTTAACACGATTTATAATGAAAGTACAAAAGTAGGAGATAAAAGACTGTTTTTCAGTGGAAATGCAGATTTTTTAAAGATTCATGTACGTTTACATACTCGGTTAAATTCACACAAATTAAACTTTTTAAAAGACCCTCTGTCTATTTGAAGATCACATAAAATAACTGTGACATGTGTACCTTACAGATCATCAAGAACAAATATATATTTCAGGTTGTTAATATTATTTAATTGCGTTTTTAAGCACACTGCTTACATGCCAATAGTTTAAAAGTTTTTATCAAAATTTAAACAGCATTTGTTTCGTGTCATTCAGAAATATATCCGAACATGATTATAAAAAGGAGGAAAAAAAACTATCATCTTGTAAATTTATTACAAAAGAAAGAAATATGAACTCTGCAACTACTCGTCTTGTCACACTGATAAGTTTGCTTATAATAACATGTTTAATAAGTTCCTGTCAATTGATATATATTGACACTGATAGAAATATCTCTTTTGTATCTCAAAGAAAGGTCTGACATTTTTAGTAAAACAGAATGATCGCAAAATATCATTAAGGATATTACAAAATATTAAAGGGAAATATGAAACTGCGATATAATAAAGCAAGACATGGCTCGCATTCATAATTTGTTTGGATATTATATTAAATGTCAAATAAGGATTAAAATGCCTGCATTTACGTCAGGCAACTTTATACTTATTGCAAGCTCTTATGTATAGAAAAGGAAATTCAAGGAGTTATTATTAATTAGAATTAAGTTAGTTTTAACAACTTTGCTATATTTTCTGTTATATAAATGTTTTATTTAAAGATTTTCAACTTTTTTACGTATTCGTATATGCACAGATATATTCTAAAAAAACATTTTGAGGTGATTTACTTAACTTTTCTTTTTATAATATATTACATGTATTAGAAATGACTGGCTGAATTAAAACAGATTTATTTATTATATGATTTTTTATCATATAGATTTTCATGGTGAATAGTATAATATATTTAACAACATATTTATTATATATCTTTGTTTATGAACAATGTAAGCTACTGCGCCTTTATTCGGCTGCTAAGCAGCTGAGTTTAAACTGACTTAAAAAGGTCGCATGATTTACTGCGGAATAATACGATTAATATTGAGACGATAAAAAATTATTGCAAAGCAAATAAAAAGATTCACATGCATATGCTCAACATTTTCGTACCCATTTTCCTTTTTCAATTTATTGCAAAAACATTGGTTATTTACATTTTTGTCCATTCGACGAATACTGTTTTCTTATCTCCATAAACAAATTATGGACTGCTCATCCGGTTGATTTCCTATAATGGGGTAACCAGACTAAAAAGACGTACCGAATTCAGAATTAAACACGTTGCCAATCTATTTAAAGGTGTACTGTTTTGCATTGGACAAAGCTGCATCAGAGTAGGGACCGTCTGTGGCAATATTTAATTCCAGATCGTTGTAATTTCCAATTACTTACTCACTTTTTCCCTCGCTATTACCGGCACAGACGTATTGTCGAATTTACACTCGTTAAAAAAGAAAAACAGTGAATAAAAAAATAGCACGACGAAACCATTGCGCTAAATACCAGTGCAACGTTACTGATTCTAAACGCAGATTTTACCCAATCACCAATGCGTCAGATGTGTTGACTTTAGACAAACAACAACATTATAAGTAATTAATTAAATAACTACACCATAATTTGTCGATTAATTTAGGGGTATAGTATATTTATGGTAATTTAGTATTTGAACGATAGTCAAAATACTACTGTCACATTTTGAAACTTTCATGACAAATCATTTCACATTCGTTACACTTTTCTTCTGGTAACATTTGCCTTGCTTGCATAAAACCTCACTTGTATCTTGAATGTTATTTAGACTAATGAAGATATTGCTGAAATGAACTAATGTTTAAGTAGTACCAAACCAAGAGTGTATCAAAAAAATTGCTCAGGTCAGATTGCTCGCTGATTCATTTTATGATGAGAAAATGATTTACTTATGTGTTTATTATTTGAAACAGATTTGAAGTAACACGATCTAATGAAATCAGTAGTTCTCGTTAAAAATAATAAACTATACCCTGTTGTTTTACATAAAATACTAACATTTTGGGGAATTGTTTGAAATGAAAAATCCATACAAAATACTTTAAAATGATCAAAGTCATGGAAACTTCTCTTAAAGTTTATTTATTGCATCGTTTTTTATTTACACCAACTGCACATAGATAAAATATGTGTTTTGTTACATGACTTGAAGGGCTACTAAATAGAAATTTAAAACTTTGTTACAAATTTGGAATGCATCGGGTAAAAATATAGAAAGATATGAAATAAGGACAGTCACTGGTTCTTGACAAATACTTTTTACAAATATATTCACAAAAGCCGAAGCGTTGTTAAATGGTTTACGCATTGAATTATTTATATAATGATTGCAGGCTGTGTGGATTTAAAACCTTTTTTTACTCGAGCATGAAACTTTGTACCAAGCATTGCTTAGTATTGATTGGTCAATCAAAAAGTTGTATTACGAATATTGATGTCCCATAAATGATTGTATGAAAAGGTTAAATTGCGAGCTAATAATACTTCTAAACTAAATCCATATATCATCCCCTGGTATTTCAAAATGATTTAAAACAGATAAACAAACAAACGATTTATTAAAAGGGCTGACAAATATGATTTCACCCAAAAATTTAAAACTAGTATAAAAATTCGGGAAGAAAAGTACCCCTGGGAAAGGGTTTTAATCACAAAAAAAAAACATAAAGAATTGCAAAACTGGGTTTTTGATTGAGTCGTACATGAGGATAAGGGAATAAGTGAAAACTTTCCCCTCACCCCCCCTAGCACGGGCTTAAAGGGGTATTTTCAATTCTCAACATTTTTTAGTTTTGGGCATAAATTTGACCCCAAAGGGGCCCCAAAAAATATAACAACACTAAGTCATTTTGAAAGACTTTTTGGAGGAAAATGATTTTATAAAATAGCAAAAATTTTTTCTTAAATTTCCCATTCCTTGTCAAACCTTTCTGGGACCCAAAGAAATTTTTTTTTAACAAAAACAACAAGGAGTTTTTTTAAAAATTTTCGCATGATTAAAGACAAAACATGATTAAAAAAATGGGAAAGAACAAAATTATGGAGGCCACCATTTTACTATATGAGTTACCTATCCCTTAAAGCGGGATATATTTCTCTCTTCTTTTGTAATTGATAGGTAAATATTTCTTCCTGTGAATTTGCGAAAAAATAATGCACAGCTCCACGAATGTCTTAAATACCGATATGATATAGAATAATAGTAACAATACATGAAGCTAAAAACAAACATGGAAACATTTTCATACGAAATTAGACATCGCAAATTAGGAAAATCCGTTAGGCTTGAAATGTATTAAACTTTATCCATTATTTTATGATTGCCGTTATAGTCTCAATTAATAGAACACTTATTGGCAAAATAAATCTTCTTCAATGTCGGTTGATCTTTAAATACAAATTGTAGTACTTATACAAACTCCATGAAAAATATTATATTCTGTAGTAAACTATCTTCTCCGCATTCATAGTAATATAATACATAAAAAGATAATAATGATAATAATAAAAACAAATCAAATGATATAATAAAAGTAAAGGGATATACTAATAAGAAAACTACATTCTTCGAAACATGTTATTGTAACGTTAAGCATACGCACATGAATTTGTGTAAGTTTTAATCATTTGACACAGCAATGAACCGCTGTCTTACTGAATGTTCACTAACGCTTTTGATAAAGACATTTCTGGGAGCCGAGCAATTTTTAACAAAGACAACATAGGAATTTTATTAAAATTTGCATGGTTCAAGGTAATCATGATTGAAACAAATGAATGAACAAAAAAATGGAGGTCACAATTTCTTTTTCAGTTTTAACCCCATTAAAGCGAGATATTTTTGCTATTCTAATTTCCTTTAAAGGTAAATATTTTGGTCTTTAATACCCATATGAATTA
This sequence comes from Ruditapes philippinarum, assembly GCF_026571515.1. NCBI lineage: Eukaryota > Metazoa > Mollusca > Bivalvia > Venerida > Veneridae > Ruditapes > Ruditapes philippinarum. The sequence goes on along the minus strand of NW_026852742.1, from coordinate 212,180 downwards.
GAACTTTATTATAAATATATAAGGCTTCAACAGATATTGGAATATTTTCATTTTGAAATCACAAATTTGGAAAACTAATATCATTGTTGTCTAAATAAATAACAATAAGGTTTTTCATATCACAAATGATTCATTAATTTTAATTTAAAAACTACTATCAACTAATGCATTTATAATTTTCACTAATAAACAAAATACATCTAACATTATTTTGGTGTGAGTTTGTTAAAGATCTGTTTTCTGTCTTAATAATTTTTTGAAAAAATAACAAAACAATTACATTTTCAAATATTGTCTAGAAAAAATTATACCAGCATTGAAAATTGCAGTTCAATAAAATTTCAATCCGACAAATATCCCCAAAGTTTTATTTATTTCGCCGTTTTCGAGTATTTTCTCTGAATTATTGGAAGTACTTTTTAAAATAATCTGTTCTGAATGACCTTTCATGAATGTAGGGATTTCTTTCCAGGCTAATTCAAAGACAAATTGGAAAATACTAATTAGCTTTCACTTTGAGAGATTAAATGTGTTAGTAATCATGAGTTATATTGCTCATATTATAATCTCTCAAGAATATTCTAATTTTTAGTCCCCTACCGGTTTAACCGGAGGGGACTTTAGGTTTACCCTCCGTCCGTCTGTCCGTCTGTCTGTCTGTCTGTCCGTCTGTCTGTCTGTCAGTCTGTCAGTCCGTCAGTCCGTCCGTCCACAAAACTGGATCCCGCGATAACGCAAAAAGTACTGAAAATATTTTTATGAAACTTGATATATGGATAGATGGCAGTATGGAGATTATGCACGTCTTTTTTTTTCTTCCTATGTTGAAAATTCTGGTTGCTATGGCAACAAATAGTCTGAAAATATGGCAAATTTAACACATAAACTGGATCCAGTGATAACTCAAAAAGTACTGAAAATATTTTTATGAAACTTGAAATATGGGTAGATGGCAGTCTGGAGATTATGCACATCTTTTTCTTTTCTTCCTGTGTTGAAAATTCTGGTTGCTATGGCAACAAATAGCCTGAATTTCAAGATTTCTTATTTAAATTTTTCAGCTTTTTCACTAAAAATTCTTTATTTCTTAAGGTGTTTACTTCAAACTTTAAATATAAGTTTCTGGTCATCAAGGTTTACAACTCTAACACAAAAATTATCAGTATTACTCCCTTGAACTTAGATTTTTTAGGGGAAAAAATGTTGTCTTTTTTAAATAACTTCTTATTTCCTAATGTATCTACTTTAAATTTCATATATATGTTTCTTATTATCACTCGACATTTTTGAGAAGGTTAAATACTCTAGCAAGACTATTTCCAGAATTATGTCCCCTTGAACTTAGATTTTTTTCGAGAAACTGGTATTTTCACTCCAACTTCTTCATTCCTTATAGGATTTACTTTAAAATCCCACATCGTAATAATATGACAAGGTTGTATAAACATAATTTCCTTACTAAGCATGGAAACTTAACACATTACTGTGATATAGACAAACTTATTTTATTATGTTTTGTGGTTGATATTTTCAAATACAGACTTCATCCTCAAATTCATTATAAATGGCAATACACAGGAGTGTATGACAATTAAAGAACTTTTTGAGGGACCGGTAGGGGACTACTGTATTGCCCGCAATACTATCAAATGCTTGTTTAAATCGAGTTTCCATTTTCACATATATCAAAGCTGTTGTCAAAGTGCCTTTGTTTTCAATGACTGCTCAATTCTGTGACAAACATTCGATTTCTTTATCATTACACACTAAAAGTCTTGTTTTATTAGATAGAATTATTCGATTCTTTTGTCCAAGTTTAGGAATATTACATTTAAGAAATGTATCATTTTTTTGTTTATGAAAAAACGAGTTTGTAATACGCCACAGATAGAAAATGTCATTGAAACCTCATTTGTTGCTCACAGAAGGAATAACATTCTTTTGTTTTCACACATTTATATATTTTGCTAAGACGAGAGGATATTTATCATTGTACGTGATCACAAATTACAGCGAGTGTGCAATTTTCCTAGAATAGCATGTTTTTCAAGAAAGTTGCTATATTCTTCCCTCATACTTATAACTACAAAATCTTTGAGGTGTCATTATATTTCAAATTGTTGAAAAGATAAAGCCACTTTTCTCTATGTTTAAAAATATCTTTTAGGGAAGTTGGTTTCAAACTATATTTATAAATCAAAATTCATCCTGTCGGACTTATTTAATACATATTTGAAACGGATTTATTCAATTGTTTTTTTTAAAGATTTATTCGAGACAATGAATTGGTTGGTCTAACAAACATGACATAGGTTAAAAAATTTTTACATCAAATAATCATAATAAAATACGTGCTCTGAAATACATATAATGTATATAATTTAACAATAGAATAACATACATGTGCGTTTATTTAAAGGGTATAAAGCTATAATCTTTACAACATGTATCATTTATTAGACTATTTCTTTCATACAAACATTTTGGAAGTACATGTATTATCCTTTTTTCCCAGATATAACCTAAATTGTTGTAGCGGATATATAGCTTTATACACTTTATCAAAATTATTGTCATGCATTATGCGTATGTATATAGTTTGTTAATGTTAACTGAACTGGTGCTGGGTAACAGTAACGAAGCTGATAAAATGGTCATTCTAGCAAATTGTCTTACAAGTGATAACCAGACGTCAATTACTCTTGTAGCTATCTAAATATATACATGTACTTGATTATCATGTAATGGTACTCTTTTTATTTTGTTTCCAAAAAGAGGTACCTGTACGTGTTACGTTGCTACTTAGCTCCTTCTGATACGCTATTTATCGTATAGCATGTCTTCGTAAGGAACATAAGGTTCAAAAGCGATTAAAATATTACTTTATATCATTTTCCAATATACCCTTCACCAGTTCTCACAATGATTGTATATTATGTATGTATATGTCTCATATTTATGTTCTATGCACTTATCTAGTGGGTTTCTTTTTTGTACTTTGAATAGAAATTGGAAGGATAAAAGCTTTGTATGTTTGGTAAGAGATTTAAAAAGATTGGTTTATTAATCTATTTACTAATTAATTTATAATTATCTCATTCTCGTATATGTAAATACTTTTCTCGTTATGTGTTTATTGAACCGCCGAACATGGCGATGGACATTGTAAAATATTTTTGCCAATAAAAATTTTGAATCTTTGGTTTACATTTTACAACTATCCATGGAAATTCGTTAATGGATTTATTTTCCCCGGTAAAGCAAACTGTGGTTAAAATGTCCTTTCTAAATTATTCGTGCTCTACTACACCTTCTCTTTGTATCATAGTTTGGAGACCTTTCTGTTGAAAATGTGTCAGGGTTAAATCGTATACATATACATGCACAGTGCGTTAACTGGAGTGCGGGTATTAGTTACCCGCACTCCAGAGCATGCCCATTGATTGGCTCATTTTTGCTGGGGTTTACATATTGTGACGGCAGAGAAAAGGAAAGCGACAGAAATGTCATATCCAGATGTTCGTTCATTGGTTCATTTTTGCCGGGGTTTCATATTGTGATACAGGGAACGTGCTTTTATGTTTGACTATGATACAAAAGAGAAAGAACACCAAACACTCGGCAATCTGATTTATACTCGGGGGCTACGCCCCCTCGTACAAATCAGATATCCTCGTGTTTCGGTGCTCTTTCTATTACATAGAAAAGCTAATTATACAACGACTTTTCTCTTCAAGTCATATCTATAAAATACCAAATGATTGTATGATTATTGCCAATTATGTATATGATTATCTTGGTAAGGTATTTTCAACGTGTTCAATAAGCATAATTTTAATCATTTATGATAACTTGTTTATTAAAAATGTTTCAAAGAAACAAATTCGCGAAACCGGATAGTTTATATGCAATATTGCCTGCTAATTTCAAACTGTGATTTAAGAATCTAATTAAGAACAGAATTAGATTTATAACATCCAAATACTAGCTTATATATGTTTCTGGAAAATGGACAAACCAGTTAAAACAAATATAATGTATTATAAGTTTTGTATGGTTAAATTGCAACCTTTTTTCAATAGGCGCAGAATTAACTATTAAGAATACATGTCATATTACTGACATGTATTACTTCAACCGATTTTGTTTAAGAAATACAAAAAAAATATATGCAAAGAAGCATTTCAAAATTAATTACATAAGACAGTCTGCGATGTTGTCAAACTAAATCATCTTCCTTTCGATGTTTGACAGGAATGTCTAAGTTATGATTAAGAACTGTCATACTTGGCGAGTCCAATATACATTTTATTATAGTTTATGTTACGTTAGACATGTATACAGGCTTGTTTGTTTATGGATACTTGAATATGATAAATTGAAACTCAATTCTCTAAAACATACATATCAATAAATTCTTTCATAAAATAACCTTTTCTGCCGATAAAATGTGATTTTAGATGAACGGATGGGTTCCAATTTGACTTTGGTAGAAACAAAGTTCAAATTGCATAATTATGTAGATGATGGTAAAGCCATGCATGCAGCCTAAGTATAATGTTCACCCTGACTACGAATTGTGTAATGGGCTACTACTATATGTGATTTATAATTGTTTCTTTAAATAGCGCCACACAATTTGTTATAGCTCACCTTATTAAAAACAGTAATGTTAATGATCTAGCATTTTGATACTTGATTTAACATCTGGAAAGCTATGTTTAAACGAATGCTTCACTCGTGTGTTTAACTGAAGAAATAGTTAGGATTTAAACCATTTCCGATTGATTATCTATGTAAAAAATATATTGATGGTATCGATTTAATTTCATTAATCTGGTATCAATACATTTAGAATTGTGATAAATTGTATCTACAATTTTATGCAGTTTTAAACATTTACTTCTGATCGATATTAAAGAAGTTTAAACAGCTTTTTTTAAGGATTCTTATATTATTAGAATGGCAAAGTTACCACAAGGAACTTTTTTAAAAACACGCGAATTAGATATACGAAGTAAGTGGAATAAAATTTCATGGGGAATAAAAAGAACGTCATTATTTCTTCTTTTTTCTCTCCAGGTATATAATGTTTTAAAAGATGCTGATTCTTTTTGTCTGAGTAAAAACAATCTTGCTGTTAGAGAAAATTAATTTCCACATCTGTACGATTTGTTTGATAATTCACGCAATAGTAGATTGATTTATGTGTAAAATGTGTAATAACAAAGCAACTGTAATTGGAATGCTTTGAAAGATAAGACACGTAATTAAAGAATAAAATGATGTTTATTATATAGTGATATATTCATTTACTTAATTAATTGAGCATCCTTACTTGTCTTCATTTATCTAATTCCTTATTAAGCAATGACAAGCATCTCGAATGTTCTATGTTAACATTTTAGACCACATCAATAAAAAATATGAAATGTACATGGGATACATTAAAGACCCTGTGTGTTGTGTTCAATGTGGTTAACCACATTGAGTGAAATTATATATATGTACATAATTATGCAAATAAAAATGTTTTAAACATCGAAGAATATGTAAAATATGTACTCCAAATGAAGTACTCCAAATGAATACAGTGTACATTTAAAAAAGCAAAACTCCTTTTATTGTCTAAAGATGTAAAGACATTTACTTTTTAAAATATTTTTGATAACAGTAGCGTTACAATCATACTGTCTAAAATATATAAACCTATCTGCAGGGGTCATTCTGGCTCGGACACGTTTTCTGATTTATTTCCGCTACTCAGTGAGTGATGTCAAGTTCGGAGTTTTACGACAACTTGAAGCAATCTACTTACTATTTCTTGTAACAAACATGTTAACAGATCGCGAAAATTTTACACATAAGAGAAGAAGACATCTTCTTACAATTTCCTGTAACAAACATGTTTACACTACGTTAAAATTGTATACAGAAGAGAAGAAGAGATATTTTTAATACATTTTGACGTAACACCGTTCACCTGTTATGCATTTATATAGCGTAACTTTCAATATCTGTACGGAATAGGTGAATATCTTGACAACCATTTTCTTTCTACATATGTTCTTAAAGACTGCATTAAAAAGCGCAAATAATAAAAAAAACACATTTTAAAGAGTAATTCCGTATTTGCTAAATAAAGCATGGAGTAACTTTTTAAGAAAATTAAAAAAAATGCACCAATATCTTTATTTAATAATCAATATTTAAATTTTGCGACATAAGCATAGTTACATGATGTTCCTATACAAATCAGCGTATTTTGTGAAATATTTTAATTATATTACTGTATTTTAATTTTAAAAAGTACAAGAAATATATTTTTCTTTTATATTGATGATTCATTTATGAATGTTTGTAATATAAATCCTTTGTTCTTTATTCTAATCATGTAAAATAAACATTCAAATCAAGTAAGATGCAAAGTTAGAACGTTGACTTGTTTCTATTGCACTTCATACTTTCCTGGGGGATACTGAATTTGGAAGTTATCTTTTCTTTAATCAGTTCTTAAGACAAATTTGCTGCCAGACACAATACGAAATATGACATACGATGACAGAGTATTAAGTCGTTCTGACAAGTAATCAAATATTCTACCAGCTTCATGCATACGATTTACATGATGCGTTTAGACTTTTTAAGAAAACACAGTTTTTGTTATTGTCTTAATAATATATAAAATATGACTAATTAACCTGCTATGTAACAGATTAATGCAAGTATTTGCCGATTCCTGCTGTACAAAACTTTCAATTGTTATTGTAGCTCTTTTACTTGTCCTCATATTTCTGTTGAATAACTTCTTTGCAATATGCGGTAACATTAAGTAACGATATTTGCAAGCATATTGGGATATGTACAAGTACATCTGCTACATTTAAGCAATATGAATCATTGGATTCGGAAAATATTGTCCTAGAAGATATATGTTTAGTATTCGCACTGAGAGTTCAGCAAAAAATAATGTGTGCATTCACCTAAAGATGAAACTTATATATAAATTGTTTGTTGAACTTATACAATTTGTTACCATTTTATCCATATTCAAATGAATGATTATAATTACAAACTTATGCATATGATTGCAATCTTTACAAATTTTGTAAAGTCATATGGTCATATGTGTATACAATTATAAGGTACACAATAAAATTACTGTAAAACAGGAAAGTACTTTGAAGAGACATGATTTGTACATCGTTAAGCGACCAAGTCTACGAAATTCAGAAATACAAGTTAAACCCGGAATCTTTTTTCCCAGATAATTGTAACGAATAACAGTGTAAAGATATTATTTCAAATCTTCCTGAAAGGACACATTATATTTTTGTAGAACTCATAAATGAAAAAGTCATGTATCGAATCTCCAATCGTTCCGTGTAAAACGTTAACTGAATAAAATTGTACAGTTGGATGTTGAGAGATTACTTCTTCTCGTTTATTAAGGCAATAGGTGACAATATTTGATTATAATTATTCATGTATAATATACAGAATATTTCAATGTGTTTATCGTAATACCTCTTATTTGTAAGATATAAAGAATTGTCTTATAGCAAAATGTCAGATGTTCAACTACACACATATAATGTCAACATTTCTATAAGTTCAATACACACATATTTTTCCAGATTCATGCCCAATGACTTGTAAGAAAAATATATGAACATATCAAAAATAGACTCATATTTTCAGTTCCGTCGTGTACTGTAAATTATACTTTAGCGTGTTAAACCAATGTATTACACTTTATTACACTTAAGGGAGAGTTATCTAACATTGGTTTGATTAAAAAGTAATTTTGTTTAAATACTTTACATTCAGGCGGGGTTACAGCTGCAGCTAAGTTTGCCATATATGATAAGCTTCTAAAAAGCCATGTTTAATGGCGATGTTGAAAAGTCAAGAACATTTATATATAAGGTAGTTGACCACGTTTATTGTATAAGAAATATTATAAATTTAATTATTTTGCTCTTATTTGTGAAATGTAATTACTTTGTATTTAGAATTAGTATATAATATATTTAATTTGCCTTCCTTCTTTCATTCGAAATAGCAGTGCAATAACCCAATCCTGTATTGCATTTCTGGTTTCTGATTTAATTAAAAAGTGGGTGAATACTTTATTTCCGTTTCAGGGAAGCAAATTTGAAAGCAAATATAATTATTCAAGATTTGAGTAATGGTGGCTTTCCGTAGTTGTGTGTTAGCACGAGAACTTGGTGCGTGCTTTATTATCTATAGAAAGGAAAACTGAATTTGGATCATTCCAGAAATTCCATGATTGCTTTCAGTGTATAACGCAATCTGCAATCTGATCGTTATTTTCCCAACAAGATTAGAGTTATTTTATGAAGAATCTGCTTACAAAAATTCCATATATCTATGGCAATGTTATGAAGTTAAATATTTATTTCTCCCGTCAATATTTGGATGTTTGTATAAATAAAGCAGATATATATTTGACAGGAATTCAACAACCAATATGTTGTTATTCTCGATGCATTGGATTATACCAGAACAATGTTTAATTAAAATAATCAAATGTGAAATAGCAATGTATTTGCACAATCCTTTATTGTCGTTGATCTTTTAAAGTAAATCTTTACCCTTCTTATTTACCCAATAAGAAGGCCTAAACTTCAAAATTTCTATTACGCAATTGTATTTAATAGCATGTATTCAACCATTTACTAAAAATCGTGTCTATCTTGATTAACACTACCAGCGCCATTGAGAATTAGGCCAAAGACTAAATTAGTTAGACGCTTATATAGGAAACAAACGTTTAAAAGAGCTTCAATCGCTTCAACATCGTTCATTTCGAGATATTTAAATCATTTTAGTTTATTTTTGATTCATTGAAGCAAATTAGTATACACTCCGTTTTACTATATGCCTGCCATTATTCTTACTCCAACCTTTTGGTATAATGAGAAAGCCTTAATTAAAAATGTAAACTGAGTGTCGGAACTGTTCAGCTGCATTTTTTTATTTTATCAGCGTTTACTTATAAGTAATATAAGATGCAATTTTATCAGTTTTGTGATGCAATGACGCCGCAAAGTTATGCCACATACAACGCGATTTTCTGTATGCTGGGCTGTATTTTTTGCATGCGATATTTGCAGTAAACAACATATATACAGGTAAATAGTTTAAACATGTAAATAGCTAAAATATAAACTATGTTCACAAGCCATCTGATCTGATTTGAAATGTATCAAGCAAACTAAGTACATGTATATACATGTGTTGATCAATAACTGTCTGTATACTGGCAGTAACTGATATCAAATATACACTGGCACTTGCTATTGTGGACATTGTAAGATAAGTCTAGCATCGTTAATACTAATGTCAGTTGTAAAGCAAATAATTTAAGTAAATAACTAGTATATAGGGCAAATACACGATATCATTGAAATATAAATTTGTTACTTTTGGACCATTTCTCGAAAAAAAGTGATTTTCAACTTTTGTAAAACACGAATACGCAAATCAGTTTAGGGTTCAATTTTAAGAAAACTTGCTTTATTTTCTTAAACCAGTTTAACCTCAATCAATTGTAAAAGGAATTACTTACATTTTGATATATTGCATCTTTAAAATCTTTTAAATTAATGAAGTGGTGGGTTTTTCTTGAGTAAAACAACAGTGTGTAGTGTTTACCTAATGTATTCAGGTGTAGAAGAAACCTATAACAAAATAAAATGATTATAATACAAATAACAAAGAGAAATATTATACAATAGAAAATTCATGAATTGCATATTTTACAATTACAATAATAACAATATATACACTATAAACATTTCACAATTACAATTAAAAATAAATATATACATACCAGGCTTTAAATAGATGAGATCTAATTTTAAATAAATATAGAAAATACAAATATTTCTATAAAGAAATAAATGATATAACTTTAAATGCAAAGAATGTGTTTCCACTTCGAAAGCGAGACAAGGAGTGGTCAGTTACCAAGAAAGAATAGATATCCCAGAACCAAATCATCTAAAAATAACTTGCACACCAAAATCAATCATCCATCACTCAACTTGCAAAACCAGTTCAATCACCCATAACGAAAGGACAAAAGACAAACATGAACACATAACACCACAAAAGATTTGGTCTGGCCTTTAAGGGAAATTACTACAGTAAACATTCTAAAAAGATAATTTTGCTAAATTTAACCTTATCTACATTAAAATGGAAAAAAATTAAATAATATGAAAAAGAGCTCCACTTAGGTCATTAGGTCAAAAAATCATGAAATTTGAATTGTTTACATAGATCAAGGACACTAAAACAATAAACTCAAAATCAAACTGAAAAACAGATATTCGCATTGTAACGGCTCTTTTAGTTGGTCATTTTGCGCAGCTAATAAGAATAATTATTCTGGAAGAAAGGCATCACAAAATGATCTGAAAACTATATACCAAGTTAATGGTTCAGACCTTTGTCAAGAGTATAAAAAAATCTCGGTAAAATATCTCCAATCCTGTCATGTCAAACAACCTCAGCGGAAAACTTCATAAATCTCAAACTCTACAGTAACTATAAAATACACATAAACATGTAATGTACAATGTTATTGCATACCTTAAAAATTGAAATGAAATAACTTCTGGCAAGAGATGTATCTTAAAACTCGTTAGAGTTGATGCTTTAATCACATTACGTGATTTCTTTCAACCCTGTTAATTAATTTTTATCGTTTTTCTCTCTCAACAATGCAGTTGAATTGAAGAGATCATGTGTACAATGAAATGATAAACTTTTTTTTTCATTAAATAAGGTATTAAAAATCTAAATGTTTACATTTTTGTGTTATACTTATTGTGAAAGGTTAGAAGGGAAACATTTTAATTCAATTTAATGAACTTAAAAATACATTTTTATTGATATTAAGAAGATGAAACATTATTGTCTTTGGAAGACAGAATTCAATAATGACATTGAAGAAAAGGATAAATTTCGGTCCGTTTTTTTAGTATAACATTTGTGTTTGAAAAACTTGCTATAAGTAAAAACTTTTGCTTTCCCATGATTTACGCGTTTAATTGACATTTTGCGAAGCAGACACAAACAGAGACGTTTTAAGATGAATTGTTAATCGGAGAAAGATATAATGTGTCCCTCCAAAAAATACTGTATATTAACGGCGTCGCTCGCCTGTTGTGGTATCGTTAGCACACACTCATATGTAAAAAGCGCTACCATGATGTCTTTTAAAACCTTTATTAACATAAACATGGAACATTTGAGGGTATAACAAGAAAACACTGGTGTTAACACTTTAATTGTTGATACATTAATAAAACAATGCTGGAAGAAAAATGAATTATACCATGTGCTTGTGTAATGAAAACAGTTCTTTTCTTTTAGACGCCGCTTAGTAGTAGATATGCATTTGTCCATACAGCAATGGGGAAACTTATAGACTTGATTTTGTGTGTTTTTATTGTTTTTGTATAACAAAATCACACTATTTTCAAATTTTCTTATCAAAATAGCTTTTCTGATGTACGACATGTAAAGGGATAAGAATAAACGTCTAACTAAAATGATAGTGTCATGTTTAAATATCATATTCTTTTCAACATTTTCTAATTTTATCTACATAATAAATAACGTTATAATAAGCCAGTCTATTGTCGGTCGTTCTAAAACCTAACCGTTGAGAGAGGTGACGACTTCGCCTGTGTTGAAGTTCGGCTCCGCCTTAAATTGTCATATTAAATTTGATATTATGCTCCATATATTAGCGTTTAAATTTCGTTGACGGGGTAGAAGGAAACCAGGAAAACTTTGAAAAAGTACAACAAACCGGTTACGCCACGGCCTTTAAGGGGAGATCACTGCAGAACAGTTTGTCCTCAAAATCATTCGAACATTATGCAATTCGTACCAATATTTAAATGGGTATATTCTCGGCACATTATGTCTTGAATTTATTTAAAGTATACCAATCATTTCAATTTTATATGTTATCCAGACCAGACGTTTCAGTATTTCTCGCAACAGACAAACATTTAAGAATTTCAGACCTGGCATTACTTTGTGAATTTATGCATTAGGTTCTACTTTTTCACAAAAATATGCAACTTTATTTTTAAACAACGGACACATACCAAGAACATGGAGAAACAATTGATTTGTACTTCGGATATTCAACTGTAATTGAGAACGATTTTTAATTCTTTGATGTGCAGCATCAACATTTAACTTGTTTTCATTGCGTTTTGCTTATTAAAAGTGAACTCGTAGGTTGCGAAACAGAACAGCCAAATAAAAAATCGGCAAGAAGCCTAAATCTTCCTTATATGACTTTTCGATCTGAGCAGTGTTTTTTGCTTATTTGTCGTTTGATCAAATTTTCGACCTTCGTGGCGATTTTGTACATATCAGAACTCCACACCCATATTAAATAGCCGATAAACACCGCTAAAACTGATTTTTTTTCTAAATTTAATTGCGGACTTTATTAATATACATTGGAAGTTTTAACTTGTTCACTTATAATGAAATATGATATAATCGGTGAACATTTTCTGAATTGCAGACGAATTGCAGACAACTTGACGCGATAAAGTACAGAAACATCGAAAAAAACGACAAAGTTTATTCGTTGTTTGAATATTATTATCGATAGCCAAAAGCTTTTGAACGTATTCATTCTTATAAGATTTATTTATCAACAACAAACAATGCAATTATAAGAAAATGCCTGAAGAAATTACACGTTATCTTGGATTGAGTGAAAATTCTGTAAAAAATGTAATTTTCATGTTTAAGCAAATATATCATAGTCTCTCCCCGGATCGAGCCCTCTACCTCTAGATTACAAATGTTGTTTTTGTATGTGTTTTTTTTTCCGGCAGACTGTACATATAGAGGATATTTGTTTGTTTGTGTGTAAGATGAAATTCTTTTTCATCGAGTTGGCCTTAAAACTGTATTCGAGTGTATTCGAGTGAGAATACTGTTTTTAAAGTTCACGAGATACACAACAAACAAACAAATTTTCTTTTTATTTTATGCTTAAAAACAAGTTAAAAATGAAATTTCCATAATATGAAGGTTTATATTAAAATCTGTTTTCCCCATTGAGAGCCCCATTTAGTCGGAATTTCTCATTAAATACAAGAAGTCTTGAGCTGAAAAATAATTTGGGCAATCAACGTTAAATGACGGTGATATTATTTATTTTATTAACAAATATGAATGTTCGCTTGTTTTAATAAAAAAAACCAATTCTTGTAGAAGAAAAAGTCCAACCATCCATCCAAATTTCTGTTACTTACTGCGAATTTATAATAGACATGGCTTGTTAAATGTAAGCGGCAGTCATTTTTTAAAGTTGTGTATTTCACGGGAGGAAAATAATTGTGTTTGATACAGAGGGAAATCATTTGGATTTGTTAGTCATACACCTTTTTAAAAGAAAAAAACTTATTTAAGGATTGTAACAGACAAAAAATAAGTGTTGACAGATGTAAAAACATTAAAAAAAAAACAGCTAGGAAAATGGAAAACTTGAAAGCTGGCTCAGAAACGCTGTGTTGTTTACTAATTCTTCGGCTGATGGTTGTGATTGCTTTTCATTTTTTCATAAAGCATACGGCAGTTATTACTCGTAGGATACTTTAATATGCCCAAATGTCATCAAGAGCAGTTTTGCATGTGGAAGGAATGTATTTTTCAGGCTGTAAAAATGAAACAAAAAAAAAATTAGAGACGAAATTTGGTGATTGGAATTTGAATGAATTAGAATGAAGTTTTGTTTTTCTTTTTATTACTTTTGACATTTAAGTTATTTATCAATTTTAGCTTTCATTGCTTTTTCTTTAAACAGCCTGACATTGTCAAAATTGTCAGTACAAATGAAATTAAAGTACCACGTGGGGAAAATCTTAAAAAAGTAGTTTCGTCATTGAAAAGTGTGAAATTATATTTTGATAATTTTTACTGTGAAATTATCAAATATAATTTTCACGGATAAATCAATAATCCACTGAAAAGCATAAAATAAAATAAATATAATCTTGTACATAAGTTACAGAATATTTGCGTAAAGAAGAAATGCTTTAGACCTTTAAGAAATCATTTGTATAAATAAACAACAAAATTAATAATATCTTAAAACACACGAAAGAGTGCTTAGAATGAGAAAAAAAATTGTTACATACAAAAATTACGTTGCCTTTATTCTATTATATAATAATGTAATACAAAATTCGCTTGATTGGCTTCCGAAATGCTTCTGAAAAAACATAGCAAAGATGATGTTCTCATGCAACTATAACTGATTAATTTATTGTTATTCCAAACGTATTTTTTTCTAATTTTTAAAGAGTGTGGCGATATATAACGCATTATAAAATTTCTTGATACACATGACATGTAAATTGTATCGGTAAGAGGGGGAATCAAGATTTTATTCAATTAAACTAAGACATTTGAAAAACGGGAATCTAATACCATGGCATGTCTGCTAAATAATTCTACCAGCAAACAAACTGAAATTTCAAAACTATGATATTGCTCTCATGTATACCGTATCGATTTTTTTTTAAAGTAAGCTGTTTCAAAACTATGATACACAAGATCGACAAGGAAAGGCGGCGTTCAATGAACGCAACCCCCACACGCCCCAGCAACAAGAACCAGTGGCAGGCAGCCCAGGAGGCCAACCCACAAAAACAGGATAGGGCGCAAGGCGGAGCACGGACAGACTAATACTTGATTATAAAATGACACATAAACCGACAAGGAAAACAATGAAAACAGATAAATGATTGATTAATAGGCCCACAAAGTAAAAGGGCATAGTGGAATGGGATACGGGATTCGGGGAAGGGGGGATTAAAAATAAAGCTGGGGTTAAAAGGGAAAATACTTACCAAAGACTCAAGTCTACTTCTTTACTCTGCACTTTTATGTTGTATTTAATGAATAATTATGAAGATTTTGATCATATGCAATACTATATTCATGTTTTATTAACTGATATTATTAGAACATACATTTTATATTACTCAAGCCGTTGAAATGAAGACTTGTCAAGAATAAGATGCTGAACAGTGGAATATCAAGTGGATATGACACGTAATTGATAAAGTAATATATAGAGGATATTTGTTTGAGAATACTGTTTTTAAAGCCCACTCGATGAAATGAAATGACACCTTACACAACAAACAAAACAAATTTTCTTTTTATTTTATGCCTAAACGATGTTTAAATGAAATTTCATGAATGTTAACTTTAATATTAAAATCTGTTTTCCCCTATGGTAGCGAATTTCATATAAATACAAAATGTCTTAAGCTGAAAAATAAGTTTGACAATCAACGTTAAATGGCGATGATATTATTTATTTTGTTAAAAAATATGAATGATCGCTTGTTTTAATAATAAAAACAAACAATTCTTGTAGAAGAGCAAGTCATACCATCCGACCTTATTTCCGTTACTTACGGCGAATTTATATTAGGTCAGACTTTGTGTACAAGCGGTCGCCATTTTAAAAAGTTTTGTAATTCACGGGAGGAAAATTATTATGTTTGATTCAGAGGAAATTCATTTAGATTTGTTAGTCGTACATCCTGATATAAGAAAGACAACTTGTTTTGAGGATTGTTATGGACAATAAATAATTGTTGACAGATGTGTAAACATTAAAAAAATCGGCAAAGAATTTGGAAAACATTGAATTGTTGAAAGGCTATTCAGAAAATATACAAAATATTATAGTTCATCATATTAAAATGTTTATACTCTACAAATATCTTTTTTTGTTCCGAATATTTCATTAAAATATTAAAATGATACATTTCCATTGTTTTTATCACTATTTGAAATAGGAAAATTTTACTAATTTCTGTTAATCAAATAACAAAAAATATCTGCAGACAATATTAGTTAAAGCTGAAATAAAGTCATGTTTCATTGGAATGATAAAAAAGGTATTCGTTCCCTTTTAAATCTTATTTGAAAACTTAAATACCGAAAAGATTACTGATTTTTTTGCATTGCTTTAGTTAAACGTGCATTGAAATATTCATGAAGTTATTTACAACAGGCTAATATACCACTTTTACAGAGATAAATAATGTTTTGCATATTATGCGGTAATCTGATGCGTAGTACTACTAAATTGTAATTTGGTAACATGCATTAAATAGATGCCATAAATTAAGTATTACCTTGACATCTACTAAACACAAAACAGACACGATATAGGAACTAGTAAATCATTCGTGGCATAATAGTATGGAGTTGATTTGATAAAACTGATATCATAAAATGATGGGTTTTTTTTTTTTAAATTGGAAACTAAATGTTGAATATAATTGTTAAAGAAAATAAGTCAAAATGCGGATATTGAGGGAGGTATACAATCAGTTATTACCAGCTAATTATCCCCGCAGTTAAAATTGGAAAGGAATTACAAAACATTGCCCATATGTGTGAACTGTTTGCGCTGCTTAATATTGATGTACTATATTTTGACAGATTATTGTATATGTGTATTAATAAAAAAAAAATTTACATTTCCATTCGTTTTTCAGTTAGTGTCCCTTTGTAAATCTAAAAGGCCCATTAAACCTGAGAATTGCGATCATCTTATTTTTTTTTTAAGTTTTTTTTTATATGTGAAACGATGAAACATGATCGGTGCAAAATGACATCTTAAGCTTATGCATCATTTTGACAAATATTCTGTAAAGTTTTCTTTATCATAAGTACAAGAACCACAGAAATATCTAGTAGGCTATAATTATTTTTGAAAAGAGTTTGAATAAAAGTAAATGAAAACAAGAAGAAAAGAAACTCGTTTTCTTTAGCATTTTAAGACAAGAAATCTCTTTAACCATGCTTTGAAATTGCTAAAATGAATTATTTGTAATACAACAATATTCAACAAACCACTCAAGTTGTCCCCTGTTTCATCATCACTAGTGTCAATATTCTATTACCATAACATAATTAAAGCATTTTTAATTCTGATGTGTATTGGTGAAGATGAAAAGAAGCATTTTGTTTAATATCATTATCGCGTATTCAGTGCCTTAATAATCTTATCTAGCCTGTTATATAATTGGGTTATTCCTTCTCGTACTCTTTAATAAAGTCTGAGTTTCATTCAGTTTTCTTGATAATGATAATTTTCAAGTATTATTTCCATCTGAAAACTTATAGACTTTATAATGAACATGAAATCAAGCGTTTTGTGTCCAATACTTGAAAATTAAAGACAGCTTAGTGACAAGTGACTTGATGTAGAAAGCCGAATTGTAGTCGAGAACGACTGAAAAGAGCTTATTTGTCTGCAGCCGTGTTTGACTTCCTGATTGTCACTGTGTCAAAATTTTAACAAATATATGGTCATGTTTTTCTTAAGCTAAGTCAAAATACTATGCAGCGTTCCTCTATTTTTGTAGTTATATAAACAGCAACAGGTTTTCTTTTCTGTTTTTTTCCTACATAAAATAGCAACATAAACAGCTTTTTTTCTGTCGGAGCATGTTATGCAGTATCTGGTGTAAATTTGTAATATTTGACGATTTTTGTGAGAATACAATTTGAGAAATATTATGAAAAATATTATGTTTGTTTTTTTTTTTTTTTTGATTGACAATAATGACCTGAGATTCATTAATTTTCGGAAGCATTTTCGTTAGTTTCTGTAATTTATTACGATTTACTAATTGATTTCATTAGATAGGAAAGTTTTTGATATTTTACTTCATTCTAAAGTTTCGATAGCCTAGTGGTAAGTTTGATAGCATATCAACGGCGAAGTTGCAAGTTCGAATCGTCAACAAACATTTTTTTCAGATGTCATTTATTATTGATTTTAAATCTTATGCAGCAGAAGTGGATGAAACATTTCTTCAAATTCTGGTGTATTGTCTTGAAATAGAATCAAAACTTTGATACAGTTAAAAGACGTAAATGTGAATTTTCATAATTGAAATTTGAACAGTCGTACAATGTTTAACTGTACAATGAGTGATTAAGAAATGATTGATTAGCATGCACAAAAACTAACTAGTAATGTTTCGCAAGCTATTATAAAAAGGTATTAAAAATCATAACTTTGAAACAGTTTATAGACATAAATGTAAATTTTCATAATAATAACAATTCGTACAGTCGTACAATGAGTGATTGGCATGCATAAAAACTAAGTAGTCAAGTTTTACAATCTATAATAAAAACATATTAGACAAAATGTTTCATTACGATTCGAACACATAGCCTTTAATTTGAAACCAGAAGTGTTTTAACTCCGTATCACCGAGGATAGTTTGGCAAGTGTTGTGTCAGTAACTTTTAAGTTATACATCAACCATGTATACCGTTAGGCCATACTTAAAAAATCCGTACGATTTTCTTCGGAATCCAACAATTAACGAAAAAAGGTCATTGGATATTTAAATTCCTCCCTTCAATAATATCATAGAAAGCAGTTCGTAAATGAAATTATGTTTAGTGAGCATTCAAGCTGACAGTTATTGTTTGTTACAGATAAACACGACATCATGAAGACGTGTTTAATTAGTAGTTAATTCAAGGTATCGGTAATATTTAAAGTATAATTTCACGAAGGAATGATAAAACATAAAAATTATGAAAGACATGTTCTGCTTTTTGTAAATTCTATTATTGTTGTTCTGGCAAGGTGAATGCTAATGTGATAACGATTGTTGCAGACTCGTTGTAGAAATCTTATAGTGTAAAATCTATATCTATCAAACACTATCAAAGTTCCATTTCCTTTTACACTAACATATTTGACAATTGTTAAAGTTGTTATACTGGTGTATATAATTTGAAAAGCTCACGTCACATCTATTCATTCTTGTATGATAATAAGTTTATTTACGAACATAGCAAGACGTGTACCACAATTTTTCCTTTTCCCTTTGACGATAGTAATGTCCCAACACCAACATTGACTGCATTAAAAGCTTTAAATAATAAAAAGTTTTTTATTTAATCAAATTTAAATGTCGGCCTCAGATTTTCACTGACCTGGACTTCTAGTTGACAGTGAAACTAAAAGTATAGTATCAGATAAAGATGACCAGGATAACTTCTGTGTTAGTGGAATAGCTGAACCACCAAATTTCATGTTAAAATTTATCGATTACTTATTAGATCGTTGAATGCATCTAGCCGGTTGTACAATTTAACATTTGATAAGAAAACTCACGCAACCCTATACATGATTATTAACGCACATAACGGTTAATAGCATTGGTATAAGCATTTGAACAATATTTTTTAATAACATTAAGGAAAGAGAAAAAAAATCCGAAAAGAACGGCAAATAAGCAGCAAATAAAAATGTTGCGACTGAGCCTGTTTATTGAAGGTAGTTGTCGCAGGCTTTCGTCCGAGCCCCTAGCACTTTAGGAGGTTTCAAAACGTGATAATTTTTGAAAACTCCGATTCGTTTCAATAAATGTGATCATGGAACATTTAATGTAACACGTTCGTGTCGTTCTTCGTAATTAACGTATGGCCTGCCTAAAAGTCAAGAATTCGTTTATTCTAGACAAACAAATATCGGTGGAACTAATTAAAATAATATTTGAAACGGAGACAGGAGTTATGAAGACAAGCTAAAATACATGATGAAATTGATCAAACATGATTAATGAGACATGAATATGAACCACTAAATAAAAAGGTAATCATACGGAAGGAATTTTACATAACTTAAATACAGCAGTAATTACTTTTCACACAGTCTTAGACATTTGGAAAAACAACATCAGGTATAAACAAACCTTATATCCGCAATGGCAAAACATAAAACAAAAAACAACAACAAAATCAACAACAACAGATACCAAGTCTCTCAAAACGAAACGGCAAATTAAAAATGTTGCAGGCTCGGTTTGCCTGAGTCTTTTAAAGGACACTTGTTGTAGTTGCAAGCATCCGCACACAACACCCTCCCCCCCCCCCCTCCCTCACCAATATCGCCATATTAAACAGATTTCATCAATTAACATGACACGGTATACGTAAATTGTGAATTAAGAAATATCCGCATATGTGTTGACGAATGTGTCATCCCATAGTGTAGGTTGCAAAAAACTGTGTGTGTGTGTTTTATAAAAACGAGTAAACCAGAATAACAACATATTATGTCAAAAGCAATATTTGATTATAATATCAAGCATTTCTTCAGATAGGTGAATCTTATCAAAAGATGTGTTCGCCTCAGTGATAAGAAAAGTAGGTCTTTCTTGGAAATGCTGCTCTCGGACTGCAGTTTGTGAACGGAGCATTGTTGACTTTAAACTCATCAATGTTTTCATGTTAACCAATATGAACAATATTATTGAACTGTCTAAATGCATAGTGTATCAATTTGAAATATTTCTGCCAATAAATGCGCTCAGTTTTGGTTAATGCATTAACCTAATGGTTAAGCACAACCAGCATTTAATGTTTTGCAAAACTCATTGAATGTTTCATGCGCTGATTTTTACATTAATCTTTAGCTAAATAAATGGCTATCTTTTGTAAATTTTTGCATGTTTAAAATTTACAATTTATCAATATTGCAGAAATATTTCTTAAATAATATCTGTTTAATTCTCGGGGACATTTATTTGTAATTGTGCAATTTTGTGATAGTTGTGTTTCATATTTTAATTGGGAACGGTGCAAGAATATTAATCAGACAGCTGCGTACATTTTGTCATACAATTACTGTTGTAACAAGGTTTCTCTGGAAAATGTCATGTATTGAAAAAAAGTTATATATAGTTTACTGGTATCGAAACATGGCTGTAATTACAAGTCTGCTCATGTGCTTCAAATTTTATTTCAAAAGATAACATTCCTATTTATGTGTGTCACTCTCTGTAAATTGCTTGTTGAAAATGTCATCGCAATGTTCGTTCATGATATATCAATATATTTAAACGTCATGTCTATTCAGTATTTCTGCAATACTTGATAATTTGGTCGCTTGGTAGCAATCAATTACTAATACAAAACAATTACAATATGCTTCTTGCTCTAAAGATACTTATTTATCATTGCTTTCATTAAAAAAGCCGTTATTGATGAAACCTTTAAACTTTTGCTTATGTATTATTATAGTTATAACATTTAAAATCAATCTTTTTCTTCCTAATTGTCTGTGTCAATAGTGATATATATGATGCAGTACTTGTCAGTGTTAATTAACACGTAAACACGTTTGGTATTTATTATTAAAACAGAAAACGTATCTAAATGAGCAGGTTTAACATGTCATTTATACAAACATTAATTAAATATGACAATTAGCTTCTCCTAGACCTTTCATTTACAATAGCAATGCTGTTTATCTACCAATATTATTATCAAGAAGTTCAAAAATAACGGTTAATTTTAATACAAATACGTGACAGATTTAGTTCACTTGTATTAATTTTCAGCTCTACGTTTAATTCGTTTGTTTCTGATAAAAAAAGTATTTAAAGTTGAATATGTTTGTGCGCAAAGCCGGATATTTATCTTAATTTATTTGTCAACAATAAAAGAAAATCGGTATGATATTAGATAAAAAAGAGAGTTACATCGAAAAAATTTGAGTTCTAACTGATGAACTTCTACAGATTAGTTTGTCTAGACTTAAAAATGTATCTTATCTAGATAACATATTTTTCCAGTTACAAAGCATCAAGCCATTTTCATCTTTCTGATGAATGAAAGTTATCTTAAAATACTTTGTTCTCAATAATTGACGTAATAACAATTTATCAAAATGAGCTTGTATTAACATAAAGAAATAGATATAATGATCATTTGTAACAGATTTCCACAAAAACATAAAATGAAAATGAGTGCGAGAGTGGGTCTCTCTCCTGTTTTTATCTTTTTCTTTTTAATCTGAGCTGTTGCTTTTCTGTACAATATTACAGTTAATATAAAGATAGTATGTTGTTTAATTATCTTAATCAAAAGAAATGATGTATTAAAGAAATACAGACACATTATTAGTAAGATCCGACATATATTATCCTGGATATAGCCAAGAAAATTGCCATATGTTTCGTATCAACTTATTGTTAATTAATCATTTTCGTATATTATCGATTTATCTAGTATTTTTCATTATAATTGTACTGGTAATATCTTACGTAGAACTAGTTGTGTTTGTTTTCGGTAAGTATTTTTGATCACGTGAGGTAAAATTTCATCGTGCATCAAACTTAGCATGATCAAAGGACCAGGATAGTTGCTATGTATTGTTGATAAGACTTATTATGTATTCGAATTTGAGTTTAGTTTTCTACAAAACAAAAATATCACTATTTTATATGAAAGTGATCTCTGTTGTATTAAACAGATGGGCATTATGTTTATTAAAAACCAAACAGGTCCAAAATTGAAGACATATGCAAAAGAAACATTCGTTTTAATTTGTTTCGTTAGCATAAAATCATAATGCAATGAATAATGCGGATGCTTCTAAATTCAAAATTGTAACATTACCATGATTAAATGTTGTATTCTGCTTAAGCCGGTGCTAGTGGGCATGGACGTTAACTTGCACTTTCCAGTACAGTTCATTCACAGGATCAACCAAACCGAGCCTGCAACATTTTCAATTTTGCCGTATTTGGCTTTCTTTAGGACTTCCGTCTTTCTGTCCTTTTAAACAAGACACAAATGTCTCGTGCACTAACAAATGTTTTGTAACCACACAAATGTAATAAAACTTAACAAAGAACGACCTATTCAATGTTAAAAATCTAAATATTTGTGTTCATTTAGGTTTCGTCTTCACATTTCCAGTGTGGTAGCACCAATTAATTTTGAAATATTGAAATATTCTTTTCTGTTTATTAGTCCTTAATAGAGTGCACTGGAAGATATAATGATCCTAAACTGCTTGTTATTAAAATGTAATTTGATATTGATGTTGATTAATTTCAACCTTTAACATACGTGGTTAAATTGACAAAACAAGTAAGTCGCGGTTTTAACCTTAGGATATTACTCCAAGATTTAAAATGTTATTATCATTGTTATCTCAATCTGACACACTAAGTTATAAATAATTATATATATTTACTTGGAAATCAAGGTTTTGTATTATTTTAATCCTGAAAATATGCTTCACAGGTTGAACTGAACAATGTATGTTTGTTAAAGGTTGCTTATAAGATGAAAAGAAAATACAAAGGAACTTTCTTGAAATTACAATTTAGAAGTAACGGGCAGATTGCAGTTTGGTTTATACAGATTTAGTTTGATTGTGTAGAAAGCTATAAGCTTCTTAACGCACTTTCGAATCCGTTCCTGGAACCAACCAGTACTGAACAATAAGTGTAAAGTTTCTTGCTCAAGGAAACAACGACATGCCCCTGTCAGGGTTTGAACCCACTTTAATTTCTAGTCAAACCATGTTAACAATCAGGACAGTAGGCGAAATGAGAGGAATGTTTCACGCAGGTATTTAACTGGAAAATATAGTTCATTTTTAAAGATTTTCTTCTCTTTTATTTATGAGAAAACCGTATTAAAGGAATAAATTAAATTACATTACATCTAATGCCAATATATTAAGGATTGTGATCAATTGTACCTACACCTTTTTATGCAGTTTCAACGGAACTATAAGTTGCTGGGTCGTGTGGGGGTTGCGTTCATTAAACGCCGCCTTTCCTTGTTGATCTTGTTTATCATATTTTAAACATTACTAGCCCAATCGATATTCAAAAATTGATGAAATATATTTTCTTCGAAGTTTTCGTATAATGTAAGAAAAAGAAGCTGTTTCATACACCTCGTGAATTTGAAGTAAGTGATCACGAGCTGTTAGAAGGACAACACACGAGCTCTACTATTTTCAGTGCTTTCAAGAAAGTAAAAACGTGTCAAAATGCATATACGAGTTAAGAGGTTTGGACATGACCGCTATTAAGCACTCAAATAAGTGTGTGAATCAACCTATTCCCTTAAGTTGTTTAGAGATATCAACTGCTGTATAAGGCGAGTGTAAAAGAACTCCTGGAAATGTCCAGCTAAAATGTCAGAGAAAGAAGGAACGTCATCATTTTTTTTCTTTCCAATTTCAATTACAATGTGTTTTAAGATGTCGTTGGTTTTTTTTGTCGAAGGAAAAATTGAACCTTGCTCTAAGAGAAATATGTAATCACATTTATATGATATGTTTAATAATTCCAGCATTAATAGATTGATTCATGAGTAATTATGTGTAATTACTAGGCGATATTATCAACCATTGTAACAGATAACGTCCTTGTAAAACAATTATCCACTTCTCAAACGTGTAAATAAACATTGATACGAGGGTAATCATTAAAATTTTGAGACTGCATTAGTAGTTAAAATAAATACTGCGAAGGGATTACATTAAGGTACCTTTATAATGCACAGGTAAAAGCATGATGTAACATATTTTTATTACATATTCTGATGAAAGCAACATTGGAACCCTTTCAATACTTATTTTCGAAACGATAGAGTTTATTTTTCATTATTATCCGCACAAAAGTACATTTCGGCATAATTGTGTTTCCAATATATTTCAAAGTATTTCTATTTCCACCTTGCAACGCAGCCTTACATAGTCCTCGTTTTTTTCGCAAAGCTTTGCCTTAAATGTTTCACAACAGCATGTACATCTCTATAACAGTTATTCAAGCAAAATACCAGCCAGTGCCCTGGAACATTTTTTAATTTATCTCGTCTGAAATTCGTTGACTTTTTGCAGGGGTCATTCTGACTCGAACACACAAAGTCCCCGTTACATGACGTCAAAACTTTACATCGAAGAAAAGTATGCATGAGTTTTATAACAGACGCTTTAACAATACATTTTGAAGTCTAATTTTATGCCTGTTATACATTCATAACGGCAATTTCTCCGTGATGGACTACATGGGTTGCCTCGGTAATCATTTTCTTTTACAATGTTCCTTAAAGAATTCCATTTTCGGTAATTTATTTCCTTTAAAGTTTTTCTTTACAGATTTATATTATTTATTGATTGATTTTTAAGATTAAGCTACAATCTCAAAATTTTACGCACCGTCCTCATATTATGTACAGTTAAGAAATTTAGAAAGCGACGTTGTCAGGCCATATGGCGGCTGATTTGCTGAGGCAAAAACAACCAAAAATATAATTTCTGGTCATGTCTATTGATTTGTTTACATTAGCATATTAGAAATCAATTTTAAATTGTCATGTGTTAGTATTATTGTCATTTAATACTACACGGAATATTGTTCATATAACTTCAGTTATTTACTACTAAATATACATTTAATCTCTAACAATTCATAATGCTGTAAGATAAACATTTAAACAAGTGAAAAACAAAGTTGGAACGACAGCTTATTACAATGTTTCTCATATTTTCCTGGAATATTAAATTTGTAAATCATCTCATTTGTAATTAGTCCTGAAGGCAAATTTGCTGCCAGACACAATACGAAACATGACATACGGTGACAGAGTATGAAGTTTGATCTATGTTTTGTATTACGTTTTGACAAGTAATCAAGTATTCCAGCAGCTTCATGATTTACAAGATACATTTCAAGAATTGAAGAAAAATACTGTGTTGTTACGGTTCATGAACATGCTCAATCAAATCGAGTATATTAAATAAGTTTTAATTTTGCGTTTTAGACGGTCGGTAAGGTTTTCATTTTTTTCTACCTTGTATTTATTGTATAAAAGTCCAAATGTTAAAATTTGATCGATTATCTTTTTATAAATGTTTTTTTAAATAAACACTTTAAACAACATGTTCTGTCGTTTCATTTGCTGTAATTCAGCTTAAATAGATCACTTAAATTACTAATAAGATGTTTTCACATGTAAATATATTTTAAAAGAATGATAAAATAGTGAAAAACATAATCCCTAATTTAAAGAATGATAAACACAAAAAACAAAACAAAACAAAAAAAAAACAGAAAATATTTCAGATGAAACAATCTGTTCATTATTTATTGATTTTTATCGGGTATAGAAATAGGAGACATTGCTAATGATCTGATTGTATACATTAAAATCTTGGAACACAATCTTTCTCTGATTCAATTTTCATAACTATTATTATGGAGCAGAATTTGGGTATTTATTCGCTGTTTATCTTTCAATTTCTAATTATCTAATTTATATTCGTATTCATTAAATTCTTGTCTATAATCATATAAATTTAAATTGATTTAAACAAGTTTTATTGCTACTTTTTAATGGACAGTTAAACATTTGATTTTGATACTGCAGTATGTAAGGATCAATAGCTTCTACTTCTTGTTTAAACTACGTGATTAGATATTATGTTGCATACTTCTTCCTTTTCAATTTGAATAATTTAGTTTTAACTTAATATGATCTTGAACGTCCTTTCTTTTAAGAATACAAATTGGTTTACATAACACTGAAATAAAATCTATACGAATGCACCTAGACGAATACGAACTGCAATAACACGAATACAAATTTAAATTTATACATATGGCCGGGAACCAATATTTCCGTACAAGTCCGTTATTTCTGACGATGAAACCGTTTAAATATTCTCTTAAAAAAATCCACGAAATCCAGGGTAGCACTCCACAATTTCACCATCGTACCATCGCGTTTTCATAATCGTGCCATCGTGTTTTCACCATCGTACCATCGCGTTTTCACCATCGTACCATCGTGCATCGCGGTAACAGACTAAAATAAATATCACGACTGTCCAAACGGAACACCGTACATCTGCAATAGGCAGGCAGTCAAAAAAGTTGCAATTCATTCCGTTGAAGCCCAAAATCTACAGTGGCCCGATTTCCGGCCATGTTTTCGAATTTGCCAGTGATCATATTAGATTTCACAAAAACAAATTCCATGCTGAAAATGACTTGAAAGACAACCAGTCATTTAACCTTTTCCCTTATATAGACGGTGTTTTGACGGCTTTTTGTCCCCTCCACCTTTTTGAGGCCTCAAACAGTAAAAAAATGCCCTATTTAGGCCCCCAACACGATTTTTAATTTGAGAAAAAGTGACCACTTTTCGGCGTGGACCCCCATCATGTGTCCCCTTCTGTTTGGGGGGTTTGAAGAGGGCGGTGGTCCCCCTAAACGCCAAGAAAATTTTGGACATGTGACAGGCTAAAAATGGCCTCAGGTCAAACTCAGGGTAACTAGTAACCGACGCTGAAAAGCCTTTTACTCTATCTTAATTCATTGAGAAGTTGCAGCACTTTGAAATCAGTTTTGATGGGAAAAAAACAATGCAAAATAGTGATTTTTCGCAATTTTGGGACTTCCACTCGTTGCCATGGAAACAGAAAATTAACGATTGAGCATGCTGTTATAGAGGCTATGGTCCAGTCAACATGTGTGCCAAGTTTCATGAGTATTGAAGCATTTTTCATAGTTTCATAGCAGTTTGAACTTGTAACAGGAGGCTTTTCTATGAAAACGACCATTTTTCACAATATGCTCATGGGGTAAAAGGTTAAATCCAGAATATTCACTAAATCCAAGAAATCCTCCCTGGCCATTCGAAGCTACGGCTTACATTATTGTGGTGTGCTACCTATAAACTTGGATTTAATCGCCGCGTAGCATTGTATCCTCTCACCTTGTGCTCACGGAAAGTACCGAAGCGATACATGAGTTACCTCCCGTCACTAAGATTTTGCGCTAGAATTTTAGGGCAGATAACTTTGATTAACTCACAAATGAATCAAATTTGTAGGTATATGATTTAAACTTACGCAAATGAAAACAACAAGTAGTCAAATGAATAAATACCCAAATTCTGCTCCATATATTATAACCGAAAAGTATTACATGTAATAGGCTCGTAGGCAACCGTTTAAAATCTCAATTGACAAAACATCAACAGACATGCTTTAAAGACAATTTGCCAAGTAAATCTAATTACTTTATCTGTATTGGAAAGCCTGATTTGATATTTTCTATTTCCCAACAGAAGTAAAAATTAGATTTCGAATGTTAAAAAAGTCGTGAATTCCGAAGATAATATATATTATGAGAAGCTAAATCTCATTTGTTTTTAGTTATTTTAATTAGAAATATAATATGATACATCAATTGAACCATAAAGTAACATTTGAAAGTTGTAAATACATTTCGTTGTATTATGACGTACGTAATACTATATAAATTTATGTCAGAAAGTTTTCAATAAGATCTTTTCCATTTTCGCTAGATCCATAAGAACAATCAATGAGTGTCTATGATGACTGCCCGGACAGACATTATACTAACAAGCACTAAGTTGTGTCTCCATGTATATTGAAGCTTAGCTGTGTTAGCTATGTCGGAGACAAGATATTATAGTTAGATGATGGAATCGATTCGACATCAGTTAGCTAAAACAGAAACTCATTGTAGATATACATATTTCTCGTCAAGTTTGGGTAACAGTGCAATAAATGTATTAAAAATAAATTTTGTTTCAAAATCTCATTAATCAAATAATTTGTTAAAATTCACGATGACGAAATAGCTGGAAAGAAAATGATAGAGTGTGTGTTTTGAGCATACCAGTGTTATCGGTCGCATATCATTATATTAAATTTAAAAGGGTAAAATGGTACAGAAACCCGTGTTTTCACAGGTAAAAAAGCAATTTATCTAACAAGTCATTTTTTTACTAAAATTCTTTCTGAATAATTTAGAATGATTTATGTGTAACGTGGCGATAATCGATTTATTTATTTCTATTCCAAATATTTGCTTAGGTAATTTGTCAACAGTAAGCAATACATAACACTTCATAAAGATCAACGTCGTAAGTAAAACATGATATACAGAATCATTTGTATTCAATTTTGATAACGAATTCGCAAAACGGAAATTATTGATGAAACTTTGTGTTTGTCATGGTTTGTCTTGAAAAAAAAGTTTCTTATATTCTTCTTGGGCAAAGACCTCATTTGTATAAGTCGTCATTCTCTTTCAGCTGCACTAAGAATATGGTAAGCTATAACTCTTTCGTCCTTTGTCTTGAATGCAATGCATATTAATGAGGACATTACTGAAATCCAACTGGTTTTCTATGGTAACTTCATTAATACGCAAATTAAGTCAGATAGTAAACTAACTAAATGTTTGTGACGATGTATTATTTCACAAGATAAGTTAGAACGTGCTTAAAAAGGGTGTTTTAGAATTTGTTATGTACGGAAGCACAGAGGGGACATTCCGATTTTATTTGATTTTCCCATCTCGTGGTCACAAGATATAACTCAGAAAAAAACAAAAAAACAAAATTCCCACAAGATATAAGTCAGAAAAAAAACGAAAAACAAAACTTGCTATCTCGTGGCCACGAGTTATAACTCAGAAAAAAAAATGCTATAGTGAACGTATGATTAACATTGTAATACGCTTTCGTTTTTACTTTGTTTTTCACTTGTTTTTAATGTTTATTTTACAGCATTATGCGATAAAACCAATTGGTGTATCCAAAAACCTACATAAATGGAAAGGACAACCTGAAAAGTTACTATTTATATTTTTATATATTCATATATATGTATATTTTTTTTAATCTAAAATAAAACATAGTTTGTTCACAAAATATGTTGAATCGTATAGGTTTGCCATGTCCCTATGGATATTTCCACAGTATTTATGTTGAACAAAACTACAGTACTGCTACATTTCATTATATTCGTTATATATTTCCCAACTATTTAACAATTTCAGCAATATCGTTATTAATATACATGTATAAACTGCATGCTTTTTATTTGCATCTTTGTGTAAGACTCTTATTTGAAGAATGCCTTTTTACAAAATCAGTATTAACATTGTGAGCATTTTCGTGTAATAATGAATTGTTCAAGTGCACTGCACATTTAGTATTGAATAACGTAGGCCATAAGGTATATGAACAATATTTCGTGCAGCATTAAATGACACTATCATAAGATAATTTAATTTTGATTTCCAATATGCTAATGAACCAATACAATGTGTTGATTGACATTATGAGACGTTATTCACCTGATTTACTTTTGTTTTCATCAAAACAGACACCCGCCATAAGGCATTTCAGTGTCGCATTCCTTACTTCCGAAGCTGACGTCAGTCACGGAGCAGCGAACATAAATCAAATTATTTTGTGTCCGAGTTAGAATGACCCATGCAAATTGATATACATATTTCAGACGGGATAAATCAAAAGTATGTTCCAGGGCATTGGTGATAAATAATTGCAGATACTTGATAATTGAAATACTTGCAGACGTGAACTCTTATAAGCAAAGCCTTTCAATAGTAAATGAGACATAACTAAGTATAACTGTGTTAAATGATGAAAATAGGAGTACAGTGAAATAAATTGAAAACATAATTCTGTCAAAACGTACTTTTGTGCGTATAATAATGAAATATAAACTCTAACTTTCCGCAAATAAGTATAGAAAAGGTTCCAAGTCTGCTCTCATTAGAATTTTAAAAAATAACACAAAACATGTGAGTTCATGAGACAATAAGTGGCTTGATTCCTGTGCTTTATAAAGGTACCTTTATGTATTCCCTTTGCAATCTTTATTTAAACTTTTCATGCAGTCTCAAAACTTTAATGACAACCCTTGTATCAATGTTTGAGAAGTTGATAATTGTTTTACAAGAAAGTTATCTTTTACAGTGATTGATAATATCGAAATATAATCACTGTTTTCATTTTATTTTGTAAAAATCTATCGTTTCTTTAAAATGATTCTAATTATATTCGCTTAGTAATTACACAAAATTACACTTCAATCAATCTAATATTGCTGGAATTATGAAAATGAAAATTAGGATTTGGAAAGAAAAAAACAACAGATATGACGACGTTCCATTTATTAACTGACCTTTTTAGCTCGACTTTTCGAAGAATTTTACCCACACAGACGTCTTTGACGACGTAATTATCACACTTCGGTTTAGTTTTGCGTATGTTGGTATGGGCATAGGTTGATTTACACATTTATTTGAGTACTTAATAGCGGTTCAAAGGAACTCTTAAATGCAGTTTTGACAATATTGAGGAACTCTCTGAACCTATCAATTTCTACATTAAAACACCGAGAATAGTTGACACTGACGTGTTTTTCTTATGGCAGCTCTTGATCAGTTTAAGAAATATTTGAAGAAAATCATTCAACAATTCGGGATATAAATGTTTAAAACTGCAGAAAAAGGGGTAGGTACAATTTAAACAATCCTTAATGTATTGGCACAAGATTAATTGAATAAAATTGATTGCTTTAAAATTGTTTTCTCGCAAATAATCAACAGGGAAATGCTTAAATATAAACCTTTTTCAGTTAAATACTTGCTTAAAGCATTCCTTTATTAATTTCCGCCTACTGTCCGGATGGTTTACTTTGTTTCACTAGAAATTAATCTGTTGAACGTCTCGTTTTGTATTTCGAATCTTCTACAGAATTTCTGTAATTTATTTTTTTTCAAATATTTTAAGAGCATGTCCAGTGCCATAGAAGTCAACACACGTCTACGCCAATCTTTAATTGCCAATTGAATCTGTTGCGTTGTATGTTAAAATGTTTTTTTTATTTTTGGAAAAAGATCTTTGAGTGCGCTGTTGTATGCTCAAGCAAGATGCGCAGTAATATAATTTATTGATTTGTTATAATAATCAGGATGACATACTGTGCAAGATTCTCATATTCATTAGCATTACTGAAATGTCATAATCAAACTGGTAAGCTTTAGAACAACTCAACTTGAAATACAATCTATCCATGTGGCAGTATCTATTCACAAAAAAAATGAATTTGACACGGCAAATGTAATCTGCCTGTTACATCTAAATTGTAATAAAATCAAACGCGAAAGACAATATTATTTATGAAATGTATGCTTGAGAAAAAATAATCTTCGACGAATCATTTACTTCAGTATAAATGTACAAACAATCTTTCCTATCTGTATAATAGAATGTATGTTGTTTTTGTCAAATATGACAGCTATAAAACATCGAATGAAAGATGATTGACTTTGACAACATCAAAAACTGTCTTATACAATTATTAGTTATTCCTGTTGTATTTGATATATTTCTTCTGGTTGTTAGGAATGCAACAAAATAAGTTTTTACTAAAATATATTTTTAAGTTTCTTCTTTCTTTAGAGTATGGTGGCTTTAGGTTAAGGCCAATTCATTAGGGTGGTTATTATGTTTTCATTTTACCAGAACTTTGTTGCTTCTTCTGAGAATATCAAAATTCACTATTTTCAACATATGCATATATTTCGTTCTCAAAACTACCGTAAAAGTTTTCATTCCATTCTGATATACCTTATTCCCTAATCTGAGAGATTCATTAGTATTCAATGCAATAGTATGTTATTGGGTAACAATGCGGTGCAGCCATTTTGTTTAAGAGGGATATGATTGATTAAACTAAAGTAGAAATCCACTGTATTATAGTCGATGCTTCGTGCTAAATATCTTAGCTGTCGGAAAATTAAGTTCGTAGTAAAAGGCTACACAAGTTTCATTTCTGTTATGTAAAATTTGGTGATAATCTACTCAGTAGTTTATACAGAGATGGTGTTTAAAGACAAATTTGTAGAACGGCATACGACGGATGACAGATATCATATCACAATGGTCACCTCTCACCACAACAATTCGTGTTTGAATTGAGCTTGAAAGATAAAGCAAGATGGGATATTTTTTATCAGCTTTTATGAAAAACTAACTGATTCACTTACATGTAAATTAATACTAAGGTCTTAACAGTAAATAATATTAGAAAAGGATTTAAACTTATTTGACCAACATGCTAAAAAAGGATATATGTCGACACGCAGTGTTCGTTGTGATCACGTTCCTTATCAATGATATATATTCCCTCTTCTGCACAAAATCTCTTAAGTAATAAACAAAGAATGAAAAGCCAAATGGAAAAAACATTTGATATTTTGTATCTATAGTGTAGTATAAACCGTATCTTTTTGTACAAGTTTTTTAAATTGAGTTCATGGATCGGTTTGGTTTGTAAGCGTAAAACTTTCTGGATTGTAACAAAATTCCTGTCAACAAATAAAGATATGTCCAAAATGAATTGAATATTCCAATATTCAAGTAACCGTATTCGCTTTTATCACAATAACTTATTAGTATGAAAATGGTTTAGGACCCTCTCAAAATTATCAGATATACATAATTAACTTGTCGTTTTCTAAAATATTATTGTAAACACTTTTTTTAAAATACCGTTCTAACTAAATTTAGAGTTGTCACGTGTCTTATGATAACAATAGCAGAATATTTGTTTCATATTTTCTCCAATTTTAATGTTTTGAATGCCTTTTGAAAAGTGTTAATTATACATCTTATACCTTAAAGTGTCAAAGTAGCCTTCTTTCTTTGTTTACGAATTTATATGATGATGCTGCAGGACATTTCACAAAAATTCAGATATGCATAATAAATTTGTTGTTTTCTATAATATTAGTGTAAACAATATTTCATATACCGTAATAACAAAATTTAGAGTAGTCACGTGTCTTATGATGACAATGACAAAATATTCCTTACAACTATTCTCCAACTACATCATTACGCCGTCGCTTTAGAAATTATTATTTAAATAATATGAATATGCGCAATGCACAGCATTTAAATTCAAAGTATATTTTATTTTAGCAAATAAAAACATACTGAATGTTAAACTGCAAACAAATTGAAAAAGGGAGACTAATTGGCAGCTTCATTGATAGGTGATAATCGTAAAGCGGTTTAAATTTAGAGTATACAGTATAGGAGAGATCATAATTGGTGTAACATTCTCATGTCTTCTTACACATTAGATATTTAAAGGTAAAGGCCTATCGGGATTAAACGTATTTATCCCTTGTCTTTGAATAAGTCTGAAAAGAAATCATATGAGATCATACATAACAGATTATTTTATAAAATACTTACAACATCTCAAGAAAATATTTCAAAAAAGGCGAAAGAAATTAATCTTTTGGGATATTTGTCGGATTTAAATTCAATTAAACTGTATTTTACGATCCTGGTATGGTTATTTTCAGACAATCTTTAAAATAGTATTTTTTTATTAAAAAAGTAAAACAGTAACTTTAGTTAAAATAAATCACAAATGTTTTTTTTTTAAATTTAATTTCAATAATTATTTGTGAAAACCTTATCATTGTCTATTATAAGAACAATGGTATTAATTTCAAAAATTACGATTTCCATTTTTCTATGAATATTTCCTCATGCATGCTTGGTTTGTAACTTTATTTATTATTGATAATGTTCTATTTCATATGCAAATCAATTTAAGTGGTCTTTATGTAATTTTCTAGAAATCTTCGACAAGAACGCGTTTTGGGTATTTCGACGCACGAAACATGCTTCGTTTTGATGTTTTAGCTGCATATATGAAGCAAATATTATGTTTCGCGTTAAAGAATATAACAAGTCACTTAAAATTGTGTAAAATTGAATAAAGCGAATTGAAACAAGCGTCCGGAAGGATTTAACTGGAAAGAAATACTGATGTTTGTGTATTTTCCTGCAATAGCCTACAATACGGACATGATTTACACATAATATATCACATTCCATTTTTATTTCAACAGTAGAAAGAATCAAGCCTCTAATAGAAGCATGAAAACTAGCATCAATAGCTGAGATCTTTTCATATACCTTAAGTCAGAATATTGTCGCCAATCTGAAAATGAAGTATTTCGTATATTTATTTATACAGTTTATCAAATGCAAGTGAATCGACTTGTTATGATTTTAAGACTTTTCTTTTTATGCAAGCATAGTACTGAAACTAATAGTCTTGCAACCGTTTGTATGGCAAAATAACACAATATAAAAAGCCAAAGAGACCTGAAACTATTTTGAACTGAAACTATTTCGGCACTTGAAATGTCCAAACACTCCTTAGTCTTTTATTACATTTAACTATATTATACTTCCTAGGGACTAAATTGATTTGTTGAGCTGTTTTAATCTTTTCATTTCACCTTCTTGCAAAAGACAATGAATTTGTTTATAATTGAATTCATGTTATTTCAATTTTATTCGAAGAATTGTATTCTTCAAACCTTTTGGGAAAAGTTACAAAATCCGACAGAAGAAGTATTTAAAGATTTCATTAAAACAGTCGAGAATTTATTGATTTATAATAATTGCATGCAAGTGTTTTTGTTGGTATTTAGTTTTGCTTTGCTTTAGACATACATGTATTTCTAATTTCGCTAGAAAATTAAGTTATATTTTTATTATATGATACTATATGTTATCCTGTTAATATAGGCTTAAAATGTTTATGATTTGGTTTAGTTGTAAACATGAAGGTCGCCTTGTATTTTATAACATACGTTTATGGTTCGGGATAATTGATTTGATTACCTTTAATTTTTACGATATTTATGATTAGGTTATTTCTGTGACGAATGGGGTATAGGAGATCTCGTCGTGTGTATGCCCTATTTCCAAAAATAGAACGGTTGTTTTATTCTGAGGCAAGAGAACCCTCCTTTTATCTACCTCGAAAAAAGCATTTTTCCTCTATATGCAGCTAGAGTATCATCAAATGTTAAAAATCCATTTTAAGTCACATGCTTACGACAAACCAATGATAATTAAAACAGGTCCTTGGGTAAAGTTTTCGTAGAACCGTTTCCAAAATTCATGGACGAACATTAAGATTTTATGCAAATAGATTCACACGGACTGGTCAAAGAATGGTTGCAAAGTAGGTGCAGTCGTCTGTAGAAATCATTTTACATATGGACTGAAACTACCTGATAATGCATTTAAATTTACATAAAAAGCGAAAGCCTATGGTCTAGCATGGTCATACATTTCACGGCATAATTGTAATTTGTTTTTTTTTATTTTCAGATTCACAAGATTCACTATCCATAGTTTTTTATGTTTTACCTTCATTCACCCAAAACCCCGATGTAAGTCGCATTGTCAGACATCCCGACTTGAAAATTACTTCTGTAGTCCACTGTTTCCAAAACAACCATACCAGACACGTTATCCGCCGGTCTTATAACTATATTTTAATTATTTAAGTGTTAATTTATAGCTAGGTCTTCGGTTCTTGTAAGACTTGTTTTAAAATTTCCTTTTAGCCAATTATTGATATCATGTTTAATTTCTAACCATTTATCACTACCTGCACTTGGGCCACCTCGACATCTTCTGTTTAGCATCATATTCATTTCTGTAACATTTTCCGGTGTTTTGTCATGAAACAATCGTGAAAAGTCTCCTTTTGGGTTTCCAATGTGTTTAAATCAGTTATAAGCTTGCCTTTATCAATATCTTTTTGTCGGTACAAATTTTATACCTTTTGATACTTAAGATATTTGTGGGTCACTTAGTGTTGTTGATAACATGTTGTCAACAGCTTCTTGTGGAGATTTTTGAAGGCTTCCGGTGATGTCCTTGTAAACGTTTCCGTCGACTGATTTGTTAAATGAATAGAATCAGTGGGATTGTGTCATTTATTTCCGGTTTACGAGGCAAGCGCAGAACATCAAATTGTGCCTCAAACATAACTTTCCGCATTACTGACACAAATAAAAACACTAGATACTAAGAAACGGAGTGACTGACTACCATACTCATACAAAGTATGCAATCAGATTACTTGTAAATCGACGAATGTGGTATATGCAGATTATGTATTATTTATTCCATTGTATTTATGTTGGGAAAACGGAGGACTCGTTATACCAAAGTCATGTCAACTTATCAAAAATACGGATCAAGTACAGCGTGACTTTTCGATATTGAGGCTTTAAAAACTATACGGGAATAAATATTAAATAAATTTCTTACATGTATATAATCTTTCTTATCTTATTGGCAGTGTAAAGTGTGTGCGTATGGAGTTTTTAAAATACATGAATTTTAATGATAAATTGTTTATTTAATTTATTCATTACAGGCAAGACAAACTATAACTTCAAACAACAACAATAAACACTCACTTTTCAAATCGCTACTTCCTGTTATTTGTTAGTATCTTTGATTTTGCCAAACTTTCCACTATTTAAGATAATTCAAAATAAAATAAAAATGATGACAGACACTGTACTCTCTGTTCTTGATGCAATGCGAGTCAATATTGTTATGCATTTCTCATATTGCTATGACACAACGTCCAAAGCAACTAAATACAGACGGTCCTCACAATGTTATGTAAAAATAACGTATTATTATGAAATTATACGTAATACATATCATCTCGAAAAGAAACATTCTTTTGAAATAAACAATAATGAATTAGAGAATTTGAAACTCCGGGATTACAAAAAATGTCATAACAATCATTCATAGATTATAGAGAATTTCTACAAATATCCGTACAATGGTCATTTTTACAAAAGAACCGTGACCATCTCTTTGAAGTGCAATTGAAAGGAAACCAACTTTTCAATATTAAATTAGAAATACAAAAGGTTGGTGGCCGATATCATTTTATCTAAAGGCCTTTACTCTTTCACACTACGATAACAATCTGGAAACAAAGTGATCTCTCGGAAGCATAAATCACAACCAAATTACATGGACATTGCAGACTCGGTTTGATTGAGCCTGTACATGAGGAATAATAAATAAGTGCAACATCCCTCATGCCCTTTAGCACCGGCTTGAGCGGTACTCAATTCTCAACACTCAATAGTGCTGGCATCAATGATCCCGAAGGACCAGAAAAATATAACAACACTGAAGTGAAGCACGGGGAAACTTTTTACAGCTGCCACACAGCACTTGACACCTGTTGTTGTGAAGTATAAAATTCTGGAAACAAAGTGATCCCTCAGAAGCATTAATCACAACAAAATTACATGAAATTTGCAAACTCGGTTTGATTGTGTCTCACGCCCCCTAGGACCGGCTTGAGCGGTTCTCAATTCTCAACATTAATAGTGCTGGCATCATTGATTCCTATGGACCAGAAAAATAAGTGCAACATCCCTCACGCCCTCTTCACATGTCATTGTTTCTGATACCCTTATAACATTTAAGTAATAGTGTCCAAAGAATTATAGAAACGCATTGCCAAAGAGTCATTTATAAATGCGTTATACTGAACGTGAGTAGGTATTAACTTAAACTATTTATTACATAACAGATCCATTTACCTTTACAATAATTTCGATTTTAAAATGATGCAAAATTACAAAATCAATTATTTGAATAAATCATTATTACTAAGGAATCAGACGCGCTGTGTGATTGAAACCATACAGTAGTGATAAACTTGAAATGGAGAAGTAAGATATAAAGTAAATCAGAAACTTGTACATTGCTTTTTTTCTTAAACTATGGAGGGTGATTTATGCCAAAATTACATCTTGCTTTCTTACGTTACATCGTGCTTTCTAACTTGTACATCGTGCTTTCTAACTTGTACATTATGCATTCTGACATATACATCTTGCATTCTGACTTTTACATGTTGCTTTCTTACATGCACATTATGCTTTCTGCTGTGTGCGACTTGCATGTCGTTATTTAACGATCAATTATTATTCATTTGTTGATCTGGTATATTAATTCAATAAATTAAACTGCAACTGTTTGTATTTGGGTCTATTTACTCAGCTTGAATGACAAATGTCATAAGGTAGAATGCGCATAGCCGAAAGCCGAATGCAGCAAGCATAATACAACACGACATCTGGTGTAATAATATGTGACACCCAAATTATGCTAACAGGTGGCGCTACAGTTATATTCTCGGTAAAGTCCGTATTGCGGTTCGGATTCAGTTTACCAAGTTACGTCCCTTTGTTTTAAAATTTCCATTTGCACTCATGGAGAAAATATACAAAACGATTTAACCAATTTTTATATTTATTAATGAAACTCTGTAGGTCAAATTATATTTCCAGCTGACAATGACAAGTTGCACATTTCCAAATCAATGGTTTTAGAATTTTTTTTTTCATCAACAAAATAATTATAAAATAGAACAGTTGTTCAACATTGTTCAAAGTGCTTGGGCCATAAAAAACTTCTTATTAAAATATTTCATACTCTTGAAAAGTTCTTAAATTTTGACATGGCTTATTTCCAATACCTGTGACCATCCACAACATTTTTAATGTGTTTTTATTAATTAGGACATTTTCTTGCCTATTTTCAAACTAATTTTGTACACACGTTAGATTTTTTAAATTCAACTTGTCCAAAAAATGTCTTTTTTCACTAAGTTGAAATTATTCACTAAGATGCTTTATGAATACGGCCCAGGTTCTTGTTCACAGTGTCAGCTTAAAACTGAAGAAACTGCTGCCAAAATCAGCTGATTCTGAGAAAAAAAATAAAATAAAATGTCAAAACTGTCTAGTCTGTCAGACTAGACAGTTTTGCCTTTTTTTTCTTTTGCAGCGGCACGGGCTACCTCTCTTCATTTGAATTTTTATATCACAGGTACCCTCTCATTTTTAACACATACGTACCCACAAGGCACGACATATGCTTTTATTTGCGTTAATCGTTAAGTATGTAATATTTACATAAAAGTGACAAATATCACATACCTATTTAACGATTAACGCAAATAAAAGCATATGTTGTGCCATGAGGGTACGCTGCAAAACCGAAAGTAGGGTGTTTTTATGAATTTTACATTTATTTTTGACAATATACTGGCATTTGTCCGAAGATGATATGTAAATGAACATATTAAATATGTATAATGCATATATAATCAAGCCCAAGGTTCATTGCAGCGAGGTGATGGGCGAGGCAAGACATGTCGATTTTTTGTAGCTTATTGTGAAGTTGCAGTACATGAAAAACGGGCACATGACAAATCAGCACATAAATGAAAAATTTTAGTGTTCCGTGGTATATATCTTTTGTACGTGTCAAACCCCCTTTCCTTATTACATTGAAATTTTACTGGATTGTTATCCATCGCTGGTTTGTTTTTAGCAGAGAATGACCTGTGCATGTGTAAATGTTTGAGCAGATTTCGCAAAGAGGGTACCGATATAGATATGCACCGTGGTGTAGCTTTTGGACGAATGATTTCATAATATTAATTGATGAGTACATAAAAATAAAATGTACAAAAATGGTCCCAAGAAATGGTTATAAAATGAATATTGCATGTTTGGCTGAAGATGCCTTTTTAGTAGTTTTCTTTAATTATAGCGTTCATGATATTGGAAATGTATAGCAGATCTTACTCATTTAAAACAAAAAAGTTTTATACCTTAAGGCAATAGTATTTGCAATACAAACACCACTGAGAATGTAGAAAAAATGTTTATTAATATCTTCTATGACAAACAATTCATTTGATTTTATGTTGAATTTAAAAAATCTAACGTGTGTACAAAATTAGTTTGAAAATAGGCAAGAAAATGTCCTAATTAATAAAAACATTAAAAATGTTGTGGATGGTCACAGGTATTGGTAATGAGCCATGTCAAAATTTAAGAATTTTTCAAGAGTATGAAATATTTTAATAAGAAGTTTTTTATGGCCCAAGCACTTTGAACAATGTTGAACAACTGTTCTATTTTATAATTATTTTGTTGATGAAAAAAAAAATTCTAAAACCGTTGATTTGGAAATGTGCAACTTGTCATTGTCAGCTAGAAATATAATTTGACCTACAGAGTTTCATTAATAAATATAAAAATGGTTAAATCGTTTTGTATATTTTCTCCATGAGTGCAAATGGAAATTTTAAAACAAAGGGACGTAACTTGGTAAACTGAATCCGAACCGCAATACGGACTTTACCAAGAATTTAACTGTAGCGCCACCTGTTAGCATAATTTGGGTGTCACATATTATTACACCAGATGTCGTGTTGTATTATGCTTGCTGCATTCGGCTTTCGGCTATGCGCATTCTACCTTATGACATTCGTCATTCAAGCTGAGTAAATAGACCCAAATACAAACAGTTGCAGGTTAATTTATTGAATTAATATACCAGATCAACAAATGAAGAATAATTGATCGTTAAATAACGACATCAACATAAAATTAAGCAAGTCGCACACAGCAGAACGCATAATGTGCATGTAAGAAAGCAACATTTAAAAGTCAGAATGCAAGATGTATATGTCAGAATGCATAATGTACAAGTTAGAAAGCACGATGTGCAAGTTAGAAAGCACGATGTAACGTAAGAAAGCAAGACGTAATTTTGGCATAAATCACCCTCCATATTAAACCATACCAAGAATCAATTTAAACGCCAAAGGCTGCATTGTTATTAAAAGGAAATGTATTTCACTTTCTACAAATTTTCTCATAAGATCTTTCAATAATAGTAAATTTGCCGCATGTAAATTCAGGAAGTTTAATCTTTATTTGAAATTTAATATGAAATTCACAAATTGTTTTTTTATAGAAGGCGAGTAATGTCTGGCTTTATTATATCGCAAGTTAATATTTCCCCTGTATATTTTTATTATATCCTTAATTGTCTTTGAACATAGAAATTAGTAATTTTATCAAACATTCTTTGATATAAAATAGCGATATTTCTATGGGTTCCTGCAACTTAAATCAATCGGCGAAAAGTTACTAAACGTCAAGTACTTTCGGTTAATTGTCAGTGAGTTTCAGAGTTTATAGTTAAAACTTTATTCTTTTGTAATACATTTGCAAGAATTTAGTTTTTTCTCCTTAGTCCTGCTATTTCTGAATGGCACGAGTGCTTTTATTGATTGTAACTCTATCCGTGAAATCAGCATGCTTAGCAACATCACCTAACCGCGAAATATTCAAGTAATTCTTTATGACGATAGTTAAGGTTAACATTTTAAAGTAATTTCACATTTTTGGTGATTAAATGTTCAGCGGTTACTTTTAGCTAGCTAACACGAAGGTTTTCTGACGTGAATCTGATAGAAATATTCTACATAGTAAGTATAAAATAAAGAATAGAGGATACTAAATAAGTGTGGATTCCGTATCGAATTTATTGAACGAGTTTAATAAAACAAATTGGAGCGAGCCTCTGACGATTTATAACAGTTTTTGTTATTAACTTACACATTTCATGACAGGAAATCAAAAATTTAATCTAATGAAAACGTAATGTGGAAAATCTGTTTTGGTAAATGTCTATCCAGTTTGTATATTGTGACGTGTGCACAAAGTATCGGCATCCATTTTATGCGGACTTCTAAAAAATGTGTTCTCCAGATTCAGTTTTTAAATCGCTGCCAAGAAGTCGTTTGCGTATTGGTTGGTCTGGTGATCTGCTACTCTGATTCTTTTGTTAAATGTTCCTCCGTAGACAGGAGCACTAAATACCGGGTAAGTAACTCCTGAAACATCAATCGAGTGTATTGATTCACGGCGAAATTGGTTTCCCGAATTGAACTTGACCTTGCATAGTCCTCAGATATTTGTGTAATGACGTGTTCACATGTATTTTGATGAAGGATTTGAGATATATCTCTGTGCAGATCATTGTTAATATGACTATAATTGTTAAATGAGGAGATGTTTCTGTGGCCGGAAATTTGTGCAATATGTATTGGTGAAACATTACTGTCAGCCAGAATGTTAGTTTTGTTGTTGCATGTCAATGTTGAATGGATTGTGAGGAAGGGAATAACCAGCTGGGCGTTTATTTGCATATAATCTGTACATGTTGATGGAACATCGATCAGGATTATAAACATTGGCCCATAACTTCGGTGTAACTATGGAGTATCTTCACAAATATTTTGAGTATCATTTCCAGTACGTGTCTTAGTTTGACGTTCACGAAATTCTAAATATTAATCACCAATTGTATTGGATTATATTGATACATATTAAGATTAGATAAGATAAGTAAATTTTATTATAGTGACATAGTGTTATGTACATACATAAAAACGATACATATTTATTTTTACAACACCCGGCCATGTTGGGCCTACAAGTCACTTAATTATTTAATCATTTTCAAAAATATACAATTTATAACATAATTGAGATATTAACTAATTATATACATTCACGAACAAATAGTGATTAAAATGTTCTTGGACATAATAACATCTGCATTAAAAGAGAAATAGGAAGCATACAAGTTTACTTTTTTTTCAAATTATTTTCGGTATCAAATCACATAATAATATGGTACATATACAGTTGTCATTCATGTACATATACATTTCTTTTTAATTAATTTCTGTACAGAGTCATCCATCTTCTGTTCATAGCTTCAACTAAAAATTTAGCAGCATGCACATAATGATGGTTGACAGCATACACTAACTTTTTTACTTCAGACATCTGTTCAAATTCAGGATTTCTATCTTTATGAAGGATCTCTCGTAAGTCATTATATTTAATGCAGTTTAAAAGAAAATGAGTCTCATCTTCTACAACATTAACTGGACAAAAGTGACAAAATATTTCGTGTACATTTAAACCGACATATCTTCCCGTTTCTATCTTTAATGGAAGTAAACCACATCGGAATTGGGCTAAATGAGACAGTTCAATCTTAGTTAATGACGAAAGCAAATAATTTTCAGTATTGTAATGTTGTTTAAATTCAATATATGTTCTAAGTTTGGCAACATTTCTAACATTACACCAATCCGCTTTATATTTAACAAACAATGCATCTTCAACATCTTTCAGGTTTACATGTAACTTGTTTTCATAAAATGTGACATTTGAATTTGTTGATATATAGTCTATACATCATGGCACCATGTTTTTCCGACAGGAGAACATTTTTTTGGAAGTCTATCGTCCGGCATATTTACAAGTCGATTCCAAAATCGTAAAATGTTAACCCAACGTCCATGTTGAGTGGAAATCCAACCCATATCACCATTTATTGCTAATAATGGTGCAAATTTATGCACATCCATAAAATATCTTATTGCTCTGTTTTGCGTCATATCGATTTTGTTATAATATTTAAAACCCCATATTGAGGAACAGTAATCTGTTTCAGGAACAGTAATGTTTTAAAGCCAACATCTTTATAATTATGTACTTTAGAAATAATTGCACCTAGTGCTCGGCCACCAGATTTAGACAACAATTCGGCAGTTTGAGTAAAATCTAAGTCCTCATGAAAATTAACACCCAAATATTTATACACATCCGTAAACAATACAAAACAATCGCCTATTCTAAATTAAAAATTACTTCTATTTTTACCCTTATTTCTGAAATGCACAACCTTTGACTTTTCATTATTAATAATAAGTCGCCATTTCCGACACCATTCATGAACATAATCTAACATGTCTTGCATATCTTGTTCATTCTCAGACAACAAAAAATGTCAACAGCATAAAATAAACAACAAAGTATATCATTATTAAACTGTGCACCTTTGTTAAGAGTCTTTAAACCTTCAGCTAGATCGTTTATGAAGTAAGCAAATATTGTTGGCGATCCGCTGTCTCCTTGCTTTACGCCGGACAGAGTCGGGAACCAGTCCGTTAACATACCGTTTAACTTAACACAAGACGATGTATCCGTCAAAATAGCCTTAATTGAGTTATAAAAATTCCCATTTATACTATTAGACAAAAGTTTATACAAAAGAACATCCCTATTGACAAAATCATGAGGTATAAACATGGTCCTCACACGACCGTTTTGAACGAAATCC
Source organism: Ruditapes philippinarum (assembly GCF_026571515.1). Lineage (NCBI taxonomy): Eukaryota > Metazoa > Mollusca > Bivalvia > Venerida > Veneridae > Ruditapes > Ruditapes philippinarum. Next base: position 167,498 of record NW_026852742.1, on the reverse strand, counting down.
GTCCTGCTCATCAACAAGTAACTCTTTATCTTCTAAATGTTTCTTTAGTCTATTATTTAACACAGCTGAAAATAGTTTGCTAACCAGCGAGAGTAAACTTATTCCTCTATAATTCAAGGGTATACGTTGATTAAACTTTTGAGTTTTGACGGTTGCTTCTCTTGTCAATTTGTACCGACTGACCCACAACACAATTTAGGTCAGTCATACAAATTGAATTGACAAACGGCGTAGGAATTTATTTCATGTGAAGCGGTTCATTAGCATATTATAATTATGCACTATATGCACAACCGTGCATTACTGCAAAAGCGGTACGAGTATGTGATCAAATGCATTTCTATTGAAAAACATTTTTTTTTCTTTCGTTTTAAATCTTAGGGCACAAGCATTCCTTAAATTGGGGACCATACATCGCTTTTCATGGAATGGCTCGGAAGTGTCACATTGAAGGTTCCATGATAACCGCCGAATAAGCACATTTGCGGATGTTTCTAAATTCAAATTTACACCTTAACCATGATTTAATGTTGAATTCTGCTTAAGCCGGTGCTAGGGGGCATGGTGGTCAGTTTGCACTCTTAGTAATGTCCATGAACAGGCTCAATCTAACAGAGCCTGCAACATTTTCAATTTTGCCGTTTTAGACTTTCTTTATGGATTCTTGTTTTCTCTAGTTTGTATGATGTCCTAAACTATATTTACCAAATTAAGTTTTGACTTATTTTTATTTCGCCTGATATATCAGAAATTACATATGCAATCTTATCTCTATTTTATGTTATGACCTATTGAGTAAATCTGTAAATTGTTGATGTATTACCGTTCTGAAAACAATGAGAATAAAGATGAGTTTAGATTAAGTGAAAAATACCAATGAATAAGCATATCATTACATGATGAATGATGAAATTCAATATACTGACACATTCGATATACTGACATATCCTTTGGGAACCAGCAGTGTCGTTGTAATTAGTCCTGACTGTAGTATGAAACTGAATATGTTATCAAACAGTTTTTCAAAACCAATGCAAAAACATGTGAAACGAGCTAGGTCAAGTTGTTCGTGTTTTCAAGCACATGTTTTGTATCGTCGGTATGTCTTAGTCTGCAGTTTTTATGTTATTTTGTTGTGATAAATGCTTCCGAGGGATCACTTTGTTTCCAGAATTTTTCCTAATTCTGTCATGTAGATATGTTAAACACACTTTAAAATATGATAAACAAGATCAACAAGGAAAGGCGGCGTTCAATGAACGCAACCCTTCTTAAAACATACAGTGATCAATAAAATCAAAAGCAAACCCATTTAATATTTGCAAACGGAAAAGTTTGGCAAATGCCTGATATGAACACATTACTGACTGCCTAACTCATGCATGTTCCTTGTTTCTTGCATTTTGTATTTATTTCTGTTTGTCTGTCAGTTTTGTTTCTTGAAAAACATAATCTATTGACTGACAGCGCCACCTAAAACTTCAGTATAAATTGGTCGAAATATGTATTTATGGTCATGAGATTGTATTCTGCAAATATTAATACGTTTACGCGTTTTGCAAGAATTTCAGTTTATTTACTGTATATATTAATAAGATATAAATAAACATCAAACGTTAAAGTTTTCATTTTTCCTTCAAGATTAAAATTAGTTAATTTTGAATATTATCCTAAATGTAATGTAGTCAAAGACAATAAAATTGATAAAGGAAATGTTTTCACTATATGCCATACATTTTCATTTATAACGAACTAAGTAGTTTGTTACTGCACATAGACCAGCTGTTACTGTTACTTAAACAGAATAACAATGACAATAGATGCTATTAGTAACTCGGTAGTTATTGGGTTTTCAATTCTAATCAATCTAGGGCTACAACCAAACTATAATTGATGTGGCTAAACTATGTACATTTGTCCGCAAGATTGACAAATACGTAGTGATTATTTATGATTTGATATATTTAGCAAGTTGAAACTGTTAAAGATTGTTTGTATCTCGGCATAAGGATAAAGCAGATCACATTTGAAAAGATATGGAATACTGCAGTAGCCAAGTGGTAAATCAAATGTACATATGTTTTGTATCAATGTATAAGGAGAAATGATTGAAATAATCATCACAGATTACCTCAATAAAACATAGTTTAACCTATCATGTCATGTTGCCCGTAAATGTTCTGCAGATAGACCTAAATCTAAGTTTAAGTATTTTACCAAGATTTCACAGGTTAAAATTCTTTATTCTGTATTATTTTATTATCTTATTCTGTTCAAAAAACTGACCCAGATATATTTAAGAAATATGTTTTATGAATTAAGCAAAAAACTAAACAACACGGATGTGGTCGATGTGTGAAAATTTTATGACAAACTTAAAAATACCTGTCCTGTTTTTGTTTGGGGTCCGCCTGGTCTTCTTGCCATTGGTTCTTGTTGCTGGGTCATATGGGGGTTGCGTTCATTGAACGCCACCTTTCCTTGTTGATCTTGCTTATCATATTTTAAAAACACAACACTTTTTACAACATATAAACAATAATTTTAGATTTGTATCTGAGGTTCAAAAATGTCATGAATCGAAAGAGTATCATTTGTTACTTTGAATGTTCGTTTGAACTTTCAAATGTTTGAATGTTGAATTCTGCTTACGCCGGTGCTAGGGGGCGTGGACGGTAACTTGCACTTTCCAGTACCGTCCATGAACAGGCTCAATCAAACCGAGCCTGCAACATTTTACAATGTTGCCGTGTTGGGCTTTCTTTAGGAATTCTGTTTTTGTCTATTTCATTATACCCCTGCACAACAAAGTTGTAAGGGGGGGTATACTGGAATCAGCTTGTCCGTCCGGCCGTCGGGCGTCCGTCGATTTTTTTTCTTTCCGCCCAATAACTTAATAATCCTTTTTGGCTGAGAGAATTTCCAGAACACATAACAAAAAAGGATGCAAACTCGTATAATGACATGTTTTGCATATTAAGCGGTCTGTCATAATAGTAATAATCAATAATATTTATGTGGAAAATGTCAGTGCTATTGTCAGGTAAAACCGACCGGTCTCTGTCAGATCGGTTACAAATTATGGGCTCCTTGCCTCTGGTTCTTGTTGCTTGGTCGTATGGGGGTTGCGTTCATTGAACGCCGCCTTTCCTTGTTGATATGGTTTGTTTGATATGATGTTGCACATATTCATTATCCCTTATGTACAGACTCAATCAAACCGAGTCTGCAATTATTATTAGGTAATTTTGTTGTGATAAATGCTTCCGAGGGATCACTTTGTTTCCAGATTTGTATACTTTACAACAGCAGGTGTCAAATGCTGTGTGGCAGCTGTAAAAAGTTGCCCGTACTTCACTTGAGTGTTATCTTTATTCTTGTTTTTTTTTGTTTGTTATATTTTTCTGGTCCTTCGGGATCATTGATGCCAGCACTATTAAGTGTTGAGAATTGAGTACGGCGTGAGGGATGTTGCACTTATTCATTATCCCTCATGTACAGACTCAATCAAACCGAGTCTGCAATTCTTATGTAATTTTGTTGTGATAAATGCTTCCGAGGGATCACTTTGCTTCCAGATTTTTATCATATTTTAAGAATTTTCATGCGATTAGAAGAGGGTTTCCTATTCTTTATCCCTCATGTACAGACTCAATCAAACCGAGTCTGCAATTCTTCTGTAATTTTGTTGTGATTAATGCTTCCGAGGGATCACTTTGTTTCCACATTTTTAAAGTTAATAAATATAATATTTCTTGATTTCTAAATTAATTTTAACTTTGAAATTTTAAAAGCTGCTTCTTGAGCACTCCAACGACGATTTGTCCAAACACAATTTCCAATTTTGAGTAATCTTTAATGAACAGTTAAATCTGGTTCGTTTTGCAACAAATGGGATATAAAATAGTGAAATTGTTTTATATACAAGCTGAATATCCATATTGGATTTAAAATGAAACAGAATATGAGGGTTGTATGCATTTAATATATGTAAGCATGGGCTGTACGTCTTTTAGGAGCATATATTTTACCGCGAGGAGTAACGTTTATATGAGGGACGAAATATGAAGTTTCAACTGCAGAAAAGGGAAAACCAAATCTAAAAGGACGCCGATTTATCATGCAATTATCTAAGTGTCTGCAATTTCTTTACTAAATTAAACAATTCTGGGTCTGCTTGGGAGTCTGGCAAGCATGTGCTGATTGTGCGATTGATATACTGAATAACTGTTGCTGCTGATGTTGAATTTGTTACAGGGGGAATATTTTAAATCCAATAAAATAAATGGTAATTAGGACTGTTCTGGAATTCTACTCTTACAAAGTAATCAACGATTTCACCTAAAGGTTTTTCTTTTGATTTCAAAATGTATTCATATAATGCATGGTATCTGCGTTGAAAATCAATAGCTGTCAGGTATGGATCTTGTTTAACCAATTGAGATAGAAGGTGAATATGGTCTGAAACTTGTTCTGGATTGCATCCAGTTAATGTCATGACAAGTTCTGGCCAATGACAATCATCAGCACTTAAAGTTATAAATAATGTTGGTGGTCCCAATGTTTTCAACATAGCTAACAAATCTGTTAAACTACTTTTCCAATATGCAGCTGTACCACGAATGTGTTTCATGAACATATAGGAGTTTTTCAACAGATCTGGATTGTCATTTAGATTTTTAATATCACTTGCTCGTACTTTTTCATTTTGATGTGTAGTTTTGTTTGGTGCCTTCTGGGTGCCCTACTTAGGTGTGTCCGGGGGCAGCGTCATGTGAACGTTGCCTTTGCCTTGTTGATCTTTATTCTTGTTATTTTCTTATAAGCAAATGTATTGAAATAGTGGAAAGCATCTGTTTATAGTCACACACATTTACTGCATTAAGTTAATATGTTATATCTTTGCGAAATATCCCAGATATATTATTCATTCGTGTCTGAAAATATTCTTTAAGAGATAATTTCATAGGTCTCTGCGACAAGAAACCATTCACTCCATTTGAAAACAACCACGGGAATGCCATTTCTTCACCATGCTGCATGTCATATGGTGATACAAGTGGTGATTGAATTTTGCTTAAAGTAATAACTGAATGTTCATTAACTGCAGAGGATATGTTAACATGAGGAAGGACATAATCTGTAGGAATTAAACAGCTTTCATTTGTTGGTTAAGATTCTTGAGCTTCATCAGCATTACTAATTAGACCCTGGACAGGAATATTTTCATAAAGGTGATTATGGAGTTTTAGCCACAATATAGCGTGCATGACTTTATCAAACCGAGCCTGCAACATTTTCAATTTTGTTGTGTTGGACTTTCTTTAGGGATTCTGTTTTTCTCTATTTTACTTAAAGATATATAATATTCAAAATTTTGAAGTGAAGATGTACTGTTAGCAAAACGAACAAGCATTCAATGATTTGCAACTGGCAGCTGCTGTACAATTAATTTCTCTATATGGGATAAGATGTTAATAACAGACCCTCTCTGCAAATTGCCCGCCTGGCATCTGTATGACTGTCATGAAGACTTTAATTAAAGCAATAAGTCTTTTCTCAACATTATTTAAATGCTTTATTATAGTTGGAATATTTTCCATTTCCAAAAAGTTAAATTTTGATGATTTTTTTTGGAAAATGATTGCATGTAATTTGTTTAAAACAATACTTGCATAAGTCATGTAGAACTGAAATGTTCATTGCAATAGAAGTTGGATTGCTTTGTTTGAGGTGTGCAATGTTTTCTGGAAAAAAGAAATTTTTTGCAACATTGACAGCAATTCGCTGGAATATCTTTTAAAACTTTGAAGTAATGCTTTGATCTAGATGTTTTGTGAATATCTGAAGACATATTTTAACTTTTCTTAAAATTTGAATGATCAGAAGACATTTGAGAAGTGGCAAATTAATTGTATTCTTTCTCTGAATGTATGATTAACACAACTTGGGAAGTTACATTCTGAATAGTTCCTTAATGTATTTCTGGTTTTCATATCAGACATGCATGTGCTATTTTCAATGAAATAGTTTTCACTTTGTTTTGAATATGAATGATTTGAAGAAATATGCACAACATCATTGTCTTGCTTGTTATTTCATTGTGTACCATAACTATTCTCAATTTGAGCATCTTTTAAAGGCGTACATTCAATCAGAGATGTTATATTTCCGATCCTTAAAGATCGTTAAGCACGACATTATTGTTGTGCTTGTGGTAATTTAGTTCTTTCTATTCGGCTATTTTCTTGTTGGGTGGTTCCAGTATTCCTCACTTGAATACTGTTGAATCACCCTTAGGATGTTTCAAAATTGTACCAGTTCATTTTAAATGTTGAATTCTGCTTAAGCCGGTGCTAGGGGGCGTGGACGGTAACTTGCACTTTCCAGTACCATCCATGAACAGGCTCAATCAAACCGAGTACAGTATTAGTATTTCGAGCATGTGAATCAAATTAAAAATATTGATTCTGGTAATTGAAAATGCTAATAGTAACCTGATTTGCTGTAAATAACATACAATTTGACTGGTTTCAGCATTTTGAAGAGCAATTGGCAGCCCAACAGCACCAGAATCAGGACAACTATCATGTCCAACTACTCCATAATACATACCTTCATATATATAACATTAAACATTTGTCCAAATACATCAACATCATGTGGCAGCTCATTATGAGATAAATAATGCAGATATTGTCTGTCTGATTGCAAAACAAAATTGCCATAGATTCTGCTTCCATGTAATAAAATTCTGTCAATTCCAAGGCTTGGTGAATTAACATCATGAAACATATAATTAATAATATGAAATGCTATTAAAGCAACCAAAGCAATAATTGTGCACTGATAGCCTTGGCTAAATGTATTAATCATTTCTTGATGTAAACTGCCAGATCTACAAAAGAACATCTTTACCTTCTTGCTGTTTCTTGTAGATAATATTGCAACTCTGTACTTAAATAATCTATAAAAAGAAAAAAATGAAACGGAAATCAAATGACATCTAGTGAAATATACTTCAGTTCTGTTTTTACGCTTATATTGTGGTCAAACGTCTAAACACTGTGTTAAAACTAGGAACTTATATATAACGCTCATTCAGAAATTACCTCATTACCCTACCAACAGCCATATAATGCTAACACCAGCATAGACAACAGCGTTTGAATACAAAATTCTCAACAATGTTCTAAATAGCAATTACTGAGTACTTAATACCCCAATGTTGAGCAAAACAAAATTGTCATAGATTTTGCTTCCACGTTATAAAATTCTGTCAAGTTCAAGGCTTGGTCAATTAACATCATGAAACATATCATTAATATCAAACAAATTATGAAATGCTATTAAAGCAACCAAGGCAATAATTGTGCACTAATAGCCTTGGCTAAATGTATTTATCATTCCTTGATGTAAACTGCCAGATCTACAAGAGAACACCTTTACTTACTTGCTGTTTCTTGTGGATAATATTGCAACTCTGTACTTCAATTATCTATATGTTTCTCGTAGATAATGTTGCAACTCTGTACTTCAATAATCTATAAAAAATGAAATGAAAATTAAATGACATCTAGTGAAATACACTTCAGTTCTGTTATAACGCTTATATTGTGGTCAAACTTCTAAAAACTGTGTTATAACTAGGAATTTATATATAATGCTCATCCAGAAATTACCTCATTACCCTACCAAACAGCATTCACAAAAATCTTCTAAATAGCTTTTACTGAGCACTTAATACCCCGTTGTTGAGCAAACATGCAAAAACCCATCACAATGTTATAAATTATAAGACTACCTGGTAACGCAATGCAACCCACACTCCAACCTCATAAATAAGTCATATGACATTATGTTAATGTTTTAAAGTATAACCTCTCTAAGGGATAATATAATGTGAAAGTTCTCTTTTTTTCACCAATCTAAAAAATTTATTCAAATTTGTAAGTAAATGTAGTGTAAAATGTTTGAAATTTATACTAAAGAACATTTTTGTAAATGATCAATGTATGAAGGTTAAAATTGATATACCGTATAAGTACTTTTTTTCTGCGGGAACTTTATTTCTGCTATTTCTGCGGTTCATAACGATAACGCAGATTTAAAAACCGCAGAAAATTAAGCCTTTCGTTTTGTATATGTCGAAATATTTCACCTACCGGGATAGTATCAATACAATACCATGTGTAGTTATCCGCTTTTGTAGATGGGATATTTTTTATGTATTCGTCATGAACAAAATATAAGAAAAAATCTTACTTTGCTTGTTCTTTTGTTGAAATAAATAATTATCATGTTTGTATGATTTTCACTCACCCCAAGATTGATGGGTCTTTTTGCGAATAGTTTAAAAAAAAAAACCCAGCTATAATTATAATTTGACAGGTGATGCAAAAATGACCCTTGTTTGTTATTTTCATTAAAACCTGCTATAAACACTTCTTTTATGTATCTGTACAATATATTAAGACGACGTGCGATTTTGCCATTGTTTATTTTCACACTTCGTATTTATACAATTACAGTATTAAAGTTTGTCATTGCATATTATTTTCTACTTTGTTTTTAACGTGCATATCGAGTACCGATACATATTGATTATGACGAAACACATTATCAGTCGTGGAAGTAATGTAACATCATCAAATCTTGAAATCTTTAACTTTAAAGCAGCAGGCCTCCAGATTCATGTCAATTTTAATGAAAATTTTAGAAATGTATTTTAAAAGTAAAATATTGTGAGGTGAATAAATAAAGTAAATAACAAATCACAATCAGCACTTACAATCCAAGAAAATTACCAAAATGTGCATATGCAAAAACAGCCTTTATTGTATTAGTAATGCAGTAGTTTGTTTGTTTGTTTTCATTTTACCTGAACCTGGCCTTATACTAGCTGTAATCATTTGCAATGTAAACAATAAAATTTCCAAATCTTCAGCATTTCCTGCTTAAATATATCATGTTAAAAATAAATAAAAAAAACACCCCAGATTTTATCTGAGTAAAATCATAACATGTAATATATGTCTGGACACATAGTAATGTAGTGTAAATAATTGAGTTAATTTGTATACCCTTCTTGACAGAGTCAACATGATCAGAATTTCAAAAATAAACATACTAGTTTGTAAGTTAGGAGATAAACCTGGCAATACTGTGTCCATTTTAGATCTATACCTTAAAATTTAGAACTTTGCAAGGAAATGTTCAAAAGGGTTCGGCTGATTGTCCCTGACCAGTGTGCTTTTCTATCTTATTTTGAATATTGCACACACGCAACTGATATCAAACAATGTTATTACTGCATTTGTGAAATAAATAAAAATTATTATATATGTCAAAAGTTCAAAAACTTTAAATTACTTCTTATAACAACTGCTCAAAGACTACAGCATCTGAATTATCAATATGTCAACCATGACTGTCTTGCTCAGCTGAACGCTTTCCCATTAATTCATCCTGTGACGTAATCAAAATATATGTGTTCACACCACTAAATGTTAGACGATTTGATCAATATAATTATGTTTCAAAGTCTTAAGTAAACTTATACAGGATAAAGATTTTTTTTTGCTTGATTGCAAGTGTGATTGATAAATTATAACATCAATATTGAATATTTTATTGAGTATGATAAGATCAACTGAACTGTAGGGTAAACACATTTACCCCTGTTCAATTATGCATATTGATTGGATAGAATTGTCAAATTGAGTGTCTGCTTAAACTTGTGTAATTTTCAGGGCTATAAACCAGGAGTGTATCATTCCATTTTCTTTAGTGTACTGTATACGGCTTTTACTTCTGAAATATACATAGGGGTCTAATCCAGTTTTCAGATGGTGTGTCCTTCAAGATTGTTTCTACCAAACATTTACTGTTTACAGTATTAAGGTCACGGCCAGAATCGATGAGAATAGGGCATATTGTTTTCGTGTTATTTGTTTTCGTGTATAAAGTTCTGAAGGCGAATATCGGCCAGATTTGTTTTCAGAATTAAGACCCGTTACAAGGACAACCTCAATTCAAACTTTTAATGGCCTTCACTACAGTTACACACTGGAACTTTGAAGACAATAATGTGTATTGTGTACGGACCACTGGCATTGTCCACGTGCACACGTTCGAACGTGACATAGAAACGAAACAAACATCATTAATTATCTTAAACTGAAATCTCAAATGTATATAAAACACGCCTACTTGTAGACAATTACATATTGACATTTAAAAACAATATTATACGATAAAATTAAAAAAAAAAACTTACCAGTAAAATATCAGCCATACACGGAAAGTAAGAGTGTCTGATTGGTTGACACGTCTATTTCCGCCAGCTTCTGAATAAGACTAGTTTCCTACGCACTTCTAAAAATATCATAACGACAGGGAACCAGATTAGAATAAACGGCGAGAGTTCCGAAATTAAAGGAACAATAAAACTTTCGGTACACAGTTAAATCGGTTATATTTGATCTAGCTATACTTTCATTTTCACTTTTACGAAACATACACAAGTAACACGCTTTTCAGAAAACAATAATCAATTTATTAAAGCAAAGATATTAAAAACGAAATGAACCACTATTAGTAGTTTTATCATAGCGTAAATATTATTTTCCGATCGTCCCTTTTACCGACATGTTCACGTCGATGTCAATTTTTTGTTTAAATAAAGTCGTATTTTGAAGTAGAGCATGCGCATAACAATTTCTGTAGACTGCTTCTAATGTTTTTACGCTTTAAATGAGATTCATTCGCTACAATCAGATACGCAAAAAAATGGATGCCGCCAGCAATCAGTCTCAACACTGTGGAGAGGTCTGATGACCTCTCCAATAAAGTGTATAATGTAAAACTTCGAAGAGAGACATTCCTTTCACCCATAATAACGCAGCTTGGTCATTGTTATATAGTGTGTCTCTGGAATATACAAAATCAATTACATTAAAAACTTTAAGGGGAGAAAGAAGCTTGAAAAAGTAAGAAATTGTTGACGGATTTAAATGCTGGGCGTATTTTATCTTCAGGCTCATTTATTTCCCAAATATCATTATTCTTTCAAAACATAAGTTAAAGTGACACAAAACCCAACAAATCTGTGTTTTAATTGAAACTCATGAATACTTATGAATATTAGTTTTGGAAAGGAATCATGTATAATTTTTGTTTAAACAACAAATTATTAACTGTGTGTTTCTAAATGTTCCATGGATGTCCTATTCATATGGGGATATGGTATCACTATTGTCAACAGATTAAGTTATTACATTACAACAATATAGTTTTTGTTGTCATGCTAATATCTTAATGCTGTAAACAAGTATAGAAGATAATCAATAAACAATATTAAAAAATAACAAAAAGAGTAGGTAGATACATTCTATTGAGACTACGCTTAAATCAACAATCATATTACACTCTGTTCCACACCATTGTAATCGATTGTACTCCAAGACAATTGACAGTCATTTACTAAATCACATGAGGTTGTGCTAGGTTTATAGGATTATCAATGGAAATGTCATTCTAGTTGTGACTTACTCAGTTCACTTAATTCCCTAAACGCTTAACAGCAGCTGAAACATTGATACTTTACCACTTCACACACACAGATGGAAATAACTAAGATACGACAGTTTGTCTTGACATTTAAAACTCCATAATTTCCCCTTGACAATTGTGTATGTCTCCTTTATTATGATCGAAACATTGTTTGTCCATTCAAATGAGAGAGGAACTGTTAAATGTATCACAATAAAGGTTTTTGATACTATCTTTATCTATTTCAATACTTTATCAAACACAAAAACTTGTGGTTTATTGAATTCCTTACTTACATGTATATATTGTTACAGATACGCATATATTATACGTAAAAATATTGTTTAAAAAAAAGCTAAGATCCTTAAATAGCAATGAAAGACAAAGTTAAAAAATTGCATACAAAACAGACAGGTCAAGCCTGGAAGAGCTTTTTAAACTATTGAAATCAATGATGGTCACATTTATCGAGTATGGAAATAAGATCTAGAAATTAAATAAATTAATTCATTCAAGCTAACTTTTGTAGAAGGAATAAACGTCAACATAATCAGACAACACTGACATAAAAGAGATAGTTACTTTGATACCATTCATGTGTTAGTTCAATTATTATAGTGATCCCTCCCTATATTATTCCTTTTTACACTGTATCATATATGATGTTTATCACGAACATTTGTCCTAAGAATAGCAGTAGCAGGTAAATAACTATAAATAAGAAGAATTCAATAATGAATATAAATATCTATGGAATGAAAAACAAAAACCAAAAACATTCAATGTATATGTGTTTTCAATCAATAAGGAAATGGTAACCACCTGAAACATACGCTACGGTTATAAGGTTATATAACACGAAAGACAAGCAATGTACTTTTAGATAACACTAAAATATATTACACCGAATGTTGATCGTTTAACAAAGTAATTACTTTTAAATATTCAAAATATATTTTTATGACCGCCTCTGATTCGACATTTGGTATGTGTAATTGGACATCCATTTGGTTCGTGCCTTAACAGACAAATTGTAACAAACCTTGTGTCGATATTTTGTTGATGATAAAATTTGTGTCATTATTCATACTACTTTTAAATGGCGCTTGATGCATTGTTCTTAAAAATCAGATTAATTCTATGTATAAATCGAAAGATGATAGTACAAGCGTCAGCGTTTATTATGTTTGGTTTCTAACATATATATTTAATACAAAACAAGTTAAGAAAACATATTTGTAAATAAGCGTTAAAGTAAACTTTTATTACGGAACATAATACAATGCTTCTCCTCCTTCGATAAATATCATTTATAGATAATCCTGTTTATCTTTTGTAGTAGTGGCTACATGTAATTATAAAGTCCGTTATTATACGCGAAACTTTTTTATCAACAAATGAAATGGCACGATTGGTATTGGAGATGCTGGATTAGTTTCACTCGTTTTTAAACATATTCGGTGTTCTTTTCAACTAAAAACGTAGAGCTCTTTAACTACAAGTAATAGTGAAAGCGGTGTTGTGTAAAAGTTTCAAATAAGAAATTGTACAAATCAGATATACAACGATTGCTTAATTATAAACATCATTAATTAAACTAGGGTAATAACATTTTTACTTTACCATCATTACAGCCAATGTGATTGGTACTACATTTGTAATTTAAAACCAGGTCTTTTAAACATTGAAGTCAATTTTTTTCTTATCTCTTGATAAATTTCAATGTTTTAAAAATAAACCAAGTTTTGTGAGGTAAGCCCAGATAGTCACTCAAGTTATAGGCAAAACCTGAGGGTATAATACATTTTGGCAAGACAAAGATGATGCAGAAAAAAACACTTTAAAACTAAATCATTGTGTTATTTCTCAATTCATAATATAGAAATCGTACAGAACTACTTTCTTTTCAAATCGAATAAACTCCCACGATGTAGAGAATCAGTATACACATACGAAGTTTTCGAAATATTTTTAGCTGGCGCCTAAAATTAAAAGAAACGTTGCTTGGAAAGCATATTAAATATCCAGAGATATATCAATTTTATTACACATTGATTATTTACTGGATATTTTTTCCAACATGTAACAAACGCAATAAGGATTTGCAACCAGCACCTCGATAACTTGGAAAACGACATAAATCATATATTATCAATTTAAAAAAGATCCGGGTTATCTTTTAACTTTTCCTACAGAGATGTTTATCAATCTCATATAAACCTTACATAGGTAAATATATACATTATACTAAGTATATGGAACAGAATTAATGCATTTATTCCATCTTGCTTTATGATATCGGAACTTACATTATGCTTGCTTCTATACTTCTTTATGACAATGAAAACCTGCGTTTTGCTGAATTCAATCATGCCTTATCATTACTGAATGCACTTTCATGTAATTTTAAACCTTGTGTGTTCCCTACTAAACCATCAAACTCACATATTTTAATATGCTATATGTTTAATTGCATCTTTTTTAAAGGACAACGTGTTATGTTTGGTGTTTAAGATACCATTCTTTATAACTATATGTAACATGGTAGTTGTATCTTTAATTTGCTATTAATCTACCACTTTTATTGTCGGCATTATGTCAAAATAAACTATTCATTTTTATCAATAATTGGCGAATTTGATGTGTCTTAGCATTCATATGCTTCAATATATCCACTGATTACAAATATGATGCAATGCATGATCACTCGCATCGACAACGAAGATGACAACGATAGCGATATTATAGTCGCATGTGACAGTACGCACTAAGCAGTTGGCAGTAAGCATAATGCGAGTTGCAATAATTTGTGTTCATATTATGACAGCAGGTGTCGCTTTGTCGGTACATCCCGTTATTTTCCGGATGATCCCGTATTTTGGCACGTGGAGTAAACAAAGTTATAGGGGCGTATACGGAACAGTGTTAGTTAAGGACTGACATGTAAATTTACTGAAAAACAAGAGAACACGATGCGACAGACGAAAAGAGCGTGTTTTTGAAGATTCCGCCAGCATGTGGAAAAAAAGTTATATATGTCTCTAATAACTCATCCTACAAGTGGCAACTCACCTTTTATACAATTGTTTACACTTCTTTTTGAGCGTGTGTGATAAGTGAAATTGAATTTTATCAAACTTAAGGTGGCACAAAGGTTAATTGTGTGTGTTTTTATTTATCTCGTGCGCACGAGATACTGTGTCGTGGCCACGGGTTACTAAGTCGTGGCCACGAGATAGTTAAGTCGTGGGAACGAGATACTATGTTGTGGCCACGAGTAACTAAGTCGTGGCCACGAGATAATTAAGTCGCGGGAACGAGATAACTTAGTCGTGGTCACGAGATAAAAAAGTCGTTGGAACAAATTACTATGTCGTGGCCACGAGAAAGTTTAGTCGTGGTCACGAGAAAGTTTAGTCGTGCGAACGAAATAAATAACCAATCAAATTACACTATTTACATGAATTTTCCTATCAAGGATGCCCCTACTTCACTTGCCCGTAAAAGTGCCATTTATACAAGTTATTGATTGGTCAAAGATTTTGCGTCATTGTGGCCCAGATTTCCAAATTGCCTAAAAATCATTTGGTATCATCTTCTGATCGTTTTAGGTTATATAAACTACGGCTTATTCTTTCTTAATCATTTATCAGACACGGATTTTACATGAAGAGTCATGTTTATCTGACCTGTGACCTCAAACATCCTTATAGGATATATTCTGTCAATGGACAATGTCCCTTCCCAATAAAATAAACCTGGACTAAGTCCCTCTAAAGTTATGGTATAAACAATGTTAACAGGCAAAATGACCAATTCTATCATAGAATTGTTCCAACAAAGGGCTATAACTTAGTCAAAATTCATGTCTTATTTATGGGCCTTATGATCCTAAAGACATGTATTAAGTTCAAAGTGAACACTTCAGTATTTTCAAAGGTTAATGTTGCACGTAAATCTTTAAACAGAAATTTTCTAAGTTTAAAAAATCATGGTGTAATCTTATTTAATTATCTCGTCTGCACGACTTAGTTATCTCGTTCCCACGACTTGTACGACTTAGTAAATCGTGGCCGTGACATAGTCTCTCGTGGCTACGATATAGTATCTCGTTCCCACGACTTAACTATCTCGTGGCCACGACTTAGTAACTCGTGGCCACGACACAGTATCTCGTGCGCACGAGATAAATATAAACACACACATGCCACTTAGTAACTCGTGGCCACGACTTAGTACAGTACAAACTTGATTCTTTTTTGTAAAATAAAATAAATATAATTTGGCTTCACACAAACATTGTGCTTTAAATCCTTTACACTGCAAGTGGGCAGTATGAATAAACATGTATAGTGTTATTACAAAAATATATATGGAAGTTTCTTTTAAAGACAGGCACAACTTTACTTGACCCGTAATAAGGAAAGCAGATTCATATACATTATGTGTATGTGTTTTTATTTAAATAAAACATATTTAGTAAGAATTTTATAGATTTCAATAAATTTCTGTGATAAAAATATATTACTGAAAGATGTGCATAGTATATCTTTAAGCACAAATGTATGTGAATGTGGTGGTGTGTGCGGGATGTCTGATCTATAATCAGACACACATATGCCCAACATTTGTAATTGACTATGCACATGTCCTAAAAATAAACAACTTCCTTCTTTCCTTATTATACATGTATATTTTAATGTGTTACATACCTATTCGCCACTATTGACTTATTGACTCTGAGACGTTTATTAAGTTAAAAGGCCAATTAATAAGTTTTGCTTTTAATGTCCAGGTCATTAAATAGAGACCTTTGCAATCGCAGTACCTGGGCAGGTGCTTAACTGGATGACAGCATTATATGTTTTGATAAGGAAGTACACTTTGACCACTATTGCATGAACTTTACACGTATATATTCCATCCCAGCTCATCAACGTATCTTCGGGGGTGCAGCCCTTAACCAAGGCCTGAATCCGCCACTGTACGTATAACTGTCCCATTGCATAACTGTTTACGAGCATATTTTTTCTATTAGACTGTATACATATACATGTATAAAATTATATTGCATAATCCCTACTACTTGTATTTATATTCTTTATTAAGCGCTTGGTACGTATTTATAGCATTGTCGCCCTCTGTATTTTAACGTATAACCACGATGGCCCTAACGGTATTCCGTAATATATACATGTACGGAAAATTCCGATGATTGGCGAATCATGGGAAAAATCCGTTGATATCGATAACAGAGTTCTCGCCCCTTAACAGTTCACAAATCTCTAGACATTGTTTAAATTGTTTATCATAATGTAAGACGATCAAACATAATCCACAAAGCCTCAGACACCGTAACAAAATCCATCAGGGAACAAAAATAGTCAATTTTAAATGACTTCTACATAAAAGTAATACAAAAAAACTAAACCGTAAATAGTTTGTATAGAGCATGAAGAAAGGCAGCTTATACATAAAGGTATATGACGTTAACATTTTAGTATTCCAAATGGCTTGTTCCAGTTTAATAGTTATCACTCAATGAAAGAATTGGTCACTACGAAATGTTTGAATGACATAATGAAAAATGGAATCCAGAATAATGCAACGTTTAAATATCATAAAGCGATATGGAATCAAGCATAATGCAAGTTCTAATTTCATGTAGCAAGATGGAATTAAGCATAATGCAAGTTCCAATGTCATCAAGCACGATGGAATCAAGCATAATGCAAGTTCCAATGTCATCAAGCAAGATGGAATCAAGCATAATGCAAGTTCCAATGTCATCAAGCAAGATGGAATTAAGCATTTTGCAAGTTCCATTGTCATCAAGCAAGATCGAATAAATGCATTAATTCTGTTCCATATAAGTAAGTGCGTTAAGTTAAGGGGTTCACAGTACGCACAACGGACAAATACAAATAAAATTGTTTTAGGAAAATTATATGTATTCTTTGCTTACTCGACATTTTAGCACATTTAACATAACATTTGGGGAAAAATTTAAACATACATTGCTTCAACTTCGATGCTGATACACAAATAAATTTTGAGGTGTAAATAAGGCATGAGTTACATGTCTTCTCGAAAAAAATCGGTGAGGTATATTAGTGGTAACATTTTGCTTGAACAAGATAATTTGAACACGTACATTTCAATTGTATAATTTAAGTTAAAGAAGGACAACAGTGTATGAAAGTTGAACGTTTCTTTTTATACTCGTATAGTTCAACGAAAAGTAAAAAGTGCATATTAATTAAAGACTACGTACATGCGTTAAGTATCAATATATTTACGTAGTATAAGAGGGATGAAATAAAAGAAAAACATTAATTTATTGTTCAATTTCTATCAACATATTTTATGACAAAACTGTTAAACATTTTACGATTACAAGAGTTATGAAAATGAAATGTGGGAAATTTGTGGTCTGTGCCATATATATATTCAAATCATTTACAAGGGCTTATAACTTTTAAAATATGTTAGATACTAGACAACTATTATCAAAATTACTCCGTACAAATCAATTAATGTCGAAAAAAGTGTTCACGAAAGCAAAGTCGTGGCAATGATCAATATAATTAAAACGGTAGGGCGTTTCATACTATTAATAATATAACATAGAAAAGATCGAATCCTTGAAGAAACGGCAAACGCAAAATGCTGCAAACGCAAAATGCTGCAAACTCGGATTGATAAAGCATCTAAATGAGTGGTTACAAAACAGTATATGTTATTTGGGTTTTGGAGTGATATATGTGGACATATTACCTGCTAAGATTTTATATCACCCGAGCCGTTAGGCGAGGGTGATATTTTATCTTGGCAGGTAATATATCCACATATATCACTCCAAAACCAAAATAATAATTTTATTACCCTTCCCCTGCCGAGTTTAGACGATTTTTTAAAAAATCATTGCTGTTTCAAATGAAACGTCGAAATAAGATTCCCTTTAGGGTACCCCTTCATCACAACATGACGTCACATAAATACATGACGTATTTTCCCGTACCTAACGAATGTAAACAAGAGAAAAGGAGTAGTCTATTGAACGCACTTTTTTGTAATTAATATCAAGCTTTCACGAGGTCATATTTGTTTTCTATACTGATGAGAATATGTATCATTATTCTACTTTGGTAAATATTTATCATTTGACAGTTAAAAAGTGCTTGTAAATCGGAATTTACACCGCGTAAAATCGAACCGTACGCGCATCACCTCAGCGCATGTTGTTTACAACGTGGGGTACCCAACGGGGAAATTTAGTGTGTATATTACCCGTCTGGCTTGGTTATATCAATTTCTTTCGGGTGATCAATATCCAATCAAAACGGCGGAAAAAATCTGGAAGGGTAATAATATTTTCTGTACTTTTTATACGTATCATGTAAATCATGGATAACTTGTCAAACCGTGATTTAAAACAAACACGAGTATTTATACTCTGTCAACGTATGTTATTTTTCATATTCTGTCTGGCAGCAAATTTGTCTTTACAACTGATTACAAATATAAAATGTCTCAGGAAAATATGAGGTACAACATAAACACACAATGTTACAACTTGTCTTTCACTTGTTTCAAATAATTTTATAGCCCCGTTCACAATTTATCATGATTTGCATAAAATTAAATTAAAATATAGTTTATTCATAAAATACTATGCTGTTTTGTAAAATTACGCTCTTTGATTATGTCGTAGCATATACATGATGAATATTGCTGCATTACCTTATAATATTCTATATTTCCTCACGATTTACCACCATGTCATTTCGGCAGTTACCTAATAAGTCAAGTAATATGCACATTTGACTTGTATTTTTTGTATAGCAGCTGTTCAAATATGTATAGTAACTTTAAATAATAAAGAGAAATTTCAGTTTATTTTGTTATAAATTTTATCTTTCAAAGTAATTAAATTGAATTTAATTTGTAATTAAACATACTCGTGCATTAATTAAGAACAAATTGCTGAAATTATCAAAATGATCATATACATGTAAACATTGTTTTGGTTTAAGAGGAACTGTTACAGTAATTCTATATTGGACAAAAAAGCATCAGCATATCTAAACACATGACAAAGACAAGAGTGAAAAATCAGAAACAGAGACGGTTTGTTTCCTTTTTGTACCCCTGCCTTTCCGAAGAAACAAGGGAGATATAGAAATAGGCTCCATCCGTGTGTCCGTCCTTCAGCCCGTTTGTCCGTCCGTCTCACTTTCGTGTTCGGTTCATTACTTTGTCATCTATCAAAGGAAATCGAAAAAAAACTTGATACAAATGTTTGTTATAATAAGACGATGTTGCATGCGCAACAACCAGACCCCTACCTCCAGGGTTAACATCGCACTTGCTTATTCAAGGACAACATTGTCTATTTGAGGGTATATGTCGTATCCGGTCCATAAATTTCTTAACTATGAAGGGATTGTGCAAATATTTGCCACAAATGTTACAATAATAAGACAATGTTTCATGCGCAAAAACCAGTCACCTACCTCCAAGGTCAATGTCACACTTGGAGGTCAAAGATTAAATTAGTCTGTGGGTATATTTTGTGTCCGATTTATAACTCTTATAGTTCAAGGGATTTTGAAAATACTTGGCACACATTGTTACAATAATAAGACGATATGTCATGCACAATACCTGCACCCCTACCTCCAAGGTCAAAGCATACTTTTGAAATTCTGTGTCTAATTTTATTTCTTTAAAATTAAGTTATTGTTGCATTTGCAGATCTAGCATTGATCATAATTTTGGACTGACAATCCAGAAATCCATACCTCAATCTTTAAAAACAGCACAATTTTATGCTTCATATAAAACTTCCCTGAGGCGGGGACGTTGGTAACTCTGTTACAAATTCTTGTTATTCTATGACCTTTTTGTAATTTTTGAATTCACATGCCATTATAAAACAAACCTCTTGTGAAAAGACAGTTTTTTTTTATTTTAGAAATCTTGAAACAAATACAACATTTCTTGTATATCGATCAGACCGTAAACATGGTAGAGGATAAAATTGCATTAAAAGTTAAGGATACAATTTATCACAATTCTAAATGCATTTCACCAGATAAATGAAATAAACTCGATTGCTTTTATATGGTTTTCTCATACAAAGCCAAGAAGTAAGGATTAAATCTGAACTTTTTATCATTTAAACACAGAAGCATACCGTAATTTAACAACCTGTTACCTGATTGTTTACATGTTTTGGCTATAAATTACATTGTTGAAAGTATTGTATTATATTTCGAATGTTAACTCCTGCATGTGTCACCAGTATCTGTTACTTTGTATGTTAAAATTACTTTTATGTAAGGACAATCGTGATTATGAGTTCGTTGTGTTATAATATTGCGTGCATAGTATGTTGTTTCGATGTGCATTTATTAGATTAATTGATTGATTACTTACAACATTCGAAAGGCTTTCTGGGCAGTATTATATCAAAACGCACACAAAATAAACATTTATTCCCGTTCTCATACGACTTACTTTATCTTTATTAATAATTCATTAACATGGTCAACTAAAAGGTTATCAACAACAATATTCGAATTCAGTAAAAGATAATTCACAATTGACGAAATTATTTTGGACTTAATTTGGATGTATTGTAAGAGAAGAAAAGTCTAAGTATGTAGGTAAAACCACAAGAGTGTATAACTTGGCAGGCTATGTACGATTTGATTCTGCCGGATGGCAGGGTGATATCAAACTCAATGGTAGATTTGGTGTGGTTCTTAACTGTTGCTTATTGTGTCTAAATTTTTTATCGGACAACATATCCGTATCGGAAAGAAAAAGTGTATATAACACAGGTCTGCGCCTTTTAAATACAATCTTACACAAAAAGACTTAAACAAGTATCAGTAATATAATAGAAGCGCGGTAATGATTCATGAATATTTATTTAATGTATATTAATATAAAAAATTAGAGAACAACTAATAATCATGTGGCGTTATCAAGAAGATAAAATCATCATTTTAATTTAGCAGTTCATTGTTTAACAATTTATAAAAATCTGGAAACAAAGTGATCCCTCGGAAGCATTAATCACAACAAAATAACATATGAATTGCAGACTCGGTTTGATTGAGTCTGTACCTGAGGGATAATGAATAACTGCAACATCCCCCACGTCCCCTAGCACCGGCTTGAGCGGTACTCAATTCTCAACACTTAATAGTGCTGGAGTCAATGATCCCGAAGGACCAGAAAAATATAAGAACACTGAAGTGAAGTACGGGGCAACTTTTTACAGCTGCCAAACAGCACTTGACACCTGCTGTTGTGAAGTATAAAAGTCTGGACACTTGTGCTACATGCATAGTTTACTGCTAATAATGCAATTGTATTTTGTGTCTGTCTACGGTTGAACATCGATCTATCCCGTGCTTCTACTTTGTAATGAAATCAAACGTGATAGAAAGAGCATTTTTATTAATTAAACAATTTCTGATCAGTATGTATGTTTGAGAGAAATAAGTTTCGGTTTATTATCTGCTGCAGGATAAATGTACAAGCAAGGTTGTACGCATGACTATACTATGCAATCACCAATTATGGAATGAATATTGGACTCGTCAAGTATGATATCTGTTAATCATGATATGTAAATTGCCGCCAAACATCGAATAGATGGTGATTTACATCGGAAACCGTCTTTTACAAGTTACCCCATATAAATTTGATAAGCTTCCTCTTGTTGTGAAAACAATACAAAAACTCTTTAACTGAAGCTATACATGTCAGTAATATGACATATTTATTCATTGTATTTCTGCTGCAATAATGAAAAGATTCATCTTTTTTCTTATTTTCTTATCAGTAACTCTCTTTTCCAGAACCACATCCACGTATATGTGAGTATTTGGTTGTAATAAATCACCTAAATCTGTACTAATGATTTGAGGCACAATTTAAATCACATTTGGGAATTAACATGCAATATTGCGTGTTCACATGCCGATTTCTTGAATTGATTTCTTTCAAACATTTTTTTTTCATTTACTAGTTATTTTAAAAGACTGAAAGTATGATTCTTACACTCGTTAAAATACATTAAATAAGACAACTATATAAATATTTGGCAGAAAACAAACATTTGATATATTTTAGGTATGACTTGAAGAGGATTTTGCCGTGTTGGGCTTTCTTTAGGGATTCTGTATTTATCTATTTGAAGAGGAGATTGTTGCAAATTATACTGTTCTGCATTGTTGAATAAGAAGTATTTAGCAAGGACTTTTTTTTATCAAAGTGCGTTTACCTGAGACAACTTCTTTCTTAAAACTAGGTTTCGCTATTAAATTTAGAAAATTTTAAAATTCCTTGATATTATGTCCAATTCACCAGAACTTTGTAACATCTTCTGAGAATATTAATTTCAATTTCAGTGTCAAAATGTGCATGCACAAATAATACTATTTTAAACATCAATTCCGTTTTTTCTGAGAGTGAAAAAAGATCATTCTGACGTACCTAATTACCTCATCTTAGATTCACTGGGTAACATAAGGTCGGGGCTATTTTACCAATAAGGCTATGATTCATAACTCTTCAGTAAAGGTCAAACTATCTAAGCTGTGATCATAGCAATTGTGGGGTAAACAATCTTTCGTATCATTCTCTTGAAGTTTATTATTATTTTTTTTATAAATCACTGTATTGACTTCACAAGTCTCTTTCTGGTGAAGTTTGGTAAACAAACGACCCTCTTTTAAATATAAAATTAGTTAAGCAAGAGATTTTGTGTAAAGAAAAACTATGTAACGACGGACGACGGCCATCATTAAATCAAAAATGTTCTCCACTGAACACAACTGCACTAACGTAAACTCAAAAGATAATGCTTGATGCTTTTGTATGTAATTCTAATCTGTACCTTTTATAAAAAGAATGAAACTTACCAACCGTAAATAAAATAAGTACCAAATGTGTCAAACAGAATAAAATACTAATTCATCAATATACTATTTATACTATTTAAAAAAAACTGTTCAAAGATTTGTATAAACGAAAAGAAACATGACTTTTTCTGTTGAATTTAAAATGTCATGACGCTTCAAAGTTTAAAAAAGAAAGAATTTTGGGCGTTCTTAAGTGATTCCGCTTTTCTCTTGTAACTCATAGTTATTGTTTTTCGGTAAAGCATTATTGCTCTGTGTGTTAATTAATAGTTCTTCTATTATGACATTATGGTTTGATGGTTCCAGTATTTCTTCTTGAATGTTGTTAAATTCCCATTGTGATATGTTGTCTGCTTATCTTTTTTACATCCTTTCGTCTTTAACATACATACTTATAATATTTAACAAAATGTATGTCCCATTTCTTAGATACAGATAATATTTAAGGTGAAAAAGTGAATGTTTCATTTCTTAATATGATTTTCCTAATTTTGGTGAAAGAATTGAATTTCTGCAGATGTTTTAAAGTCCAAAATTTCCCCATGTCAGTGTCTGTTGCAGTTCTACTTACGGTGTTAATAGGGGGCTTCCGCTACCTGCCATGAACAAGCCCAACAAAACCAAGTCAAGAACATGTTGAAGTTTTCCGGGTTTTTTTGCTTGCGTTCATGAAAGAATCCTCTTTTCCCATTTTACAGTATTACATTAACTGAATAATTCGTTTACAATTTCAAGAGATATACAGGTATATATTTGATGACGTGTACTGAAAATTCTGCTAATTCCATTTCATTTAAAAGAATCTTGTTGTTTGTTTCTGAATTTACGATTCAAATTTCCTTTGAGTGTTTTACTTTCTGCATTACTGATAATATTCTGTGTATGCAAATTAATCAAGTGTTTGTCTGATCATTTTTTGTTCCAAACAAAGTGGAAAGGTTAACATTGAAAGTGACTTATACGAGGATTGATCAAAATGTTCTTGGCCATATGTACTTCCGGTAGTCAGAGAACCCAACAAATGGTCGAACTTTTCAATGTAATTGTCCTCTACATCAATGCACTTTGCCCATATGTGTTCCAACTTGTCTAACCCTTCAAAATGTAACTATCTTTGTTGGTCCTCGGAGAACTCATTGACCGCCTCCATGACACCTTCATTGCTTCCAAAACAAATTCCACAAAGCTTTGTTTTCAGTTTCGGAAACAGGTAGAAGTCAGAGGGGGCCAAGTCCGGAGAATATGGGGGATGGGGAGAATTTCAAAACCGTAGTCAGTTGCAGCAGCCATCGCAAATTGGGAAGTGTGAGCTGGCGCATTGTCGTGCAGAAGCAGATCGTCTTGTCCCTCCTTTTACGCGCGATTTCATGACGCAGACGTCTCATTTCGTCTGCATAGTACGTACCGTTTCTCAAGATAGTCAATCATGATTATGCCCTACTATTCCAAAAAATGAAGCAATCATCTTCCCTGCTGATGGCATGAATTTCTTCGGATTGGGTGAGCCAGGGTGCTTCCACTTCATGCTCTGTTATCGAAGTGAGGAACCCATGTTTTATCCTGATTTCCAATCCAGTAGATAAAATAGGTTCATCCTATGAGCGAGATAAAAGATATCTTGAAATGTCAAGCCTGGTTTGTTTCTGGTCTTCAGTCAACTGTCTGGGGACCAATCTAGCGGAAACCTTTGACATGCCAAAGACATCAGTCAGAATTGCCTGAACTGAACCAAAGCTTATACCAACTTCCCTAGCAATGTCTCGCAGGTCTCGCGTTCTGTCGCACATGACCAGGTCGTGCTCAGCTTCGACAGTTTCATCGTCGGTGGCCTCTTTTAGCCGCCCAGGCCGCTCATCATCTCCAGTGCTCTCCCTGCCCTTCTTTGATTCAGCAGCGCATTTTTCCACAGTGCTATAGGAAGAGGACTCCTTCCCAAGTATATCCATGAAGTCTGCATGGATTTCTTTAAGGGGACATCCCTTACTTATAGAGGTACTTAATGACGTCTCTGATTTAAATTTTCTCCATTTAGTCTGAATGACACACCCTTCTACTGAGCATAGTGTGTTTATGTTACTTAATCTGTGTAATCCGCGTGTAACTCGGTCAGTAATCTTCAATAAGATATCGGTATCGACGTATTGTGTGTAAATGTCAGTGAAGTGGTTAGAAGTATAGAAGTATATCGGGCCGAGAACTTTTTGATCAAACCTCCTAGAGCAAAATATCTCAATCACAATTTTGTTCCACCATTTGATTCAATCTGGATTCTCTTTATGATGCAAAATTAAAGATTATTTCTTTGTTGCCTCTAATATCTGAAATTATTTTAAATACTAAATAGACAAGGGGTGCAGTAAAAATTGAGGAAATTGGTACATTAATGTATAGAATAAACGTTTACACAATTTATGTATGAGTTTGTTGAACGACATTACATTACTGAAAATATAAAGTTTTTCCTCGTATAATATGCATTTTAAATTTTACATGGGATATATTGCGTTGCCTTCTCTAAAGTGTAAGTCAAGCTGAGCTTTACGAATTATTGACTGTAAAGAAATCTTTATAGATTTTAACAATGTTTCAGACGTGTTCCTAAAATGGAAGTTAGTAACTTATGTTGTTGCTGTTTGGTGCCATTACAATATAATGCTTTGCATTGCCTTCTTCATATAGTTAAAGCAACATTTATAAAAACTTAATTATTCGGTTTTGCTTTTGTTTGTGTCACTTTATGCATTTCCCCGACAGTATTTCAGTCATATAGGCGGGTAGATTCCTAACCATCGTTCCTGGAGAGTTACACCAGTACTAGACTACCTTCCTCCGCGCTAAACTACCAAAGCATCTCACGGGGATCGAACCAACGTCAAAGAGGTAACTGGATTAGAAGGAGGCGGTTAAAATCTATGTATAGAAGTGATAGGTAGGTTGTCATGTCAATTCAAGTATATTAAGGTTTGTTTTGTTGCTTTCTTTCGTAATGCAATGTCAAGAAACTATAGACAATAATTTGTTTTGGGGAATTTCGACACATGAAATAAGCTTCTTGTTATTGCAACATCGTGTATATATAAGGACAAAAACAAGTCACTAAACATTGCCAGAGATCTTTTAATCTTTACGAAGCATTAAAATTTTAAGAAAAATAAATCACTTTTAGAAATATTGTACAATAAAAGTGGGGAGAAGAAACCTGCGAAAATGAATTAATCTTTAATCTTTTATTTATATATATATATATATATATATATATATATATATATATATATATATATATATATATATATATATATATATATATATATATATATATATATATATATATATATATATATTTGGGTTTTATCAATTCAATATGCTCGTTCTAAAACAACATACTGACGATGAATACAAACATTTACATTAGTACAGACAAATAAAAAAAATATTGATCTTCGTTATTGTATTCCTTATAATGTATAATTATAAAATTCATTTCTCCAATGTCGGCTTAAACTATAAGGTATTTTACAATAGTTATTTAATAATTCTGTTTGATTCAACACATGGACGCTTTACAAAATAGCAGTCAATTTTTAAAATTATTTTTTTAAAGTTTACAATGAAATATTCCACGGTAATATATGTGTTCAACATCGGTTGTGACATCTTAATAATTTTATCATATAATATTTTTGTACTTGATATAATTAGTGTTTCACTTAAAAAACAACAACAATATATTTAGAATGTAAAGTACACAAGACTTTTATTAATTGTATCAATATTTAGAAAAAGGCAAATAACTGGTACAGAATATAAATGTATCAATTGCAACATACAATGAATTGAATACAGTGTCAGAAAAAAGTAAGCCAATTCAAATAACGATGTTTGTGTATTTTCTTGCGTCCAATTGTCTGCAAATGGGGCATTATTTACACATAATATATCACATACCATTTTCAAGTTTAACAATAAGAAAATAAGCTTCTAATAAAAAACTATGAAAACAATTGCGATTTATTTGTTTCATACATAGCTGACAGCTATTTCATACCGTTTCTCAGAATAGTGTCGCCAAATCCATTGTATAAAATAACATATCATATTTTATTAAATTTATCAATTTCAAGTACAAAGGCTTGTTTCTTATTTAAGAATAATCTATTATGCACGTATTAAAGTGTCACAAATAACCGTACATTTGTTTTCATGATAATGATAACGCAATAGTAGGGAATTTAAAAAAAGTCAAAAAGCAACTGATATTTTATTTTTTAATTACTGTTTTCCATTTATTTCATAGAAATACGTTATTCGTCTTTAGGCAGAAACAAATGCGAATCAAGGAAATCTTTACTGAATCAGTTTACTTTAAAATAAAAAAAGCACAAACCATGTTTTGGAAGTATTTCCTATTACTGGTCACGTTAATTTGGTCCTTCCTAAAAATAATGTTATTTTGTTATGACTTATGTATACATACTGTGTTTATTTTTGTTTGTAGACTTTAAAACATTGAATATCTTCTCTGTGTGTACTCAGATGTTTATTTGAAATTTAAAAGGAAACTGTGCAGCAATTTGAGCATATCTTTAATTTTATAGAACATTGTAACGGTCAACCATCTGTACATTAAATAAGATGTAAAGTAAAAATCATTTAATCTGATATCATAGAAATATCAGTATAAATTATTTCTTTCATGTTCCATGTTAACTTATATAATTACTTTTTCTACAGTCTGTCATTTACTGTCTTAATGAATATCTTAGACAAAACGATAACTTTTAATGGCGAACACATTTTGAGTTATTTTGATTATCCTTTTTTAAAGTGTTTAATGTAAATTCTTCCGGTGTCTGTTGCCTCTTATTAAAGTCATGTAAGTTCCTCTGACTATTGTAAGGGTCATTAACACCTATATTTCTAAAGTCATACATGGTATTTAATGTTCTGCTAGCCTGTATTGATGTTGTGTGACCCGACTGAAATGAAGCAGAACGGTGGTCCGCAGATATACGGGTAAGCGGACGCTGCGGACGTAACACTGTATACCTGCGGCATAACATGAATAATGTTTGTTTAAATGTATTCCTGAAATGTCTTGACATGAAGGCATACACGAGAGGATTAGTACAGCTGTTAAAATATGACAGAAGAAAAAAGGCCATCCTCATTGGTCTGAGGAAGCCTTGATGTAAATCGTCAAGGTAACCAAAGGAAACGAGAAGATCGTTCACTGTTATTGGTCCCCAACATACCATGAACAAAACTACAATTGCCACAAGCATCTTTATAACCTGAAAAAAATACAGAAGATATGAGTTTGTGTTAACACATCCATTAAAGAATACAAAATTTTGTACAAAATTTAAAGCAACAAAGGTCTTTAAATAAAAATAATAATGAATGATGTTTTTAACTGTTTTTTCTAATAAAACAGATAATTTTGCTTTTCAATAAAACAATACTTATTCAAATGTAAATTATAAAGATCGTTTAATGGTTATTCATTCCTGGTATAAACAGTTGTTAACTTATATCGTCCGAGTTGCTATGCGAGGGTAATACAGCAAACAACTTTCATGATCACCGAGTCCAATCGTTCACTATGTTTCCCAGGCGGAGAACGCATGAAGAGATAAATTTTACAGGTGGAAAACCGATACTGTGGTAAGAAAATTGTCTTCAATTTCTTTGAAAATGCATATTTCACAAAACTTTAAAGCCTATTCTGATCTCGTATGATTACTTTATCCGAGAGGCATCTCAAACTCACCAAATCTTTGTTAACTTATTAGATCATTATCGACAACTGCACAAGAAAAGTCACAAAATTGGTAAAA
This sequence comes from Ruditapes philippinarum, assembly GCF_026571515.1. Classification (NCBI taxonomy): domain Eukaryota; kingdom Metazoa; phylum Mollusca; class Bivalvia; order Venerida; family Veneridae; genus Ruditapes; species Ruditapes philippinarum. Next base: position 138,166 of record NW_026852742.1, on the reverse strand, counting down.
TCGCTCTTTGATAGCCAATAACTTGTCATCCAAGCACACGTCTAAACATTTGTATCGCTCTAAAGGTTCTTTATTAACATATCCTCATCCACCAAAAGCCTGTTCTATTTCTATTCCGTATTTTTGGAGTATAATATCGTTTAAGCGAATTTTCAAAATGAACGCATGAGCCGAACTTTTCATGTGGTTTCATAGGTTTGCAAAGTGAACGCATGAGCAGGTGGTAATTTTAAAACTCAAGTTTTTCCTAATTAACAAATTTTACATATTCAAACTTTAAAAATTTCAAATTTTATTCCAAATAAATGAGTATGGTGGCATATTTCTGCCACCAAAAAACCTGATAACTAACTAGTTAATTAAGAGGTTAACAAGTTACGTAACTAGTTAACGTTAGTTATCAGGTTAACTAGTTACGTAACTATAGTTAATTTTTTCAATAAATAAAAGATCATAACGCGAAATAAATGCATGTTACTGCCTGCAACTGCCATCCCTTATTATCAGCTTTAGTTACGTAACTAGTTAACCTCTGATAATATAATAAAAGGATGGCAGTTGCAGGCACTAGTAACATGCATATACTTTGTACGCTGTATATATATATATACATACATATATGCTTATAAGCAAAATTACGAGGTCTGTTGGGAAAGATCGTGTACAAATGAAGTAATTCCTCGTTTGTAATATTTGCAAAAGCAGTGGTTAAGACGACAAAGAAAAACATAATAGTTCCTCGAAAACTTGTAAACGATTGTAGCATTGATGTAATTTCATGAATTTCTCCAATACATGTTATTTTGTACAATTATTTATTCCCTGTTTTTTATAGTACATGAGCATATGAAAATATATTATACACGAATCACGTTTAAATATTCAACATTTCGATATAAATTTCCTTTTTTAAACGACGAATTACAAGTTTATAGAATATGTTTATGTAAGCCCAGTAAATCTTGGTAGTGTATAGTTCTATATGCCGTCCAATGCAAAGCAATTGGTAAAGGTACAAATCATTGATAACTAAATTAAAGCCATTTTAATGCGAAATTTATGTAGCATGTCGACATGCTTATGATTTGGTAAGAAATAATAATTGCACTGTGCAAATTGTCTTGTACATAATATATACGGAATTGCTGTTGTACTTGTTAAAAGATAAAAAAAATTTGCGTAGAAGAGAGCTGATCCATTTCACCTAAGAACACAAAATTTATCACTTAGAATGAAATGTATTTTTTATCAATATTACAGAATATGGAAGAATATGACGCCATATGATAAACCTGATACTCAAATAAAGAATTACCAATATTACAAATCTTACATAGATATTATCGAATTTAACAAGTTCTGTAAATAAAGGGAGTAATTAGAAACACTTTTTTGATTTTCTTCATTAAAATAAAAAAGTGTATTATTTCTAAAAGAAAAACTTATAATGAACCTAAAAATTATGTGTTATTTCAACATTTTCTTGAATGTTCATTTTGTTGTAAGGAAGGGGATATATATATATATTCTTGCTTAAAGATCTTGTATGTTATAATTAAGGATGTAATATCCTTGCGAAAGTTGTATATAAAATCAGTTCTATGAAAAACATATACTTAAGAAGTTGACTTTATTAAACACATTATATGATATTTCTTGAGGAAAAAAGGTCGTGACATTTTAGTTGAACGCAAAACTGATTTTTTTTACCAAAAACAGATTTCTAGTTATCTCCTTTTATTATCGGAAATTTTAAATTTTGGCAATGTCCTTATCAAAAATTTAAAGGTTTTTTCTGTAACTTTTAACATTGTTAATTCTTTATTTAAGCCAAAGATTTTTCATATAAGAACATAAAATTTTGAGTCACAGGATCTTTAAGTGTATGATGCATCTTTAATTATAACATACAGGAAATTTAAGTCCCATCAACCAATGATGTTGTATTTTGCAAATATTTTACTCAAAGTTTTAGCAATGACAATTTATTATATTTTCACAGAACCGAACAGACCTCACCTATTGCTTATAAGCAATTCGTCATAAGGTATGAAAATAGGGCCTTCTGTTTGCTCAAACATTTGGAACAAAAATTTTGGAATTTAAAGGTTCCGTGATCGAAAACATGTCAGATATCTATGAAAGCTGGAGTAACCAAAAAGTCCGCCTGCTCATGCGTTCATTTTGCAATCTGATGAAACCACATGAAAAATTCGGCTCATGCGTTCATTTTGACAATTCGCTTAAACGATATTATACTCCAAAAATACGGAATAGAAATAGAACAGGCTTTTGGTGGATGAGGATATGTTAATAAAGAACCTTTAGAGCGATACAAATGTTTAGACGTGTGCTTGGATGTCAAGTTATTGGCTATCAAAGAGCGATTTTACCAATTTTGTGACTTTTCTTGTGCAGTTGTCGATAATGATCTAATAAGTTAACAAAGATTTTGCGAGTTTGAGATGCCTGTCGGATAAAGTAATCATACGAGATCAGAATAGGCTATAAAGTTTTGTGAAATATGCATTTTCAAAGAAATTGAAGACAATTTTCTTACCACAGTATCGGTTTTCCACCTGTAAAATTTATCTCTTCATGCGTTCTCCGCCTGGGAAACATAGTGAACGATTGGACTCGGTGATGATGTTGATTAGAAACAAATCATAAATCAAATTTAACATGCAAGCGTTGTTAACTGTTTCTTGATTTATTTATTGGAACAATAAAATTATAGCCAATATTAAACAATAATGAAATACAATAAATCATTTCTGTGAGCAAAGAAAATTGTCTTTTTACTTTCCTTAACAGCCAACTACATCCATGATTATTTGTTATCTTCATAAAACCAAGAAAAGAAATACTGTTTCATAAAAAAACATATTATTGCTTGTAAAGACAAAGTCGATCTTCGCAAGTAGTTTATGCAAGTATTAAAAAAATACGAAAAACTCTTATCACTAGCAATTTATTTTATTTAATTCCACTTCTTGGAATGTTGGTTCTTTTAACGGAAATGTACAATTTTGCTTACATGTCTTTACCTGTTTACTCCTTGAAGTAATAATATGAAAAAAGAGTAAAGAGAAAATTATAACCACTACATTAACAAAAACAATATGATTGTTAACCTGCTGTCTAGTTTTGTAGTCATTCAAAACAGTACATCCTTTCTTTGTGACTCTTCTTAACAATGGACTTTCCTTCAGCATGGCTCTTGTCTGAGCTGGCGAGCACGTTGACTCTGATGCCATGGGAAGTTGTGCTCGATTTCGTGTACTGTAAGGAAAGAGTCAATTGTTTAAAAAAAATATATATCAAAACTGTAGTTAGATGGTCATCGAATAATTTAACCGTCAATTCTGATTTAAAGACACGCTCACTTATTGAAGGTATGACATAAAGCTCAACAAAGTAGATATCCGACCACACAGGATTAGCACCTAGTTCGGAACCGAAAGTTTTCGGATACACTCTGCTTTTCAAAGAGGCAAGCGTTTTTTAATCGAAAGGCATACAATTCATTCTTTGTTTTTTATTTTGGTTATAAATGAATTAGTCATTCAATGAAAGGTCTGTAATACCACAAATAATTTTGTTGATAGAATAAAGTATCATACGTGATAACAAACCATGAATGAACTTATATATAAAGATGATTTTGGTATGTGTGAGAGACGTGATTAGGTAAAACATCTATGTATGGCATCAAAGAAATTGCTAAAAAAACAACATACAATTATTCATTATAAAAAAATATTCATACTAAATAACATTTAATTAATATAAAATCAACATTGCCTTATTCAAGAAGTTCTTAATAAGTATATCCAAATGATATCTTTCTATTTTTTTACATTTTTTGCCATTTCAGATTAATCGACTTAAAATGAACGGTTGTTGAACATTAGAATCATTATGATTACAGTTTAATCTGTTTTATGCAATATCCAAGTAAAGATGATTTTAATCCATCCTTCAGTTGCATTATTGGCAAAGTCTTTTGAGAAATGAAATGTATTTTATGCTTTTTACGCTTTTCTAAAGAGAAAGCTAAGTATGAGTAATATGCTTTTCTAAATAAATCCGATCAGATGTTTTCTTTTGTGACATTTCGCTTCAATAAAGTCAATCGTAGGCTATCCAACTATTCCATTTGAGGCACTTTTATAAGTTATTTTATTATAAGATTACAGAGGAAAAATCAACTCATGAAGCAAAGGATACGTCAAATATAACATCAAGCCAAGAAAGCAATACTTTTCGTAATCACCACTCAAATATTAAAAAACAACAAGCAAAAAAGAAAACGAATGTATTTTCAGTCCATATTTTATAATATAATGATAATTTGTTTTCAGTCCTTAAACCCCACTAACGAGCATACTCTGTTTATTTATGTTTTTATTTTAAGTGAGTGAACCTTCTTTTCGATTGTTGTTGGCTGTATATTTGAAAAGACTTAAGGCCTGTCAGTCTTCCAATAAGTAATATTATAAAAGGGAGACAACTTACGTTTGTTGAACAACCATTGGTCGCTGCCTATGTAATATCCATACACGATGACATATGCAAGAGTACGCAAAAATCATCAACGTCAGTGGTATAGCAAGTATTACTAGGAACATATATAATCCATACAGTTTTCCATATATAGCATGTTCCCAGTGCATCTTGCACCAATAAGCTGTTGTATTTTCGTTCCCTACAGTTTTATGAACCTAAAGGTATCAATTTTTGTCAAGGTTAAATAAGTTTAGATATTATACATTTAAAGGCCCATTATGCCTATTATGAAATGATTTTATTTTTATTTCAATGTTGGTGTTCTTTTATAGTTTTAAAAAAGTTACTCACTTACCAATTACCTGAAACATCTTTTTCATCTGTTTCATTTTGTCAATAAGTACAGTTCTAGTGTATTAGTATTTTGTATGGAAGTCAAAATACTACTTTATTTACATTGTGCCACTTTTATGACAATTTTATTCCATTTAGTTCTACTTTTGTAAGGTAACAAGTATCTAACATTCTCTAAAACCATTATTAAACATTGTAAAAATCATGTTTGTCCTTTCTTAAGAAGTAAAAATATATTTTTTGTCTGAGGCATAATGTACCTTTAATACGAACAAGCAAATTCGTTGAATTTATATCCCCCGCCGAGTACTGGTTATTAATAACACAACAACTGAAGACATAAGGCTTTATTTATATATTTATCATGGCAGAAACAGTAATATTATTTGTATATGATAAATATTCAGGGCAATAACAGAGCCATAACTCTGTGTTAAATAGTAATATCTTGACATGCCAATGAGATGTAAATTGCCTTTTTGTATCTATGGTTGCCATAAAGTTTTGTTAAAATTAATACAGCAATTGCGAAGGAATAGCAATATTGCTCTATATACATACTACATAACTAATTAAGGGCCATAACTCTGTAATGAAAGGTCTGGTCTGAACAAGGCAACAATATGCACACATTCGCTTGGTTTTAATGGTTCCCATAAGTTTAATTGAATTCCAGCCAGTTGTTGCAGAGAAGTAGCGTGGAAACAATTATTGCTTTATATGCATACTGCATAACTAATCAAGGGCCATAACTATGAGTTAAAGTGTCTGACCGGAACAAGCCGACGATATGCGCATCTCCTCTTGATATTGATGATTCCCATAAAGTTTCATTGAATTTCAGCCATTAATTGCAGAGAAGTAGCGCGGAAACGATTATTGTTCTATATGCATACTGCATAACAAATCAAGGGCCTAAGTTAAAGTGTCTGACCGGAAAAGGCTGACGATATGCGCATTCCATCTTGATATTGATGATTCCCATTAAGTTTTGTTGAATTCCAGCCAGTAGTTGCAGAGAAGTAGCTCGGAAACGATTATTGTTCTATATGCATGTTGCATAACAAATCAAGGGTCCTAACTCTGAGTTAAAGGGTCTGACCGGAACAAGGCGACGATATGCACATCTCCTCTTGGTATTGAAGGTTTCCATAAAGTTTCATTGGATTCCAGCCAGTATTTGCAGAGAAGTAGCGCGGAAACGAATATTGTTCAATTTGCATAATGCATAACTGATCAAGGGTCATAACTCTGAGGTAAAGAGTTTGACCGGAACGAGGCGACGATATGCGCATCTCCTCTTGGTATTGAAGGTTCCCATAAAGTTTCGTTGAATTCCAGCCAGAAGTTGCAGAGAAGTAGCGCGGAAACGATTTTTGCTCTATATGCATACTGCATGACTATTCAAGGGCCATAACTCTGAGTAAAAAGGTCTGACTGGAACAAGCCGACGACATGCGCATTTCCTCTTGATATTGATGACTCCCATGAAGTTTCGTTGAATTCCAACCATTAGTTGCAGAATAGAGCGGAAACGAAATCGGGACGGACGGAAGGACGGACAACGCCAAAACAATATCCTCATCCCGATTCCATCGGCAGGGGATAAGTGTAATGCAGCGAAACATTTTGTGAAATAGGGTTATAAGTCGTTCAAACCCGGCTAGTAACTTGACATTCATTACTTAGTACCGATACACTGATATCTTCCTACACATTCTATGATGATATCAAGAAATTATAATTTTTATGCTTTAGTGTTTTAGTTTTTGTATCAAAATATTTTATAGCCTAAAATGTAAAGTTTATTAATGTAAGAATCGACAAGATATGATTAAATCATAACAAGCGATGATATTTATCAAATCAAATATCAGTCAATTATGATAAAAGAAAGGTCACGAAAATGTAATTACCCTTCCAACAACTATAGGCGTCGCCATTATCAAACTAAGTAACCATATAACACATATTGTCTTCTTTGCTAACGTAACTGTACTAACGCATTTGGCTCGTATAGGATGAATAATGGCATAATATCTGAAAATTGAATCCATTTTATATCCTTTAAGTATTCTAAAAACAATTCGGGCATTTGGATGAAAATCTTGAAACAAAGTGATCCTTTGGAAGCATTAATCACAACAAAATTACATGAACATTGCAGAGTCGGTTTGATTGATCCTGTACAAGAGGGATAATGAATAAGTGCAACATCCCATATAATCTACTTTGACAGTATTTTTTATATTCATGCATATATACGAGGGCTGTTAGAAAAGTATCCGGAAAGGTTTTATTACTACTTTTTTATTGACAAACATATCTAGATAAAATATTCAACACTGTTACTTTGGAGTATTATGCTTATGATCCGGTGGAACAAAATCACTATTTGCATTAATGCACATTCTACAGTATCTATTGTAACGTAGGGTTACGTTGAGCGGGGCAACTTATTTCTTGATGGGATACAGCGTCAGGAAATTTGAAACTTTTCGAAATATTCTCTACTACACGATACACACTTCTCCCATCTATGACTCCACTTGTCAAAGCATGACTTGAACGGAGCTTGGGGAGAAAACGAATCGTTTCACAAATCATGAAGATCATTAAACCTTGTCGCGTTGGGACGTCAAGATCAACATCACGCGTCGACAACATCACGCGTAGAATCGTTTTAAAAATAGTGTTCCACTCATATATGCTTGATTTCTTCACAGAACTTTTGCCTAGGTATTCAGTATCACAGAGATTGTCTTTGATTTTGTTTTTCACATTAGTACGCAAAACATTATTGAATATCACTGCTCTAACCTATAATTGCAATGTCAGTAGGGGGTAGGTTCAACTTATGTTGTTTACGGAACAATGACGTCATATTACAACCTATGATGGTACGTTCGTTAAGATAAAAGTGCGCAAACATCACGTGCAATTTGGTCAACTTTTGATGTCAGAAATACACTTTTCGATCTCTTTCGAAAACAAGTAAATATGTGATCGTTTACCCAATTTAACGAAGCTGTCCCGCTCGACGTTACCATAGAGACTGTAGGTAACACATAATTATAAATAGTTTACTTTTCTGCCGGACCATAAGCATAATTTCCGAAAGTATCAGTGTTGAAAATTTCATCACGATAAGTGCACAAATGAAAATTAGAAAACTTTCCGGATACTTTTATAACAGCTTGTACATGTATATTTATGAATCAATTCCGATTTGATATAAATCCGCCTATTCAATTTCATTCCGGTTTGTGAAAATTTGAGCACATAACTATAATAATTGTGTCAACTTACACATATGATTAAAAAGTTTTGTGGTTTGCTTACCTTTCTAAACTCAAGACCGTGAGATTCATAACTGAGCAGAGAATAGAAACATTTTGTATATAATGCACTAATTTGCACAATACTTCTCCAAACTTCCATGTGTATGAAAAGAAGGCAGCACACTGAAAATACAAAATGAGACCAATATTAATTAATACATTGACAAAAACTCCACAACTTACAAAAATATCAACTTCAACCTTAGTCAAACTGTATTGCCCCAGAACTAATGATATATCCCATGAACCTGACAGAATTGAAAAAAAATCTAGACAAACGAAAGCACAATAGAAAATACAATTAGCTAAAATCAGACATTGCCCTTAAATGTCAAGAAAGAAAATTGTTCAGTCTCCAAACCCGACAAAACCTTAAAAGTGGAGTTTTAGTTTTCGGGAAATTGTTGATTTTTGTGTCATTGACTTTGTCAATTCCAATCCGTATTTATTGTCTTATTGCTTTTAGCTTTTAGTTTCCATCTGACATTTTTGCCAGAATATAATGACTTCGCGACTTTAATGGAGATACTTGTACGTAATAGCATAAGTAACTTAAGATGTCTTCGTAAATAAACACATTATTTATAGTGTTTTATGCATATTCAAGGAATTATATTTGCGAAATGGCTTTAAACAATTAAAGTACTAAAAGTATTATTATAAAATTGTAATACTCAGATAGATATTATACATAACAACAATCTTCATTTTCTTTCTGTTGGGATGGGGGCGACACTCTTATCCTCAAATACATACACCCCAACAAGACAACATTGAAAATGTTGCAGGCTCGGTTTGATTGAGCCTGTTCATGGACGGTGATGTAAAGTGCAAGTTACCGTCAAGGCCCCCTAGCACCGACTTAAGGCTCTAATTGAAAGTACATGTCTATGTACAGCGTGGTTTAAGCCGTATTGCAAGAAGTATTTGTATCATAGTTTGGGTTCCTTTCTGTTGAATTTGTGTCAGAATTAAATCGTATACATACATATACATCTGTTCATGCATAGTGCGTAAAATTGGAGTGCAGGTATTAAAATCTGGAAACAAAGTGATCCCTCGGAAGCATAAATCACAACAAAAGTACAACAGAATTGCAGACTCGGTTTGATTGAGTCTGTACATGAGGGTAAATAAAAACGTGCAATATCCCTCACGCCCACAAGCACCGACTTGAGCGGTACTCAATTCTCAATACTTAATAGTGCTGGCATCAATGATCCCGAAGGACCAGAAAAATATAACAACACTGAAAAGAAGTTCGGGGCAACTTAGTTACCCGAACTCCAGACAATGCCCATTGATTGGCTAATTTCTTCTGAAGTTTATATCGCATATTATACAAAAGAGAAAGAACATCAAAATACTCGGAACTCTGATTGATACTCGTTGGCTACGCCCCCCTCTTACAAATCAATGCTCTTTCTATTACTTATTTAGATACATACGGCGATGTTTGTCAGGAAGAGTTTTATACTTGATATGTTCATTAAAAACAAAAGTTTAAAGAAATACTTTAATTAATTTTGTTTTAAATACAGGAGAGGCATATAACGATATAATATAGAGAAAACTCAGATATTCTTTTATCCACCGAAAAAGCAAGTCATTATTATGCTGCTGACCGTTCCAAGGCGGCGCCCCACTGTGTTCCTCAGATGTATGTCTATGTTGTTTCATACTGTTTTGGTGACACTTTTGCTTGTGCCCCTTGTTGTTTTCTCGTCCACGGTAAGTATCTTCCCCATTGGCTCTAGTTTTTGTTTCTTTGATTAATGTAACTGGTGCGATCTCTAAATACGAAATAGTATTTATTCATGTTAAAATGTAGAATTCTGCTTATGCCGGTGCTAGGGGTCGTGGACGGTAGCTTACAATTATGTAACAGGCTCAATCAACTCGAGTTGGTCCATTCATAGGGATTCTGTTTTTCTATATTTTGGTAAAAAATGATGCTCATCTGAGATTGTTTACGAATAACATACAATTGATTTAAATAATGTGCCATATAAATGAAATTATCTTCCCATGAACGTTACTGGAAAGTACAAATTACCGCCGCAAAGTTTGGCATTTTAAACTGACCAGAAATATTTTTTGCAAGGAAATAATGACATTAAATGTATTTAAGGGCATTTTTAACAATAAAGGTTTAGCGATTGCAAATCTGTGTGTATTTCATTACTTTAAATACACAAGATTTTACTCGTCGTGTTCCTAGCCCGAGCGGATGCTAACCTCGTGCCGTGTGCCTCGAGGGGAGGCCAACTTCAGATATTCATAGGTCAGGTACAAATGTCGCTACAAAGGATCCCCAAAAAGCTTAGAGGAGATGTGGGATGGCAAGGGAAAAATGACATCAGAACTGAAATCTGAACTATTTTTCATGTATGAGTTTTTATATCAATACAAATTTGTTCTTAGTTACATTCTAAGACATGTTATGATTATTCTTAATTTGAAATATTAGATTATGTATCTCACACTTGCCAACAAATTCCATACATAGTTCATTTGTGGTTTGTTGTTATGTATGATACTTAATACTTTCAACGTTATAATTCATTGTTTTAGAAACAATTCCCTGTTAGTGAATTGCAATTTGATGATATCTAATGTGCAAACTGTTTCAGGAACATTTCGGATATTCAGTCATTTTTATATTTCGCTGGGGATTTTGGTATATTCGGTGAGAGTACAGAGCGATTTCCTTTCGGTCAGGGACTCATTGTAGTTTTTTTTAACAAAATTGGGCATATTTCTGGTAAAAAACTTTGACCATCAATCTATTCTGTTCAAATTCGTTATGCGTTTGGTACATGGACGGTGAAAAACAGTTCAAATTAGTTAAAATGTTAAAAAGTGAGTCAAGATTATACCGGAAATAGAAAAGTAAGATATGAAGTTAAACATTTAGAAATTACTAAACAATATTTTGTTTGTTTGTTTGTTTCATTTTTCCCAACAGTATTTCAAACATATAGGCGGGTAGTTTCCTAACCATCGTTCTTGGAGAGTTACACCAGTACTAGACTACCTTCCTCCGTGCTAAACTACCAAAGAATCTCCCGGGAATCAAACCCACGCCAGAGAGGTACTGGATTAGAAGTCATCGACTCTTGGACCACGGAGGCGGGAAATTATAATTATAAAAAATAAATGTACATTCAGGAATAATCCATCTTATCTTTATTTGAAATTTAATATTATAGTAACAAATTATTTCTTAAGAATGCGCGCAATGTCTGGCTTTATTAAATGGCAGTTTCATATTTAACCATTACATTTTGTAATATCCTTTATGATCACAATAATTACTAAACATATCAAACTTTCTGCAAGATAAAGTAGTGGTATTTCTATCAGTTTCGGAGAAAACTTATTAAATACGTATTAATAAGGTAACTGCAGTTACCAGTCTAAATGAGACAAGGCGAGGAGGTTTTGCAAGATTGTGTATAAAAGAATCATTTTCGATTATTCCTTAATGACATGAGTGCTATATTTCCGACTTCTGCTTTTTTTTATAGATTACCATAAACTGATAAGATTTTCAAATTGGCATTCTTAATAACTCAATTATATATAACAGCAATAATAACAACCTGAAACATTTAAATGTATGGTCTCTGTAAACTTTGAAGTTCACATTTTACAGTTACGTCATATTGTGATGATCGAATCCTACTTATAATTATGTTAAACACAAGTTTACTGGTATGAATATAGCAAAATGCATATGTACCGTTATTTAAAATGCTTATATACAGTTATTTCTTTCAAAAATGCTTCATTTTTATTGAAATGCAGTCTTCCCTCCGTTTTTTTTTTATTTTCGTCATAAATCGTGTTAATTGAATTTCAGTTAGGACTAGTTTTTATTTCGTTTTTTATATCAGATATGACATGTTGACAAAGCCAAAAATCTGATCTATGTTATATATTATGAGCTATCAAGCAATTCGATAAATTGTTAATGTATTTATGTTCTCCATAAGGCATTCTTAAAGGTTGAACTGACTTAAAGCTTTAAATGACCTTTACCGTCGAGGTCAAATTATTGAATGTTGTTAAATTGTCATAAACTTGTTATATATGTACGGATTTTATTTAAACTTGGACAAAGCAGCACTTGCTACCAAACAAACATATTGAACAATTAATTATTTAGATGTGACCTTGACCCTTAATTGACCTTGACTGTCAAAGTTAAAATGAAATGAAATTCTCCTTTTTGTAACTGAGTATAGCTTTGTGAATTAAATTCATATTAATACACAACATCTTTTAGGTCAAGAGCTTAATGTATATAAACTCAAATTGATCTTGACTCATATATAACCTTGACCTTGAAGGTCAAAATATTTTATGTTCACTGTTTATTGCTATAATTGGCTGTAATGCTTGTAACTAATCAATGGATTATTTTCATACAGGGACAAAACAACCTCATGGACATGACATTCTAAAAGGTCTAACTGACCCTGACCGTAAGTTCAAAGTATTGATTCTATGTTAATTTGTCATAATTTTATATTTATGCAAGGACTTGATTCATGTGTAAGCAAACTTAAACTTGTGACCAAACAGACATGTGGAATAATGTAATAATGACCTTGACCTTTAAATGGCCTTGACTGTTAAATGATTAAATTTTATTATATTTTCTTAACTTTGTCATTTATTTATGGAAATATAAAAAGTGTGATAAATTAAAATTCAGCAAGGACAAAAATCTTTAATTTTCTTTTTTTTTAAAGATTTTGTTGAGACCGTTTGTTTGTTTGCTTTTAGAAAAAGTGGCGGTGGCGCTTGATATATAGTTCTTTAAATACCCCTGCCATTTTGTGTGCAAAAAGTCATGTCTTTCACTCATTATTTTTGTAAGAAAAATGAACTTTTGTAGTTGTTAAATGAAAAACTTGTGATTTTTTTCCAATATCACCCAGGGCTTAAAGACACATTACTGCACGTTTAGCCTACTTTATTCAGTTGTTCAACTTTCCACACGATCTTAATCCAGTATGAAAACATTATTAAACACATGTTTGTTTAAAAAGAAGAAAATATATGGATTTCTGATTAAGGTGCAATAACCATTTAATAAGAACAACATATGGCGTGTTTCAATGTTCTTAAAGTAAAGATTGAAACAAATACGTTGCAATATGAACATACATTCGATATTTCAACAAAAACGTAACCTAAATTACTCATGCCTGTTGTCAAACGTAATGAAGACAGAGGTACAGTAAAATATATACTTCAATACATATACCCCAGCAAGAAAATTCCGTGTTATGTACATTTATTTTATTAAATTAAATAACTCAGATAGGTAAATGCTATTTTTTAAATTGTACAAATATTAAATGAATACATGCTGGACATCTAAACAACACTGTTTGTGATGTTTCGTAATTTGATATAGATTAAAAAACAATTTACGTCGTAGAATCTAAGGTATCATCAAAATGTTGCGAAAGATATTGACTTTAGCATTATATTTCACATAAATGGAACGCTTTTTAGTAATAAAGGAGAGAAATGCTACATTCTAAATATATATTGGCAATTAATTTGATGTCGGAGAAATTTCTGTCAAAGAAATGGCGACGTCTTAAGTTGACTATAAGGAATTTTTGTTATGTTCAAGGCTGCAGTATTTTATTGAGGAATGCTGATCATTACAACTTTAAGTGTAGAAGTATAACTTTTCGGAATGTTTTTGTCTTGAAATTATTTTTTATTCTTTTCGGTAATTTATGCTGTTTTTATACAATAAATTAATTTAGCTAATGTGTCAAGAAGCCTATTGGTTATCGGAGAACAGACATAGAATTGTCAATCAATTGAAATAATTTCCTTGGCTTTACAATTCATTCACTAAAGAACTTACTTTTTTCAATTTTATGAATGACAAATTCTAAAAGGCTGAATAAAGTAATGAATATGTCACTCATAGAATATGCGTTTCAACAGTACAAAGTCTAAAATGTCTTCAGTTACAATTCATTCTTTTAGACACTTTATCTTGAATCTTATTACAACTTATATTACCTTTCTTTTAATAATTCAAGTGGTGATAAAGGCTTCGTGTAACATAGAGAACTACTGAATAACAGAAACAAATATAAACATCGTTGTTTCATTACCTTTATTACATCAATACTGAAACGCTCGTAATAACAAACTTATGTTTAGAGCGATGTTAACAATGTTACATCTGCAGAATAAAATAACAACATTATCTGAACAAATATCAACACAACTTTTTCATTTATTGTCTATTTGTTCAAATGTCTGAAGAATAACACGAGAAAGGTAAAATGCACATATCTAAGGTAAATGGAAAGCAGTTCTGTGGCAAAAACATAGAGTGTAAGAAATTGAAATATTTATGAAATATATTAAACATATACAAGTTTTTTCCTTCGTATTGCTAAACTTGTATATGATTATTCACATTGGATAGCTCCCTCACACCAAAAAGCCCACAGTCCATGGCTCTGGTGCTGACTAAATTAAAGTTATTTCAATCATCTTTTGGCAATTTTAGTGTCAAGAGGAAAGATTTGAGTAAATCAAAGCTTACTCTTGACAAATTACATGAGGGCGTTTTTGCTACGTGTTTAGTCTCACGGGAGAGGAAGTGTTACACGAAGGATGGAGTTCTTATGATAACTTGTTTGGAGTTCTTATGATAACTGTCACGGAGTTCCTGGAAAACGTTACGGATTTCTGTGGACAACTTTTCTATATACTTGTAGAACTCGCGTAAAATGGTTATTTTTAACTTTAAATGGGGAGTTTGAGGTGCTAAATTTAACTTTGATAATTAAGCTTGCCCTACATATTGTATTATGTTTCAGAAACAATCTTTTAGTCCATATTTCGTCGCCGTTTAAAAAGAATCTGGTAGTTTTTAGAAAATTTCCAAATTACTTGCTAATTCGTACATATTGACCTTTTCATTTGTGATCTTCTTCGTTGCTATACATAATCACCTAATTATAGTGGAAAGGTGCAAACACAAAGCCCAGGCTAATAAATGTATACCCGATTTTTCAAATGTTACGGAGTTCTTGTGATAACTCAAAATATGTCCTGGAGTTCTTTTGATAACTTTTGTTACTGCCAGTGTGTTTGTTGTGCTTAATTACGGCACGTTTAAGCGTATTTTATTAGTCAATAAGTGTGTAAATCATTATGAAGCATAGTACGCTTATCATTTGCACAAAAATTTGGTTAACGATGGTTTTGATCGTGTTTTAGTTCCTAATTAAATTTGTGCGAAATCATATTGACATTATAAAACCCAACGAATGCACTAAATGTTTCTGTGTATACTGTTTGTCAACAAAAAATTTATGTCATGAGTTTCCGCAAATGCAACATTGAGGCCATGTGGCAAAATTAAAACACGATCATTCAATATATCTGGAGAAGACATGAAACTGCTTTGGTGTACAGTCTACATAGGATAAACAGGTGCTAAGCTATCTTCAGGAACGACCGCCTCCGTGGTCGAGGGTTTGAGTCGATGACTTTAAATCCAATTACCTCTCTGGCGTGGGTTCGATCCCCGGGAGATGCTTTGGTAGTTTAGCACGGAGGAAGGTAGTCTAGTACTGGTGTAACTCTCCAGGAACGATGGTTAGGAAACTACCCGCCCATATGGCTGAAATACTGTTGGAAAAAGGCGTAAAATGAAACAAACAAACAAACAAAAATCTTCAGGAAAACCTGAATCAGCGGTCACCTGTATTCAGCAGTAACATGGCTTAAACCGCCAAGGGAAACTTGTTTAAACTTTACACTTTTTTTCTCAGTTACATGTTTTAAGCAACCGCCTTTCTAAAGCAGACAAAAAGTAGTTGGGCTTCCCTCAAGAAGTAAATTGTATCATTATATTTGCACGTGCCCTACGGGTTCGAGCGAAAGAAGTTCAACAATATAATTTTGTAATCAATTACAGCAAAAGTTGTTGCAAAATTTCCACTAGGACTCCAACTTTGATAGGAAAATGTATGCAGTAATTTTCCGAACTATGGAAATTGCTGTACGTGACGTGATGCTACATTGGATTTAATAGAGATTTAATAGAGAAAGGAACAAGGTCGATAAACGGCATGAACCTTACGGTGACTCACATATCTTATTGAAGACTTACTTTCTATCGTCATATCATTGTCATAGAACTTTATACGTTTCTATGACAAAAACTGATACCTTTTAGAAATTGAAATACCCGTTGAATACATAAAGACGACACCCACCTTATTAAATTTAGATAAAGGTAGTGCAAGAAAACCATTTACATGCATACCGACAGCATAGTTACTTAATGTTCTCTAAAACTGCCAGGAATAATGTATATATGACGAAATCATGCTTGAGTATTAAATTCAAAGCGTATTTTTATCATGTAAGTAAATGCTCTACATCAAGTATGTTTACAGTCATTCCAATAAAATAAAAAAAAACACACACACACAAAGACCAAAACAAACACAAAAAACACAAGAAACGGAGGTAGGAAAAATATCTCTTGAACTGAAAAACACGATCAAAACCAACGTTATATAACCAAATTTTTGTGCAAATGATAAGCGTACTATGCTGCATAATGATTTACACACTTATTGACTAATAAAATACACTTAAACGTGCCGTGATAAAGCACAAAAACACACCGGCAGTAACAAAAGTTATCATAAGAACTCCAGGACATATTTTGATTTATCGCAAGAACTCCGTGACATTTGAAAAATCGGGGATAAATTTATTAGCCAAGGCTTTATGTTTGCAACTCTATAATAATTAGGTAATTAAGTATAGCAACGAATAAGATCACAAATGAAAAGGTCAATATGTACGAATTAGCAAGAAATTTGGTATTTTTTCTCAAGACTACCAAATTTTTTTTAAAAAAAGGCGACAAAATATTGACTAAAAGATTTTTTCTGAAACAAAATACAATATGTAAGGCATGCTTAATTATCAAAGTTAAATTTAGCACCTCAAACTCCCCATTTAAAGTTAAAAATAACCATTTTTTTACGCGAGTTCTCCAAGTATATAGAAAAGTTGTCCACAGAAATCCGTAACGTTTTCCAGGAACTCCGTGACGGTTATCTAAAGATCTCCAAACAAGTTATCATAAGAACTCTATCCTTCGTGTAACACTTCCTCCCCCGTGAGTCTCGTGGTTATTGATTATATATTTACACTTATTAATAACTATATGAAGTTTATAATAACTGAGTTGCCATGACTACCAAATTTGCGTTACAATCGTGTGTGCACTTCACAGAAAATAAACTAAAATATAATTTAAGGTCGGAAATATTGTTGTCCATATACATCTTTATACAGAAACAAAATAATAAAGGAACCAACTATTGCCTTAAGCGGTATTATCACTTAACATCAAGAAAGATCTGTGCCATAAATAAAACACGGTTTTTGTGATCTCTGCAAAATATGAAAGTAACCATTTCAAGATTACAGTCCCGAAGATTTTTAGGATTATGTAGTCATTGTCTGTCAAGATTGAAGTTCTAAAGTAAAATATAAATATGTTTAAAGAATATTTCGTTCTTTCCTGTCACTATCTTAAATAAGATGTAATATACAGTCATATAAAGAAATCCTTATTTCCATAAAAATACTGTTTTAAACAGTAATATGAATACAAAAGAAATTCTAGCATAAAATTCCCATATTTTATGAAGTTGAGCAAGTTATGGGTAAAATGCTGTCAACGTAACGCTCTAAATAAATGCATTTGATACATTATATTTAAAGTAAGCATGGTATTTCTGTAACAATGACGAAATTGATGTTCCCTTCTTTATTAAACTCAGATGAATGATGATCTTATTTATATATCGTTTTCTAAAATTAAACTGAATTTAAGTGTTCAAATATCTCGTTTTAGTAAGACAGCTTAACATTCCTGTTAACAAATCAGATACTATAAGCAGGGATATAATACGAAGTAAAACACTTTTTTGGTACATTTTCTCGATTAAATTTCGAGACATTACATGTAGATCGGGTATACAATTCCCTTCTTATAATATTGCCTACCACATTTTTAAATGTTGCTTAACTAGTGTTCCATCTGAATGTGTGTTTTATATCAGATGATTGTATCTCGCTAAACGTTTTTTAGTTTAGAAAATTAATTAACAATAATAATATATATAAATGTGAAATATGAAACCCGTTTGCAATAACATATTTACTATTATAGTTATCATTGTACCTGTCACATTATTTGTTATTAATTGAATTCGTTTTCGTTTCATATGTTTGGAAACTGCTTCAATCCAAAGGTCAGAATGATGACAATTATATGAGCAGACTGTTCCAAGTTATACTAAATTCAGAGCTATTTAAGCATTATTTCTTTCTTTACCAGCATGCCATGGCAACAACAATAATGTTCATGTTCACAGAATCGTCGTATCAAAGAACATAATATAAAATGAAACTTGATTTATTTATCTTGTTTATCATATTTTGATTTCTTCTCAATGGAATACCCCTGCATACGTTTTATTATAATTGTACATGTGATAATATTTTCATTCATATAGTGTAAAAACCTCAAAGGAGAAATTATATTCTCTCATAAAAACGCGTGGTTAGGTCATGGTTTTATGTCTCAATTGAATAGTCAAGTAATTAAATTAATGCCTTTAAGGGACGTATAAGCTTGAAAAAAATAATAAAATCGTTACTACATTGATTAAACTGCTGAACGAATTTCATCCTCAGGCTGAGTTGTTTTCTGAGATATCATTTTTCGTTCATTGAATTAGTTAAAACGACACAAATCCCTTGCTTTTAATTGAAACTTATAACTGACTGGTGAAATATTTATTTACGATTAACAGATCTTTGGAAAGGAATCATACACATGATTTTGTTTTTAAGTGATATTTTGCTTATTTCCTTCCTTTCAATTTGTGTTGAATTAGAAAAATATGTTTTAAAAGCTGCCTTTTAAAATCGTAATTGACCAATAATTGATGATGAAAACTGTGTATGATCATGATGCAATTTAAAAAGAGTTGTCAGTTGGACAGCGCGCTCGTGAATTTGCAATTTGAAAATCAAGAACTGCGAAAATGAAGGAATAAACAAAAAGAAAACATTCACACAACACTAATATTTACCCGACATAGTTAGAAGTTTTGGAAATTGCCCAAATAGTTTTGTTCAGTTTACAAGGGTCTTTTCATTCAAAATCCAGGCCAAAATTAAGAATCTTTGAAAGAAACTTGAATTGTAATTCAGAAAGGCATGAATAAAGTTTAAATTTAATACAGTTAGATGATTTTGAAAGATTAATGCTGCAAGGAAAACATAAATCAAAACTTCACTAAGGACAATAATTCAGACAAAATCCAAGTCAGTGTTATTGGTCTTGGATAGCAAAATCGTAAGAGAAATTACCTTTGATTATGATCCAAATAACATGTTTAAAGTTTCATATGAATACTTACAATTATCAATAGATATGAATGTTTCACTTAAAACAAGAAACAATAATTTTCTAAGTTTAACAAAATAAATTTGATAGTTATGAACTTTTGAGAGTGACCTACCATTATGATCCCGTACACACGCATTAAGTGTTAAGTGAATTATTTTAGTTGTTTTAAAGATAAGTAATGCACTCAAAACTGTAATTATTATTTTACAACATGATCCAGTCAGAATGCATGTCCAACATATTGACCATTGATAAGAATCTCTTGTTATTTTCCCGAAGTCATGTATTAAGTTTCACGCGAATACTATCCGTAGTTTTTTAAAATCATTATTAATGTTGCCTACAAAACTTCAAAATCAATGCTAGTTATGAGCCTTGGATAGTAACCTCAAGTTATCTTCAAGTGCTAAAATTTCAAGTGAATACTCTGTAGTTTTAAGGAATGATGCTGTATGTAAAACTTTGACTAAGAATTTTCTAAAATCAAGTGCTTGATTCATCTAAACTCCATATATAGTTATGGGCCTTGAGTAGTGACCCACAATAATGATCCCCGAGACATGTATTTAGTTCCAGGTGAATACTTTCAGTAGCTTTGAAGATAAATGTTTCAATCAAGGACGTTTTAGCTCAAAAAGGGTTACAGCTTTGCAGAAATATTGTTTTTAATACTGCACTTTCTTTTGATGTGGCTCTGGTAGTGTAGGAGTATTTGTGTATGAAGTTCGAAAAATCGGTCGTTTTTTTTTTTTTTGGGGGGGGGGGGAGAGAGATGGGAGCTATGCTTCAGACAAATTTGAGAAGGATGTCTTTTTCTAATATCCCTCGCCTTTGGCGAGATGATAAGTATCATAACAGTAGGTAAAGACATAATATTATGACAATGCTTAAACCAAAAAAATCTTGTAACACTCTGTCATTTTGTAGACCACGGGAGAATAGGTTAGGTTTTAAGGATTATCAATGGAAACATCGGGGTAAAACCGTAAATTTTTCAAATCATCAATTCCCCTAAAAACTAAACAAACCCCATTACATTTATAAATTTACCACTTCACAAAACAGATTTAAATAACCAAAAAATTATTTTTTAAATTTTTCTTGTCAAGGGGTCACTCGTTTTCCCCTTTTAAAAAATTATATAAATTTTTTTCTTTTTCAGATAAAAAAATTTCCCCTTTTTCCCCTTCAAAAAAAGAAAATTTTAAAAGGGAAAAAATATCCCCAAAATTTGATTTTTATATCCAATTTTTTTTATTTTAAATATTAATATTTCCCTTTTTAATGCCCTTTTTCAAACTTTAAAATAAATTTTATTGTCTAATTAAAAAAATTTACTTAACAAAATTGTTTCTGGGTAAGCATATATGAAATTTTTAAAAAAACAAATTAAATGTCGCCGACAAAAAGACCAACAAAATTTAATACAAAACAGACATGGATACAAGAACAGTTTTAAACAAATAAGCTGCAATAACCATTTTGCAAGAACAACATATGGTTCGTTTTAATATTTAAAAAAAACAATTTCAACAAATACGTTCGAGTAGTTACACATGAATTCGATGTTTCAAAAATAACCTAAATTAGTCATGTCTGTCGTCAAATGCAATGAAGACAGAGGTAAATGTATAGTTTAACACATATACCCTAGCAAGATGTAACTAGTTAATTTCGTGTTATTATGTACATTTATTTTTTTAAATAACTCAGATAGGTAAATGCTTTTTTAACATCTACAAATATTTAATGAATACAAGCAGAAAATCTAAACAATGCAAATATTTGCGATGTTTGGTAATTTAATGTAGATTAAAATCAATTTACGTCGTAAAATCTAAAATATCATCAAAATTACGTTATTTCACATGAATTGAACGCTTTTTATTTGTAAGGGAGAGAAATGCTACATTCGACATATATATTGGCAAGAGAAATTTCTGTCAAAGAATTTTCGACGTCTTAAGTTGAGTTTTAGCAATTTTCTTTATGTTGAAGGCAGTATTTTATTGAGGAATGTTTATTATTGCATCTTAAAGTTTAAAAATATAACTTTTCGGAATGTTTATCTCGAAACATTTTTATTGTTTTCGTTAATTTATATGCTATTTTATACAACATATAAATTGAGCTTATATCAATATGCCCCATGATTATCGAAGAAAACAGCCATATAACTTGCTTTTATAATTCATTCATTAAAGTACTAACTTTTTTTCAATTTTATAAATGACAAATTCTAAAAGGCTGAATGAAGTAATGAATATATCACTCATATAATATACCTTTCAACAGTACACATTCTAAAATGCCTTTGGTTACAATTCAATCTTTTAGAAACTTTAATCCTGAATCTAATTACAACTTATATTACCTATCTTTTAATAATTCAAGTGATAAAGGCTTCGTGTCTCATAGAGAACTACTGAATAACAGAAAGAAATATAGAACATCTTTGTTTCATTTCCTTAATTATATCAATACTGAAACACTCTTAATAACATACTTATGTTTAGAACGATGTTAACAATGTTACATCTGCAGAATAAAATAATAACATTACCTAAACAAATATCAACATAACTTTTCATTTATTGTCTGTTTGTTCAAATGTCAGAAGAATAACACGAGAAAGGTAAAAGGCACCTATCTAAGATAAATGGAAAGCAGTTCTGTGGCGAAACAAATTATTGTAAGAATTGTAATGTCTACGAAATATATTAAACAAGTTTTTTGTTCGTATTGGTAAACTTGTATATGATTATTCACTTACTCAAGTTATTCATCCGACAAAAAACATGCTTATAATGTTAAAATTGTGGGTTGTTTTAATTTACACTGACATTATTAACTTAAACATAAAATGGCTAATTTCATCTTAACTAGTAGAGGAATACCTTAGGTGCCCCTCCTGCATAAGTGAATATCTTAGTAGAACTAAAGACTTGTCGAAAGCAAGCTGGATGAAAATGCCCACAATCCATGACTCTGGTGTTGACTAAATTAAAGTTATTTCAATCAACTTTTGGAAATTTCAAGAGGTACGATTTGAGTAAATCAAAGCTTAATCTGGACAAATTACATGATGACGTTTTTGCTACATGTTTAGTCTCGTGATTATATATTTCCATTTTTAATAACTCTATAGTTTATTATAACTGAGTTGCCGTTACTGTCGTGTACGCACTTCTCAGAAAATTACCTAAAATATATATTTTAGGTTGGAAATATTGTTGTTCGTATGCATCTATATATAGATCCAAAATTATTAAGAAACCAAATATTGCCTTAAGCAGTATTATCACTTATCATCAATAAAGATCTGTGGTTCAAATTAAATTATTCACAAGGTTGTCTGTGATCTCTGCAAAATATGAGAGTAAACATTTCAAAACAACAGTTTTAGGGAAAATATAAATTTAAAGATTTTTTAAGGACATGATTGTAGTCATTTTTGTCACTATCTCAAGATTAATGCAGAAAATAACAAGAAAGATATCATCTTACTAATATTTCAAAATCCCTCTTCAAAAATATCATACATATATAGTTGAATGATTCGAAATGACAATTTAAAATGTTCATATTTTTAAATTATATATTATTATTGCTCTGTAAACAAACAGGTCGCTTTTTCACTGACGGAAAATATCTTTATTTAGTTTTACTGCGGAATTCTTTCATTTGAGTTTTTTTTCTAGTACCACGTGATTGTACAGAACAATGTCACGACCTCTGACTAGGAACGCACGGAATCCGGGATCGTATCAAACATAAAGGGAAACTTATAACTGCTTTGTTTTGATTTTTGATATTGCTAGTAATTTGTTGCACTAGAAATTATAACTGATCAATTATAACATATATATTATGATTTAAACTTGAGCTCGAAACTTAATAGCCAAATCAATGACATAAATTGTTATACGATCCCGGGCATACCGGATACCTGAATTTATCCGAACCACTATAATGACACGTGACTATATTAAATAAATTATCTTCTCCTTTTTATTTTGGCTACTGTGTTAGTAACGTAGTAGATCAAGCAAAGGTATAACACGATATATTGACTTTTGTCAGCATTCTTTTAATTAAGATGCCATTAATTTTGAATATACACATTAAACCTAACTAAATCAGTATTTACCGTTTACTTCAAATTTTATTTGTTTTTTTTCTTTCATTTTACTATCTGTAGGCCAGTGGCTTTAAAGTTATTGTGAACAAATACAAGAGGGCCATTATGGCCCTGGGTCGCTCACCAGAAACAACTGCTTTTCAGTGTTGAAAATTAATTTTCATGAAAGGCAAGTCCAGCTCTTTCAGCAAGTGCAGCTCAACTTTAACTTGCCCCTCTAGTAATAAAAGTAATAAGGTTTCACAACACTTATTGCTTTTTTTCTTCGAAATAAACAAGAGGCCACTAAGATTGCTCTAGATCACTCATCTAACCCATCATTTCATTATTCAATACATAAATTGAAATATTTTGCCTTATATTTTTTAACAGGCTCAATCAAACCGAGCCTGCAACATTTTCAATCATGCCGTGTTGGGCTTTTCCTAGGGATTCTTATTTTCTCTATTTTTGGTTAAAATATCTATATTGCAAGTGTGTACCTATGAGACTGTGTAGAATAAATGCAGAATAAATTACCACTAGAGCAGGGTTTATTTTGATGGGACATTTTTTTTATAACTTGTGGTGTAACATGCAAAAAAATAGATGTTTGAAGTTTACAGTTTAGGACAACATTTTTTTGAATATTCTATATGGTAAAATAACGGTACTTTATATTTCTTTATACTTTATACAATAGGTCAAACAATACACAATATCCAAAGTAGGCCAGCTAATATCAAAATTCAATTCAGCATCAGAAATTACATCCCTTGTCCCAATTTCAAGTCTGTATGTCAAAAAACAAGAATGTAGTAAAGATTATATCAAAAATATCAAAAGTAGGTCAGCTGATATCAAAATTCAATTAAGTATCAAAAAATTACAGCCTCGGTCAACATTACATGTCTGTAAGGCTATAAGCAAGAAAGTAGGTCAAATGATATCAAAAATATCATAAGAAGGGCCGCTGCTATCAAAATTCCATTCAGCATCAGAAATTTCACCTCTGATCAAAATTTGAAGTCTGTGTGTCACAAAACAAGAAAATAGGTCACTTGCTATCAAAAATATCAGACGTAGGTAAGCAGATATCAAACATCAATTTGGCATCAGACATAACACCCCAAGTGCAAACCCTCGGTTCTGGTGATCAAAAAGATGTTTTAGGAATATTTTTTTCTTTCCTGTCACTATCTTAAATATTATGTAATATACAGTCGCAATATAAAGAAATCCTTATTGTCCCCCGCCTTTCGAAGAAAAAAGGGGGATATAGAAATAGGCTCCGTCTGTCCGTCCGTCCGTCACACTTTTGTGTCCGGTCCATAACTTTGTCATTTATGAAAGGAATTTAAAATAACTTGGCACAAATGTTTATTATAATAAGACGATATGTCATGCGCAAAACCAGACCCCTACCTCCAGGGTCAAGGTCACACTTGCTCATTCAAGGTCAATATTGTCTATTTGAGGGTATATGTCGTGTCCTGTCCATAACTTTCTTATCTATGAAGGGATTTTATAAATACTTGTTATAATTGTTCACAATAATTAGACGATGTGTCATGCACAAAAACCAGTCACCTACCTTCAAGGTCAAGGTCACACTTGAAGGTCAAATATTAACATAGTCTGTTACTGGGTATATTTCATGTCCGGTCGAAACTTTGTCATTTATCAAAGGATTTTGAAATAACTTGGCACAAATGTTTGTTATAATAAGACGATGTGTCATGCGCAACAACCAGACCCCTACCTCCAGGGTCAAGGTCACACTTTGAGGTCAAATACTTAAATAGTCTTTTACTGAGTATATTTTGTGTCCGGTCCATAACTTTTTCATAGGTCAAAGGATTTTGAAATATTTCGCACAAATAGTCACTATAATAAGAGGATGGGTCATGCGCAACACCTGCATCCCTACCTCCAGGGTCAAGGTTACATTTAGAGGTCAAAAATTAACATAGTCTGTTATAGGGTATATTTTGTGTCGGATCTAGAACTTTTTCATAGTTCTAGGGATTTTGAAATAACTTGGCACAAATAGTCACAATAATAAGATGATATGTCAGGTACAAAACCTGCACCCTTACCTCCAAGGTCAAGGTCACACATAGAGGTCAAAGGTTAACAGAGTCTGTTATTTGGTATATTTTGTGTCCCGTCCATAATTTCTTCATAGATTAAGGGATTTTGAAAATACTTGGCACAAATGGTCACAATGATAAGATGATATGTCATGCGTAACATCTGTGTCCCTACCTCAAAGGTCAAGGTCACACTTAGAGGTCAAAGATTTACATAGTCTGTTACAGGGTATATTTTGTGTCCAATCTATAACTTCTTCATAGTTCAAGGGATTTTGAAAATACTTGGCACAAATAGTCTCAATAATAAGGCGTTATGTCATGCACAACACCTGCATCCCTACGTCCAAAGTCAAGGTCACACTTAGAGGTCAATGCTTAACATGATAGATTTTTTAATTCCGTGTTTCATTTTATTTTTTTAACTAATTTATTGTTGCATTTACAGATCTAGCATTGATCATAATTTTGGGCTGAATGTCCTGAGATCCATACCTCAATCTTTTGAAATAGCACAATTTCATGCATCATATAAAACTTCCCGAGGCGGGGGACGTTGGTAACTCTGTTACAAATTCTTGTTTTGATAGAAATACTGTTCTATACAGTAATATAAATACAAAGAAAATTCTTAAATCCTCATTTTTCTAACTAGAATTATAAGCAAGTCTTTCACAGCATTTAAAAAGTCAGATCATTTGCAGTTGTGTTATAAGTCCTTAGATATTGACTGTCCTGTATATTGAACTGCCTTGCATAAACCGGAAATGATAAGCCTTTGTCATCAATTTAAAGCATGATTTTTCACTAACTTTTAATACCCCACAATTTATAGTAACCAATTAAAAATGTAAGCTTGGTTATTAGGTTATTTAGGAAGTTCAGCAAGTTATGGGTAAACTGCTGTCAAAGTAACGCTTTAAAAACATGCATAAATACATTATGAAAGACTTCATGGTATTTCGGAAACTTTGACGAACTTGATGTTTTCCATTATTTATTAAACTCAGATTGATCATCTTATTTTCATATAATTTTCTAAAATTGTTCCTATATCTAGTTTTAGTAAGACAACTTAATATAGCTGTTAACAATTCAGATACTATAAACAGGGATATAATACAACTTTAAACATGTTTTTGATAAACTTCTCGATTAAATTTCGAGCCATAGATTGGGTATACAATTCCCTTCTTATAATTATGCCAACAAGATTTGCTTTACTAGTTTTCCATCTAAATGTGTGTTTAATATCAGATTGTATCTCGCTAAACGAGCATGTCATGGCAACAAAATAAAATGTTCACGGTCTCAAAATCGTTGTGTCAAAGAACATAATATGTTATGAGACTTGATTTCTTTTCAATCGAAATACACCTACATACGTTTTTTGTATCAGGAAATACAACTCTGACATTCAATCTCTGGCACAGCACTTCACGACAAACCTAACAACAAGTAGTTCTCAAAACAGCTTAAAACTAGCGATGTTAAAAGAAATATTTTTATTTTGTTACAAGTATCCAACAAATTACAACGCATTCAAAGTTTAAAAGTAGCGTAGGCTTATAGAAATGTCATTAAATGCACAATCACAAAAAATTACGCGAATGTATATCATTTTAATCAATGAAAGTGCTATTTTAGCGATGTCGGTTATTGAATACTTCAGAGCGTATTACACAAATAAATTTTACTGTCGAGTAGTGGAATATATACATGTCGGACTGTTTTGGCGATGAAATTTTCGCTAAATTATTTATATCAGTGTTAAACAACAGGTTTATCGTGAACAAAATACCTCGAAATTAATTATTATTATAAACCCTAAATGAAAATTCTAATTTTAGAATTACATGATTTAATTCAGGCTTTCTTCATATAACTTCCTCATGGTGCAGGGGTAAGGCGTTTGTTTAGGGTGTGAGAGGTCTAGGGTTCAAATCCCAGTCGAGGCAACTAATTGTTTTAATTGACTTTTTCAAGGAAGTAGCCACGATATGCATGATAAAGTGTGGCTGTCATTAAAAATGAACATAAATGATTTTTTTGATGAAATTCTAGTCATTCAATATTCCGTATGTATCAAACCCGAACTGTTATGGTAAAAAATATATACGCAATCGCTCCATCTCGGTGTCCTGCAAGATGAATTATAGTATATAAAAAATAAACTTATACAGGAAAATACATTCAAATACTCGTATACAGAACGATTTAGATTGCAAAGATCAGAAAATACCACAGAGCTTGCAGCCCTCTGATTTATTATTGTACATGTGATAATATTTGCATGCATTTGTGTTAAAAACACTCGAGGTCAGAAATTATATTCTCTCATAAATAACGCTGCTAGGTCATTGCTATGTGTATCAATTGAATAGTCAAAGTATTTAAGCGACAAAAAAGCTTGAAAAGTAATAAAATCGTTTCTACATTTATTAAACTGCTCAACAAAATTGATCCCCAGACTGAGATGTTTTCTGAAATAGCATTATTCGTTCATTGAATTAGTTAAAACGACATAAATCCCTACAAATTTGTTTTTTAGTTGAAACTCGTGAATGGCTGGTGAAAGTTTTACTTTAGATTTATAGGTTTTTGGATAGGAACAATACACAGGTTTTTATTTGTTTGGGTCGTCAGACCAAAAAAATAATGGTAGCGAAATTTCAGACTCTAATGCTGTTAATTGCAAATGCCGAAAGAAGCCCGCTTTTTTGTAGCGGTTACTTCCCTTTATATGTACACTAAGGCTGACAAATTCAGGGGAGATCACTGCGTAAAGATGGTCAAATGACAGCGCATTAATTTTCAAGCAAAATAATTTCCGAATGGTCGAAGATTTCTAATATTGTTTTATTCTTATGGTAAGCTCCATGATTATTTACATCTGTGTTAAACAACAGTTAGTGTCATTAAAAACCTTAATTTAGAATAATATGGTTTTCTTCAGGCCGTTAACATATAAATTCACCGAGGCCGAGGGGTTTGCGCGCTCGCTTAGGAAGCGAGAGGTCTGGAGTTCAAATCCCAGTTAAGGCAACTCATTTTTTTTTCAAACTATTTAAATCAAATAAACATTGGATTTAATATGAGTGTTGCAAGTAGTCTTATAGCCAATTTACTAAAATTAAAACGCTGGAAAGCATTGGTGGCACTATACAAAAACAAATTGGTTTATAATCTCACAACCTGCACCTTTCTTACATTCTGAGACCCAAACAAATTCAGCGCCTTCTGTGCTTTGATTGTTTGCTTAATTGATATTGTGCTTATTTCGTTGTTTTCAAGTTGAGCTGAAATAGAAATTATGGTAGCTGATTAACGCCAAGTTGTATTTTCGCTTCTTCGCCTCAAAATGCGAAAACACGAAGGGACAACAAAGTTGGACTTCGTCGTCTCATTGTGTTTTCGGTTTTTCGTATTTGCAAGGCAACAATGAGAATAAATGACAGAAAGAGGGCGAAAATACGACACATAAAATCTGTCGTATATTAGCATTCCATCTGTCAACTCTTCACATTTTCACTTTTTCGCTCTGTTACATTTTCGATTTGTGGCATTTTCGTTATTTCGGATTTTTACATTTTCGCATTTTCGCGTTCCCGTTGCACATGCGCATGGAGACATCAATTTATTATTATCATTATTATTATTATTATTATTATCATTATTATTAGGTTTTATAATGTCATTATGATCCTCCAGACATACATTAAGTTTTAAGTGAATATCTTGAGTTATTATGATGATATATAATGCATACAACAACTAATCATTAAGTTTCAAAGTTCACAAATGGTCAGAATGTCAGAATTTAGTTATAAACTCGAAGACATGTAGCAAATATCTTACGTAGTTATTTTAAATTGATGTTGCATGCTAAATTTTAACCCTCATAATGGCTTTAATTCAGTCAAAACCAATGCTAGAGTTAAGTGCCTTGGTCAGTGACCTCAAGTTATTATCCTCAAGGTGTTAAGTTTTAAGTGAATACTTTGTTCGTTTAATGACTGATGTTGTATGCAAAACTTTGGCCAAGAATTTTCAAAATTAAAAAGAGCCATAATTCAGTCAAACTTCATAATTTTGAGACTACACTTAAACCCACTCTGTTCTACACCAAAGTAATTGAATGTACTCCAAGAAAATATACAGTCATTTTCTAAACTATTAGAGAATGGGCTAGATTTTAAGGATAATCAATGGAAATATCATGTAAGCCGTGACATATTCAATTTACTCGATTCCCTTAACGCTAAACAGAAGTTATTACATTGATAATTTACCACTTCACACACAGATTGAAATAACTAAGATTCGATTTATTTCTTCTTATCAAACGTCACTCGTTTCTCTTGACAATTATGTATTTCTTCTTTTTCTGTTTTTGCCCGTTGTTTCAAAAGAGAAAATAATTGGAAAATATATCACAATAAATTTTCTTGAAATCACAACATTTTTTATACTTACATATCTATTTCAATGCCATGTCAAATTAAACCAATGTATCGTCTTATAAATTGTTGACTTACATGTTGATACTGATAAGCATATATGATTTGCAAAGAAAAAAATAGTTTATTAACCCTCGACAAAAAAGAAAAAAGACCAACAACATTTTGTACAAAAGTGACATGAACGGTTTTAAACCATGTTGTAAGCAGCTTTTTGAAAAACTGTTTAAATCATTCGTGGTTTGCCTTGCCGAATATTTAATAGATCTAGAAATTAAATACAATATCTTTTTTAAACATAATTAATAGTTGATCATTTCAGGACAAATTCTGCAGAATTATCAACACAACCAGATAACGCTGACAAGAAATGAATAATTAACTTTATATCATTCATTTGTCAGACAGGTTGATGATAAAATCATAAAATTGACCAATTCCCAATTGTGGTACCTTTCGTATAGAATTTCTATGTACACTTTATAGGTCATGTCAATCTGAGAACAGGAACAACACTCAAAATAGGATGCATTATACATGGCGCCTGGCATAGTGGTAGGAGTTGGGAGGTACATGTATAGGTGTCTCATAAGTCGGAAATGGCTGGCCCTTTCAGTAGGGGTGACACTATAATAAACAAGACCTTTATCATTTACCTTTTAAAGAATGTAAGTATTTATGGTTTGTTAATTGTAACATTTAAATTTTTATAATTGTGTAAAATATTAGAAGCGCCAGGACTGATAGTTGATCATAGTTGATCACATATCACAACACTGCTTTAATCGATCCAATGTCTTCTAACACTTCGCAGGACGTTCCTGCCTGCAACAAATTGATGGCACAAAATCAAAACTTTACAAACGACAGGATGTAATTCAAGTAACAAGGGAACGAAAGTAAATTGAAACGTTTATATAAATATCTCTCTATGTGTCTATATATGAACCTTATGTCCATAATTAACAAATATCTTAAATCACAAACCAAAACAGGAAATAAACTGAGAGGCCATTATCAAATAGGCATTAAAATATATAACATTTTGAAAGTAATTGTAATTCAAACTCGTTTAAAAATACAAGTTTAAGATGTCTTAACCTGCGTTCATTTCATTTCGTACACATTTCAATTGCACAAAGTTTTTAGAAAGGAATATGGTTGTATACCGATTGAGAAGAAAAAATATCTAATCGTAAACATTGACCTACATATTTAAGTATAAAAGGTTAGACTTCATAGTGGTTATAAAATCAATTATAATGAGCACTGAAACATATTGGAATCATAGTAACCAGCTAGAAAAAAGATAAGCGTACGTTATAGCACAACAGACGGGTTATGAACTGTTCAGATAATACTCAAATATAGTTTGCATCTAATGTTGTTGTTTTTATCTATTGAAGTGAACAGTTGATAGATTATTAAATTCATTAACTTAATTGAGTAACCTTTCCACGTGTTATGATCAAATAATATTTTATTCCCTTGATTATATTTATAAATTGAAGCAATTTTTAAGTTAATGCATATAATGGTGTGTCCGTTTGGTTCTTTTCTCGAGGGACCGATATTAAAAATCTTTGAGTCGATATTTGGTTGATGATAACCTATGTGTTATTATTTATATAATAAAAGTTATGCTAAACGCTGCTTTGATAATTAGTTCATAAATTTTAAAACAGATCATATTTTCTACATGAGTTCATACCGACTTAGATGATTAATTCGCGAAGGTCAATATTAATCAAATGTTTGTCTGGGAATGTAACCCTTTCGCAATTTCAATAAAATGAAATTATGGTCCGTTGGTTCTCGCGTGGTATACGCTTCTCAGTTTTTCCCCAAGCTATTATAGACGTGGATATATCAACTGCTTCATTCAGCCGAATACCTTACTTGTTAATGTGATATAATATAGAAATACACTGCGTCGTTTGACGTCAAAATTCATCGTTCGGTCGCATAGGGTTAACTG
The DNA here is from genome assembly GCF_026571515.1 of Ruditapes philippinarum. Taxonomy (NCBI): domain Eukaryota; kingdom Metazoa; phylum Mollusca; class Bivalvia; order Venerida; family Veneridae; genus Ruditapes; species Ruditapes philippinarum. Next base: position 105,802 of record NW_026852742.1, on the reverse strand, counting down.
TTAATTATACATGAAACAGTTTCAGATTAATTTGCTACAGATATCATAATACATAAAAGTGTATCTGTACAATAGCGTTATAGGAAGGATTTATTCAATTAAAGAATACAACAAATTGTTGCGATTGTTTTCATTCATATTCCATTTATAATTATTCTTGTTTATTATTATTTAGTTGTCATGGCAACATGAAAACAAAATTATGCAACAAATATGTATGTGAGAAATAAATAGAGAGACTTGAAAAAAAGAGAATTTCTCTTTTAATTGTTATTGTAGATCACTTACGTCTAAGAAAAAATAATTAAAAGTTCCTACTCTTAATGACTGAAAAGATTGACTAATGAAAAAAATGTAATAATCTTAGACAAATACTTATTTCTTGTAAGTCTGTCTGCGAGTGAAAATCATTTCTCAATCACAATGACACTAAATATGGTACTAATGAAGTATTTTCTAAGATAATGTTAAAGGTGATATTTTGCCCATCCAATGCTATATAGTGAGTGAACAGGTGAAAGTCAAAACAAGTTTTTATTTTGTCAATTCCTTTGAATTTAATAATTTACTTAGCATTAACAATATATAATTTACGGATCCAAACAAACTTCCTTTAAATATCCATTAGAATTTATCTAAAGTTCAGTTTATAAATCGAGTGGGGCAGTTTTTTTATATTTTAGGCAGATTCTAAACATTTTCCAACATCAAACGTTGGACAAACACCATTGTACCAGTCATTCTTTTGAAATTTAAAGTCAATTTAGCTAAACTTGACTATGAAAATATTAGCATAGTGTCACTTTAAGAATTCCTAATCCATGAATATTAATCTAATTGAATAAATTAAATGTATGAAATATTTCTCTCCAAATGTAGGGCTATATACAACATAAATCAAGCAAACAAAAAACTCAGTGATTGTTAAGGTTATTGTTTGAAAACAATTATGAGGTTAGCTAAGCTTATGCTTTTTCATGGCAAACACTGACCTTTGCATGCGTCTAAATGTACTGCAACAAGATAATACAATTTCTGAAATATGTTTTAAGGCACATTATGCCTGAAAAAGCTATCGGGTTTTTTTTATTTCTCAAAAAAAAAAATAAAAAATTTGGGGATCTTGTTAGTTTAAAACAATACACATTTGTCATTTAGATGAACTATTTAATTCTTATGCACTGTTGGCAGTAAGTATAATAAAATTGTATTAGTATTTTGTATAAAAGTCAAAATATTACTTTTTTTTGCAAAAAAATGATTTTTGCAGTTGTTAAAATGAAATGAAAAATTTATAACCCATATAACTGCACGTATAGCCTACTTTATTCAGTTGTTAAACTTTCAGCACGAGCTTTATCCAATATGAAAACATTATTAAACACATATTTGAGATTTTTACAGAAGAAAGCATATGGATTTCTCATTAAGTTGTAATAACTATTTAGCATGAACAAAATATGGCTCGTTCCAATGTTCTTAAACGATTGAAACAAATACGTAGCAATAGTAACATATGAATTCGATATTTCAACAACAAATAACCTAAATTACTCATGCCTGTTGTCCAACGCAATAAAGACAGAGGTACAGTAAAATGTATAGTTTAATACTTATACCTCAACAAGACGTATTTGTGTGTTATGTACACAGAGGATATTGAATGAGTGTAGGTTTAATACTAAATTTATTGAAAGAGTTGAATAAAATCATATTATGCGAGCCTCTGGCGAGCATAATATTGTTTTATTCAACGAGTTCAATAAATTTAGTATTAAATCTACACGAATATAATATTGTATTTTTCACATATATAAAATAAAAACGGTAAACTGTTAACAAGAGTCATTTTTCTTTGACGCGCCAATAGTGTAACGCTAACATTAGCGCGCTTTAACGCTATGTTTATAGTGCAAATGACGTGACGTCAAAGTGTTATTACACTAGTGTAATATCGTCTAGTGTAATATCGTTTTTATTAAATGGCTTTATTACACTCCTGCGCCGCGGTTTATGTGTTAAATTTATTTATTTAAATAACTCAGATAGGTAAATGCTTTTTTCAAACGTACAAGTATTTAATGAATACATGAAGAACATGTAAACAACACGAATGTTTAATGAGGTAATTTAATATAGATTAAAACAATTGACGTCGTAGAATCTAAGATATTATCAAAAGGTTGCAAAAGATATTGACTTAAGCATTATATTTCACATAAATGGAACGCTTTTTAGTAATAAAGGAGAGAAATGCTACATTCTAAATATATATTGGCAATTAATTTGATGTCGGAGAAATTTCTGTCAAAGAAATGGCGACATCTAAAGTTGACTAAAAGGAATTTTCGTTATGTTCAAGGCTGCAGTATTTTATTGAAAATGTTGGTCATTACAGCTTAAAGAGTAGAAGTATAACTTTTCGAAATGTTTTTGTATTGAATTTTTTTTTCGGTAATTTATGCTGTTTCATAAATAAATTAATTTAGCTAATGTGTCAAGAAGCCTATTGGTTATCGGAGAACAGACATAAAATTGTCAATCAATTGAAATAATCCTTGGTTTTATTATTCATTCACTAAAGTACTCTCTTTAGTTTAATTTTATGAACGACAAATTCTAAAAGGCTGATTAAAGTTATGAATATATCCCTCATAGAATCTGCGTATCAACAGTATAAATTCTGAAAACCTTTGGTTACAATTCATTTGTTAGAGATCTTATTACAACTTATATTAACTATCTTTTAATAAATCAAGTGATAAAGGCTTCGTGTCTCACAGAGAACTACTGAATTACAGAAACAAATATAGAACATCGTTGTTTCATTTCCTTATATAAATACTGAAACGCTTGTAATAGAATACTTATGTTTAGAGCGATGTTATTTATGTTACATCTGCAGAATAAAATAACAACATTATCTGATCAAATATCAACAAAATATATCATTTGCTTGTGAGTTTGAGTGTTTATTGAAATTTCAGTAAATGACACGAGAAAGGTAAAAGCACATATCTTAGATACATGGAAAACGGTTCTGTGACAAAACAAATTATTTTAAGAAAATGAAATGTCAACAAAATATATTAAACATTTATACGAGTTATTTCGTATTGGTAAACTTGTTTATGATTATTCACTTACTTTATTCACTGACATTATTAAATTAAAAATCAAATAGCAAATTGCATCTTAACTTGTAGAGGAAAACATAAGGTGCCCCTACTGCATAAGTTAATACATTAGTAGAACTATTGACTTGCCGTCAGCATGCTGAATTTCTGCCTCACACGAAAAAGCCCACAGGCCATGGCTCTTGTGTTGACTAAATTAAAGTTATTTTATTCATTATTTGGATGTTTGAATGTCATGAGGCAAGATTTGAGTAAAGCAATTAAGCTTAATCTGGACAAATTACTTGTGGATATGTTTATCTTGTAATTATATATTTCCATTTATAAACAACTCTAAAGTTTATAATAACTGAGTTGCCATTACTACCAAATTTGCGTGTATGCACTTCTCAGAAAATAAACTAAAATATAGTATAATGGTCGGAAATATTGTTGTGCATATACACCGTGCATATCCAGTAACGCCGGAATGTGAAATAACACATGGTTCGTGCAATAAGAAACGCAGAATTGTGCAATAAATAGCGGATACCTGACAGGAATATACTTTTTATTTATCCGAACTGAAAAAATCAGTAGCCGAATAGGGCTGCAAAGACATAACTCTTTATCCCTCATCAAGATTATTTCCAAGAAAGTGTTTGCTTTTCAAGATCATACGTGAAAATGATGGCCTGACCACCGTTTTGAGCGAGATTTTGGCTTTTTGTCGGCTCTTATTAGTACATGAAGTACAACAATGCATATTATTCCAAATAATTTCGATTTTCGGTAGGCAAGTGACATAAACCTTACTTCTTGTGATATAGAAATTTGAAAATAAAGTTATAAGATGTGATTCAAGCGGTTTTTTTATGAGGTAACGCCGATGAATGTGAATTGTGCTTCGCGGTAATGTCGGAAAATGTGATTTTTTTCAATTATTGTACAGAATTATTACAAAATTTAACGCCTTTTATCGACTAATATAATCAAGTTATTTGCGATCTATAGTCAATGTATTTTCTTCGTAACCTATTAAGAAAGATCTTGACAAACTTTCAACATTTTGATTGCATATTGTAACTTGTACATAATATGTATTGTAATATTGTACAATTTGACAATTGTTTCCTGAAATGAAATTATTTGTTGTGAACATGATGCCCACGTCTGACCTTGTTAGCAAATAAGAACAACAAACTTAGTTTGCAAATATTTTGAATGTAAAAATAATAGAAAACAATCAAGAGAAAAAAGTGTCTGTATATTTTATGCCCAAAATAATGCACCAGTAAAGCTTGAAAGTCTCCATATATCTTTAATTGTGTTGGCGTGATTTTATACCCAACGGAAACAAATATTTTGCTGTAGCAATTTGCCTGGTGAACCTGTGTGAAAATTGATTATTTATTTAATTTATTTTTTCTCTAATATAAAGAAGTCATTTGTATTCAAAAGATATTTTACTTAGAAACTAAAATGTTAAAAACTTGTAAAAGCATAACTTTATTGTCCTCTGCTTAAGTGAAATAAATTGTAACCCTTGGGGGATACACACTTCTTCATGTCTAATAATTAATAAAGAGTGAGAACAATGAAAATTTAACAAAGCCCATTTTCATAACTACCATCTAAATAGGTTAAAGTTTCCCAACAAAAATATACTTGAAAACTGCTTATACTCGTCGATTAATGGCGTTAAACATGTATAACAGTTCAGTACCATATACAGTATGAAAAAAATCACATTTTCCGGCGTTACCGCGAAGCACTATTCACGTACATCGACGTTACCTCATAAAAACGACCTAAATTTCAACGACTTCATTTTTCTTTATCACCATAATTTTAGTAAATGTCAATTGCCTACCTTAAATCGAAATTGTACCGTATAATACGTACTTGTTGTACTTATAAGATTCGATAAAAAGATAAAAACTCGCTCAAAACGATAGTCAAGTCATCATTTTCACGAATGATCTTGAAATGAAACAATTTCGTGGAAAGTATCTTGATGAGGGATGAAGAGTAATGTCTTTGCAGCCGTATGCAGCTATCTATTTTTTTCAGTTCGGTTAAATAACAAAATATATTGGCCAATTTACTTACCGCGTTGGAAATCCTGTCAGGTATCCGCCATTTATTCCACAATTCTGCGTTACTTTTTTGCACGAATCGTGCTACATTTTCACATTTTGGCGTTACTGGATATACACGATGATATACATCTTTATATAGAAACAAAATTACAAAGGAACCAAATATTGCCTTAAGCAGTATTATCACGTAACATCAACAAAGATCTGTGCTTCAAATTATTCACATGGTTTTCTGTGATCTGTGAAAAATATGAGAGTTACCATTTCAAGATTGCAGTTCAAGGGAAAAATATAAATTTAAAGATTTTTAAGAATATGATTGTAGTCCTTTTTTGTCATTTTCTCAAGATTAAAGCAGTTGGCCTCCAGAAAATATTAAGAAAACTATTGACTTACTAACATTTCAAAATCCCTCTTCAAAAATATTATACATGTATAGTTGAAAGAAATCGTAATGACACTTTAATATTATGTTCATATAAAAAAATTATATATTATTATTGTAAACAAACAGTTCGCATTTTCACGTACGGAAAAAACATTTCTTTTATTTCACTGCAGAATTCTTTCATCTGAGCTTTTTTTTCAAGTACCACGTGATTGTACAGGACAATGTCGCGACCTGTGGTCTGGAACGCACGATATCCGAGATTGTATGAAACAAAGAGGAAAACTTATAACAGCTTTGTTTTGATATTTTTAGTAATTTGTGACACTAAAAATTATAACAGATCAATTATATCATCTATATTATGACCGATTTATTGATTTAAACTTCAGCTTGAAATATAATAGGGACCTGATCAAAAATTGACGAACATTGTTATCCGATCACGGGCATACCTGATACCGGAAATTTTCCAGACCACTGTTGTGACACGTGACTGTTTAAATAAATTATATTCTCCTATTATTTTGGCTACTGTGTTAGTAACGTAGTACATTATGCAAAGGAAAAACACGATGTATTGACTTTTATCAAAATTCTTTCTTGAATTAAGATACCATTAATAATGAATATACACATTAAATCTAACTAAATCAGTATTTACCGTTTACTTGAAATTTTATTGCATTTTGTTTTCATTTTACCATCTTTGGGCAATGGCTTTAAAGTTATAGTGAAAAATAAACAAGAGGGCCATGATGGTTTTGAGTCGCTCACCAGAAACAACTGCTTTTCATTGTTAAAAAAATAATTTTTCAAATGAGCTTGCTGAAAGGCAAGTCCAGCTTTCTTTTTCAGCAAGTTCAGCTCAACTTTAACTTGCCCCTCTAGTAATAAAAGTAATAGATTTTTTACAACACTGATTACTTTTTTCTTGAAAATAAACAATAGGGCTACAACGATGATCCTAGATCACTCATCTAACCCATCTTTCATTATTCACTATATAAATTGAAATATTTTGCCTAATATTTTGGAAAGGCTATGTTAAAATATCTTTTTTTGCAAGTATTCACCTTTGATACTATGTAAAAGAAATGCAGAATTAATTACCACGAGCAGGGTTATTATTGATAGGACATTTTTATAACCTTTCTGATGTAATATGCAAAATATGTTATGTGTAGATGTTTGAAAGTAACAGTTTGGGACAAAAAAATGTACAGTCTAAATGGTAACATAACGGTACTTAAAAAAACAACACAATAGGTCAAACAATGTAAAAGTTATCAAAAGTAGGCCAGCAGATATCAAAATGCAATTCAGCATCAGAAATTCTATACAATGTACCTAGTCCAAATTATAAATCTGTATGTCTAAAAACAAGAATGTAGGTCAAATTATATCAAAAATAACAAAAGTAGGTCAGCCTATATCAAAATACAATTATCAGATCCTCTGCAGTTGTGTTATAAGTCCTGATATATTGTCAGTCCTGTATTTTGAAATTCCCTGCTTAAACCGGAAATGATGAGCTTTTGTTATCAGCATAAGGCATGATTTTTGATTAACTTAAAAGTTTTGTTTTTAATTCCCCAAAATTTATAGTAACCAGTTAAAATTGTAAGCTAGATTATTAGGTTATTTAGGAGGTTCAGCAAGTTATGCTGTCAAAGTAACTCTATGAAAAAGTGCATTAAATACATAATATTGAAAGAATTCATGGTATTTCTGTAACTTTGACGAACTTCATGTTTTCCATTATTTATTAAACTCAGATGGACCATCTTATTTTAATATTATTTTCTCAAATAAAATTAATTTAACTGTTCCCATATCTCGTTTAAGTAAAAAAACTTAATATTGCTGTTAACAATTCAGATACTATAAACAGGGATATAATACGAATTTAAATACTTTTTGATACATTTTCTCGATTAAATTTCGAGACATTAATTGGGTATACAATTCCCTTCTTATAATTATGCCAATCAGATTTTAAAAAATTGCTTATCTAGCTTTACATCTTGATGTGTGTTTTATATCAGATTGAATCTCGCTAAACGACTTTTAGTAAACAATAATATATATTAATGTAAAATATGAAACCAGTTTGCAATAACATATCTAGTTTTATAGTTATCATTGTATGTACCTGTCACAATATTTGTTATTAATTGAAATGCATTCTATTACGTTTCAAATGTTTGGAAACTGCAGACACAAGATATATGTCAAATTCAATCCAAATTCATTTGTTATCTTCAAAAGGTCAGTAGGATGTCAATTATATGAGTAGACTCCAACAATCGTTTATTCCGACGTTTTTCTAAATTTAGAGGTTTTTTACGAATTTAAACAGCATGTCATGGCAAACACAAAAATGGTCACTGTCACAAAAAGCGTCGTATCAAAGAACATATTATGTTATGGGACTTTATTTCTTCTCAATCGAAATACACCTACATACGTTTTTTTAAAATTGTACATGTGATTATATTTGCATGCATTTATGTTAATAACACTCGAGTTCAGAAATTACATTTTCTCATAAATAACGCTGTTAGGTCATGGTTAAGTGTATCAATTGAATAGTCAAAAGTATTTAGGCAACAAAGAAGCTTGAAAAGGTAATAAAATCGTTATTACATTTATTAAACGGCTCAACCAAATTGATATCCAGACTGACATGTTTTCTGAGATATAGTTATTCGTTCATTGAATTAGTTAAAACGACATAAATCCCTACACATTTGTTTATAGCTGAAACTCATTAATGGCTGGTGAAAATTTATTTTTACTTTAGACTTATAGGTCTTTGGATAGGAACCATACACAGATGTTTGTTTGTTTGTTTAAGTAATATTGTGCTCATTTCGCAGTTTTCAAGTTGAGCTGGATTAGAAATATATTAAAAAAACGCCTTTTTCAATTATAATGTTTTTCACCAATACTTGATAAAGAAAAATGTGCATGTGATAATATTACAACGTTAGGAGAGTTGTCAGTAGAACAGAGCACTCGATGCTTATAAGTTAAACAAGAACAGGGATAATGCCAGAATAAATAAGAACAAAATCACAAAAAAACACAAATAATGTACCTGACATAGTAAGGAGTAATAGATAGGATATTGTCCAAACAGAGATCAACAAGGCACAGGCAATGTTAACAGAACAAAGCCTCCGACAAGTTCCCAAATGGCCTTTTCTTCATTCAAAATCCATGCCAGAGTTAAGTATCGTTGAAAGTAACTTGAATAGTACTTCGAAAAGCGTGAATAAAGTTTCAAGGTAATAAAGTCATAAATTGTTTGGAAGATTAATATAAATTAAAATTTAACCAAGAACCATAATACAGACAAAATTCGGTGTTCCGCTTAAAACATGAAACAATAAGTTTTGAATTTTAAAAGAGACAAAATCCATTTGATACTTGAAAAGTGGCCTACATTTATGATTCTGCAGACATACATTAAGTTTTAAGTGAATATCTTTAGATATTATGATGATACATAATGCACACAGCAATTAACCATTAAGTTTCAAAGTTCATAAAGGGTCAGAATTTAGTTATAATCCCGAAGACATGTAGCAAATACCTTACGTAGTTCTTAAATTGATGTTGCATGCACCCTCATGATGGCTTTAATTCAATCAAAAATCAATGCTAAAGTTATGTGCTTTGGGTAGTGACCTCAAGTGGTTAAGTTTCAAGTAAATACTTTGTAAGTTTAATGACTGATGTTGTATGCAAAACTTTGGCCAAGAATTTTCAAAATTAAAAAGAGCCATAATTCAGTCAAACTCCATAATTGTGAGACTACACTTATACCCACTCTGTTCTACACCAAATGTTCGAATGTACTCCAAGAAAATTGACAGTCATTTTCTAAACTATAGGAGAATGGGCTAGATTTTAAGGATTATCAATGGAAATATCATGTAAGCCGTGACATATTCAATTTACTCGATTCCCTTAACGCTAAACAGAAGTTATTACATTGATAATTTACCTCTTCACACACAGATTGAAATAACTAAGATTCAATTTACTTCTTCTTATCCAACATGACTCGTTGCTCTTGACAAGTATGTATTATTTTTTTTCTCATGATCAAAAAATTGCCTGTTGTTTCAAAAGAGAAAATAATTGGAAAATATGTCACAATAAGTTTTCTTGAAATCACGACATGTTTTATACTATTTATCGTGGTTTGCCTTGCCGAATATTTAATAGATCTATAAATTAAATACAATTTCTTTTTTAAACATAATTAATAGTTAATCATTTCAGGACAAATTCTGCAGAATTATCACTACAATCAGATAACGCTTACATGAAATGAATAATTAACTTGATATCATTCATTTGTCAGACAGTTTGATGATAAAATCATAAAATTGACCAATTCCCAATTGTGATACCTTCCCTGTTTAATTTCTATGTACGCGTAATTGGTCACTCTGATAACAGTAACAACACTCAAAATAAGAGGCTTACATACAAAACTTTACATACGACAGCATGTTATTCAAGTAACAAGGGAACGAAAGTAAATTGAAACGTTTATGTAAATATCTGTCTATATGTCTATATATGATTCTTATGTCCAGAATTAAAAAATATCTTAAATCACAAACCAAAACAGGAAATAAACTCGGAGACCATTATCAAATAGGCATTAAAACATATAGCATTTTGAAAGTAACTCAAACTCGTTTTAATACAAGTTTAAGATGTCTTAACCTGCGTTCATTTCATTTCGTACACATTTTTAATTGCACAAAGTTTTTAGAAAGGAATATGGTTGTAAACCGATTGTGAAGAAAAAATAAAAACTCTAATCTAATCAGAAAAGTAAACATTGACCTACATATTTAAGTATAAAAGGTTAGACTTCATAGTGGTTATAAAAGCAATTATAATGAGCACTGAAACATATTGGAATCATAGTAACCAACTAGAAAAAAGACAAGCGTACGTTATAGCACAACAGACGGGTTATGAACTATTCAGATGATACTCAAATATAGTTTGCATCTAATGTTGATGTTTTTATCTACTTAAGTGAACAGTTGATAGATTATTAAATTCATTAACTTAATTGAGTAACCTTTTCACGTGTTATGATTAAATTATATTTTATTCCCTTGATTATATTTATTAATTGTAGCAATTTTTAAGTTAATGCATATAATGGAGTGTCCGTTTGGTTCTTTTCTCGAGGGACCGATATTAAAAATCTTTGAGTCGATATTTGGTTGATGATAACCTATGTGTTATTATTTATATAAGAAAAAGTTATGCTAAACGCTTCTTTGATGATTAGTTGATAAATTTTAAAACAGATCATATTTTCTACATAAGTTCATACCGACTTAGATGATTAATTCGCGAAGGTCAATATTAATCCAATGTTTGTCTGGGAATGTAACCCTTTCGCAATTTCAATAAAATGAAATCATGGTCCGTTGGTTCTCGCGTGTAGTACGCTTCTCAGTTTTTCCCCAAGCTATTATAGACGTGGATATATCAACTGCTTCATTCAGCAGAATGCCTAATTTGTTAATGTGGTATAATATAAAAATACACTGCGTCGTTTGACGTCAAAATTAATCGTCCGGTTGCATAGGGTTTACTGTTAATTATACATGCAACAGTTTCAGATTAGTTTGCTATATACCTCATCATACATAAAAATGTATCTGTACAATAGCGTCCTAGGAAGGACTTATTAAATTAAAGAATTCAACAAATTGTTGCGATTGTTTTCATTCATATTCCATTTATAATTATTCTTGTTTATCAAAATTTAGTTGTCATGGCAACATGAAAACAAAATTATGCAACAAATATGTACGTGAGAAATAAATAAAGAGACTGGAAAATGCGATTTTCTCTTTTTATTGTTATTGTAGATCACTAACGTCTAAGAAAAAATAATTAAAAGTCTCTACTCTTAATGACTGAAAAGATTGACTAATGAAAAAAAATGTGAAATAATCTGAGACAAAAACTTATTTCTTGTAAGTATGTCTGCGAGTAAAAACATCATTTCTCAATCACAATGGCACTAAATATGGTACTAATGAAGTATTTTCTAAGATAATGTTTAAGGTGATATTTTGTCCATCAACTGCTATATAATGAGTGAACAGGCGAAAAACAAACAAGTTTTCATTTTGTCAATTCCTTTGAATTTAATAATTCACTTAGCATAAACAATATATAATTCAAGTATCCAAACAAACTTTCTTTAAATATCCATTTGAATTTATCTGTAAAGTTCAGTTTATAAAACGAGTGGGGCAGTCATTTTATATTTTAGGCAGATCCTAAACATTTTCCAACATGAAATGTTGGACAAACACCATTGTACAAGTCATTCTTTTGAAATTTAAAGTCAATTCAGCTCAACTTGACTAATAGATGAAATTATGAACATAGTGTCACTTTAAGAATTCCTAATCCATGAATATTAATCTAATGGAATAAATTAAATGTATGAAATATTTCTCTACCAATGTAGGGCTATAGACAACAAATACTTATATGGAAATACTAAATATTATTCCTTGCTCATTTATAAATCAAGCAAACAAAAAACTCAGTGATTGTTTAGGTTATCGTTTGAAAAAAAATGTGCGGTTAGTTAAGCTTATGCTTTTTCATGACACACACTGACCTCTACATGCGTCTAATTGCATCTGCAACAAGATATTACAATTTCTGAAATATGTTTTAAGGCACATTATGCCTCAAAAAGGTATCGTTGTTTTTATTTCTCAAAAATATTTCATTCTGTTTGGTTAGTTAAAAAAATACTCATTTGTCATATAGATGAACTATTTTTTAATTCTTATGCTCTGTTGGCAATAAGTATAAGTATATTATATTAGTACTTTGTATAAAAGTCAAAATACTTCTTCGTTTGTTACCTTTTTTCTACTTTATGGCACAATACTGCATATATGGCGCTACTTTATTTGTTTTAAACCATCTTACATGCTTTAAATCTGTTATTAAAACATTATCAAACATGTGTTTGACATTTCTGAAGAAAATCAAAAATAATATGTATTTCTGGGGCATAATGTGCCTTTAAAGATAATGAATGTTGTTTTTGGACACTGAAAAAACACGGGGGAGGACCTGTTATACGGAGGATGGAGTTCTTATGATAACTTGTTAGGAGTTCTTATGGTAACTGTCACGAAGTTCCTGGAAAACGTTTTGGATTTCTGTTGAAAACCTTTCTATATACTTGGAGAACTCACGTGAAAAATGATATTTTTACCTTTAAATGGGGAGTTTGAGGTGTTAAATTAGCTTTGATAATTAAGCTTGCCCTACATATTGTATTATGTTTTTAAAAAAAAAACATTTTAGTCCATTTTTCATTGCCTTTTATAAAAGAAAATCTAGTAGTTTTGAGTAAAATTTTCAAATTACTAGCCCATTCATACATATTGAATATTACCATTTAACAGTAAAAGTGAAAGCAATGTGGTATTTTTCATGCAAGATATCAACTGCTCAAAAAAAACAAAGATAGCTTAAGTATACAGTTAATTAGTTACTTGTTAAACGTTGAAATAAGAATTATAGCAAATAATAATAAAATATATGTTTATGCTTGAATGGCATTTTTAATGCAAATGAATACCATACAGCCATGCATACAAATATTCATTGCATACACATCTTCATTTTATAAAGATTTCTTATCAGTTTGTTTTGAAATAAATGTTAAAAGATAACCTTTCCATATTTTCATTTACAGTGGTAACTTATTTGAAAATGTAATATGCTCATATTTGAAATTAACATTTTAACAATAATGATAATTGCAGTTTCTTTGTAAATATTAATATCAAATACATTCGTTTTGAAAGCACACAGAGTAGATATGTAGACACTATAGGTGGACACCATATGAATCTATACTTCCATTAAAAAAACTGATGCAGTTTCCCAATACATAGTGTGTAAATAACTTTATTCAAATTGAACATATTTAATAAGAAGTTTAAGAAATTTCAGAATGATAAGCGTGATATCTTATTTAGTATTAAATCTGATTTCAGTTGATCATATACTGAATTTATATGCTATGCAATGTCATGTCATTCATCACGTTTGTTCGTCTTAATTTGCCATTGGGTGGCTATTGGAAAAACACTTAGTCTTGTTAAACTATGACAGTATATCGAAAATAGCGACAACAATAAATAAGAAAACCATATATACCTCAACTCTCTCCAAAAGCAATTATCCATCTAAACTCTTGAAATAAGAACGATATTTACCAAATGAACAACTATAAATCTTTCAAAACAACTTTGCATCAGCAGATACAGCTTTCGTTGTTATTGTTTTTAAATGTAAAATAAAAAAAAACTTCAAAACAAAATAAACATAACATCGTGTACAGAACACTCATTGAGCGACATCAATAACGAACACTTATAGATCTTATAATATCCATGTGTTGTCAGATGCATACCAGACTGTCTTAGATGATGGAAAGTATTTTGATCGAGCTACTTTTAAGAGTATTTTGTTGTAGAAAGAATCATACTAAAAACCTAAAATCAGAATGTCTCATTATTTTTAACCATCCTAGCTGAAGGTGGTTTTATCTTTGTCTGAAATTGCCTGAAATGACACGAATTGGTTAAACCTTAATTCATGAGGACTAGAAATTGTATGAGTCAAATTTGCTTTTAAAAACTGATATTTCTTTTAAATAATCAAACATGGCTTTGCACTTTCCAGTACCGTCCATGAACAGACTCAATCAAACCGAGCCTGCAACATTTTCAATTTCGCCGCGTTGGCCTTTCTTTAGGGATTCTTATTTCACTCTATTTTATCGCCACACCAGCGTTGTTTGAGCCGTGTGGATGCTGTAAAAAGTCGCCCCGTACATTCAATCAAAGATGTTATATTTCCGATCCTTAAAGATTCCAAATTCTAAATTTTACCAGTTCATGTTAAATGTTGAATTCTGCTTAAGCCGGTGCTAGGGGGCGTGGACGGTAACTTGCACTTTTCAGTACCGTCCATGAACAGGCTCAATCAAACAGAGCCTGCAACATTTTCAATTTTGCCGCGTTGGGCTTTCTTTAGGGATTCTTATTTCACTCTATTTTAGGAAGCTATGGCAAAATATACAGTGAATTTACTAGATAAAATCACAAACAAGTGCAAGGTCATTAAATATTTGACAGTAAACTATTCATTATAAGCTACACAAAAAGGTGCATCGTCTATTCATGAAAGGTGAGAATGTTTAGGTCTAGTTCGACATCGAAGAAAAACTATTTATTCTTGACGGACAGATAAAGGCGATGATACATCAAAACAGGGACAGTCTTGTTTCATAAATTACCTAAATGAAAATAATTGAATCCCGTACTGTTCATTTTCTGACTATAATGTCTGCTAAAATCCCATAAAATTTTAGGAAAAGCGAAGACAATAACGTCTAGTAGAAATAGAACTATAAAAAGGATTTGATGTCCATATGCTATTGGCATGAAGTGTCTCCATATTTATTATTTCCAGAACAGAACAACGGATGTTGGATAGCTTACTTCATGGTGCATCAGCTAGAGATGGTGACGAAAGCTTGGAGTCTTGATAGTCTTATAAAGACATATTTTCAAGTACATAAAGCACGACTTGATAATGCGTGCAGTGTCTTAGTATTTTTGAACGGACATCATAGCCATCCCTCTCATATAATTGGCAATTGAAAGATACATTATATTGTTGTAGGCTTCTATTGAAAGCTGCTATTAGTTATTATATTATATATTAATATATCTGGCACTCAGCTTGCCAGTAAACAAACTTTGTGCTTAAGATGTACTGTATGTAAAACACATGAAATGTGTACAGTTAGACAGTGAATACATAAAACATAAGGGGGAAATTAAAGAATATAACAAATTGTTTTTTGACATTAATATCATAAATATCTTTGTTGTTACACCATCTAGATTGTTAAATAGACTTGACACATATTCTAGTATATTTTCTCACAATACAAGTGATTTTGGTACAATGGCTATTGACATTTTAGAAAGAAAGCATTGGCAAATTCTAAAAATAATAAATGGTGGTAAAAATCACGGACATGAGTTAACAAGTATCTGCAAAACAAGATCCATCTGGGTGAAAAAAGAAAAGGTTTAACAGTGATTCTCAATCAAACAATGCATTGTATGCAAGACAATTTCTTCCAAAATTTATACCAAGTTTCTAATAGATAATACATTTTCAATTACCAAATGATATAAAGTTGTTATCGCAAGTGCTTTAAAACTGCAAACACTTATCAGTTAAATTACAAATAATTATTGGTTTATGTATAAAACTATAAAACTTTCGTGTAAATTTATACGTAAGAAAAGTAACATGTAACTAAGAGTATAACTAGATAATCTTTCGATCACTGGAAACAATGGAATGCCTCGTATTTTCTTGGATTTATTATACTGTTGGCAATAAAGGTACTTATGATAAGCACTATGCTAAATATATCAGATAACTTTTGGAAAACAAGACAAGTCTGAAGTGTTCCGCATCTAGATATTAAAATGTTTCTTGTTATACAGAGAATTATCTGATTTTATAAAGCTATATAACTGTTTATACTGTCTGTAGTTTACAAAATTTTATTTTTAGTTTTTAATGTTTATTCTCAAAAATATCTGCATGAAAGAAATACATGTATGTTATCGCAAATTGCACATGCAGGAAAAACTGTAAAATGTTGAAATAGAATATAATATTCTTTTCCAAATTTTTTATCCAGTTACGCATGTTTTGTTAAATAACAGAAAAATTCTATGTAGCAACTCTTTCGAGAACTGACATAAAATTAATTATTACCAGAAACAACAATGTTTAATATTTGTAAATGATATTTATAAATTCTATAAACGTTTATTTATCAGATATAGATATAGCGTCATACAAACTTTTGGCAGAAATATGTTATCATTAGAACTACACATTCTTCTATATTCCAAACTTACAAAAAATTGTGTGGAGTAAGACATGCGCAGTTTACAATATATCAATGCAAACTGATGCATGAGCATATAATTTTAATTAAATTGATTAAGAAATTTATTTTTTACTTAAGTATTATTTATATATATTTTATCTACATATATAAAAGGTTTCTTATATTTCCCTTTGTCTTCGGAAAACAAGGTATTCTTAAAAGTAAGAAATTTTCTGTACCTGCTTTTATAATAGTGAATGATTTACTACAAAACTTTAGTTTGTTTGTCTTGGTTTCACGGCGGCGAGGCTGACATTTTACTGGTCATATTGCTATTATATTACACTAACTACGCAAATGAAATCTAAATATCTACAAATTTTGGTCTTGCTCTTAATAGTAACGAAAGGGAAACAATTACCTCGGCGGTGAATATATGCATTTCAGTTGTTCTGTTTAACCCATTACTTGTAATCATAATTACAAATAAACAGAAATGACATGTTCCTTTTTTTCTTTTTTTTTTTTGCAAATTCAGTGAAACGAAAGCGTTCTTCTTTGACAGATCACAACTTTTGGTACGTGTCCCAGATTATCTCCGGTTTAAGACATTGATGCAAAAAAAAATCAGAAATATAACATAACAAACTGCCACGCGGGTGTTCTATCAGCTAGTTTAGATAGAACATGTATAATTCGCGTAAATATTATTTCTCAAAAGATATTATTCCTATGCGGATTCAATAAGTTATTTATTTCATTAATTTGGAGGATCGAGGGACATAACTAAACATTTTCTGATTTGGAAAATGAGTGTTTCACCGTATAGATTACGGTTCTAAGATTTTTTTCTAATCAATATAGTTGTTGTTATTTCGTCACTTAAAATCAGACTTTGTCATATCAATGCATTTCAACATGACTATTAATTGTCGTAGAGCTCTATAGAAAGGAGCTGTCATAACCAGCAATATTTTTTGGATAATCGTCTAATTTTCTAATAACATTAGACGTTTTCTATGGATAAGCAATGAGCGTAAGTGGTCTTTAACATGCTCCTATTATATTACACTAAGCAAATCTAAATGTCTAAATTTCCTATCTTGATCTTAGTGGTAAAGAAAGTAGAAATGAACTTGGAGTTGCTGTTTTAAACTCCTTGTTTTTTATCAAAATTCAAAATTAACAAAAATGACGTGTTCTTGATTTTATTTACAAATGCAGTAAAACAAAAGCTTCTTTGACAAATCACAACTTTTGGTACATGTCCCAGATTATCTCAGGTTTAAGACATTCATGCAAAAATAAATCAGAAATTTACAAGATAAAAGCCGCACGGGTGGTCAGAGGGAACCTTTAGAATTCGCTTAAGAAGGGTTTTAAATAAATTTGTATTAGAACACTATCGTCATACGTTCACATATTAACCCATCATTTTATTTAATCAAAGAAGAAAATAAACAGTAACTGTTTTAAAATATTTCAGACGCTTATAAAAAAAGATTTGCTTAAGGCTATCGAAGACATCTTCTGATTTTGAAAAT
This sequence comes from Ruditapes philippinarum, assembly GCF_026571515.1. Classification (NCBI taxonomy): domain Eukaryota; kingdom Metazoa; phylum Mollusca; class Bivalvia; order Venerida; family Veneridae; genus Ruditapes; species Ruditapes philippinarum. Next base: position 87,629 of record NW_026852742.1, on the reverse strand, counting down.
TAGTGTTTCTTACAATTAATAAATAATTGGTATTTGAAATGGTGTCTAAAATTTCTATTCAATGTAGTTGTTGTTATTTCGTCACTTAAAATCATACTTTGTCATATCAATTAATTTCAACATTACCATAAATTGCCATAGGGATCTTTACAAAGGAACTGCCATAACCTTTTACTTTACATCAGTATATTTGGGATAACCATCTAATGTTCTAATAACATTAGATCTAGAAGTTTTCTATGGATAAGCAGCGAGCGTTAGTAAATTTTAATTTAACTATACTCAATAAAATGTAAAATTTTAAGCACAAGAGTCTATCTGCGTATTTATTGGTGTTAATTTTACAAATCATAATCTGTTCTCTTTATGTACCGAAGTATTATTTTTATATGGAAACCTTCCGTGTCTTCTCTAAGTGAGAATTACTTAAAATAATGAAGAGAGTAAGAAAATGACATCCTTATACAGATATATATTGTACATAATTATTCTATAATTATTATACGAAATGACGTTACATCTCTACACAAATATTAATATCAAACAGATAAATTAAATGTTAAATTAAATTTCCATTCAAATAAAATTACCTTTACAGGAACACAAATCATTACAAGCAAAAGGTCCGCTGTAGCCAAACTTAACAGAAACATATTTGTCACGTTTTGCATCTTCTTAAACTTCGCCACCGAAACAATCACTAAACTGTTACCGAGCAACCCAAGAACCATTGTTACTCCATAGACTAAGGAAACTGGTATTAACTGTTGCACAGGAATATTCCCAGGATCCGCATCATAATCATATTCATACCAGTATTCGTCAAAATCATTTGACTTTATCCCTTTCCGTATTGTGGATAAATTACTTGTAATATTATGAACTGCAGACACCCCTTTAAAATATGTTAGATTCATATCCATTTTTAGTTTCTTTGTTTGAAAATATATAATCAAGATATATCAATTTTAATGATATGCATAAATCCCCTTTTTGTTGGTATTAAAACAGTGAAGAAATATTCAGATAATTAATGATAATAATAATAATATATATATATATATATATATATATATATATATATATATATATATATATAATATTATATATATATATATATATATATATATATATATATATATATATATATATATATATAATATATATATATATATATATATATATATATATCCCCTACAGTACAACATTATTTTTTAACAATATTACAGTATATCCATAATTGTTTCATCAAATTTCTGTTTTATCTCGAAATAACATCCCTTTACTTTAATTTACTTTAAAAAACACTTATTAATAATAGTAATGATTTAATATTCCTCCTTGTATTAAGAAGTCAGAACAGTTATTTCTTCGGAAATGCTTTTGCCATATTTATATACCAACGTTTTGAGCGAATCGATTTATCAAAGGCCCTCTCTGGATAATTTCTCACGCGCTGTGAGACACAATAAAGAATCTCAATGAGAGAGTTGTGATGATTAAATAAGTGGTGGCAGAAAACAGCTAAACAGAATAACATTCTGACATTCTATTTAAAAACAATATTGCGTACATAAAATTACCAAAAAGACTTTTATCAATGTAAGAAGCATGCGTTACAAACAATGTTTAAAAATAATCAGAATGACGGAAATAGAGTTTTTTTTAAAATTCGTGTTTAACTTCAAATACTTATGTACATAAAATCATACGTATATTTCATTTCCGTATAAGGATTGAGACATATACCTGTTATAAAATATTTACTGTTTCTCATGGTATACCTGCTTATTAAACTATTGAAATGAATAACATACCTATTATAAGCCAACATTATTAATGTTATCGCTTATTCTTGAAAAGTTCTGTTTTGTATTCGTATCTTTTGAAAATACATAAGGAAATATATAAGAAACATTTTAATGTTCTTTATATTACCGAAGAGTCTTTTAGCAAGGTTTTAAAGTTTTTTTTATGGCACCTTTTTATAAAACTGCATTATAATGTGAAATGCCTTGTTATATTAATACGGATCAAAAGGACAGGGGGTGAATAATTGCCGTATCCTTAGTAACAGGTTTTCTTTCAGGTAATCTATTAGTATATAAAAGCTATTTCCGTTTCGTGAGTAACAGAGGAAATGAATCAATGGAACCTATTTTATGGTAAGAAACTTTAAAACATTGTTAATATATATATACGAGTATAAACCATTCCAGAAATCAGTATGAGATTGGCTTCCATAAACAACATACACAAATATTAGCGATCCTAGAAAACAAGATATATTATGGGGAGGTTTTCCTTGTTACACCTTTGAAAATATTCATTTGTTTGGATACATTATTTGTCTCATATTACTACGGAAAATGTTACCATATTTTTAAATACAATACATTGATAATTTATAACATCTTCTACAGCTTTCACTACAAATAACCTGCAAAACGATGAAATATAATGTGCTATAATTTAAGGAAGCATTCGTAAACCGTAGATATATAAAAATGGACTGGTCACTTTAGCATTTAGGAAACATGTTTTGTATCATTTCTTTTTAATTTTAAACGCGCGACTTTTAGATAAGAGCTATGAATTGTTTGTTATACCTTGGTCCCCCTGATAAGAAATAATCACCACAGTTATATTAGTTGCCCAATTCAAAATGTTTACATGAGAAATAGTGCCTATGTTTGATTCTGAATATTAATGAAAATTTGATGAATGGCAATATTTTTAAGATATGAAGTGACTGGAAAATATTAATTTTGAAACAGGTTGTAAGTAAGCATAATGCACATGGTCACTTTTCATCAGAGAGTTTTGCATGTTTATGGCCACCATGACAATAAATATTTATGCGCATTCAAATGGTTGAAAATTGTGCAAATATTTCCCGTCAACCGCTTTTTATAATAAACATAATGTTTTCCATCGATTTTTTATATTAAGTTTTGGTTGATTTTTTTGTTGTTTTTGTTGTTGTTGCTGCTGTTGTTGTTGTTTAAAATTAAAGTAGATACGGCTTCGAATAAGCGACATTAACCTAAATAAAATCTCTATACTGATGAAATGCCATATGATCTATCTAAATGATTTGTTTTCTTTGTTAAAACCATTTGTGTATGCAAACTGGAACATTGGTAATAAAACATTCAAGAAGTAAACAATGATTTACACCAAACATATATTAAAATTCAACTCCATATATTTATTGCATAAACCATATAAAATATTTATAGCAAAATGCACATACACCCCATGAAAACTTCAGATAAAGCTCCGAACAAATATGTTGCTTTTGATAAGAGAACAAAACGGGTTTATTCTTCAATTAAATAGGATTCATATCTTGAAATTGCATACGATCTCATATGAGATAATTTACATTATATATTATTTAACAACATAATCAACCACTTAACGCCTATTTACGGAAAACAGTGGTGCATTTTTCTTTAAATTATAGCATACTTTCAATGGAAAAAAACAACATAACCATGAAAGTACATGCTGGCATACTGAAAACAATACGAAACACGAGATACGTAAAATAATAATCATTAAAAACAATGATAAGCTAAACGGTAGTAATTTGTTTAAACGCATTAAAAATCATACATCTTAAACGTAGTTTAAATGACAATGTTTGTAAATTAAATTTCAAGAAAAATTCAACTTTAAGATAACGTTAAATATGGACAAGTTGATATTATATTATATATTGAGAGAATGAAGATTAACTTATTCCATAAGTTATAACTACATATGTGAACTTAAAAAATGAGCAGATAAAAAGTAGAAAAATAAATAAATTTAGTACCAATAGTTGTCCTCCTTCCTGAACTTAATATACCATGTACATTATATAGTAAGCACTTTTATCAGAGGATTTAAATCAAGATTGAAATTGAATTGTATTACAAATATGCATGATAAAACGTAAAGACAAAAATGTGATTCAAATAATTTTACGATCATTTTATCAGTTAAATATGATTACTCACTAATGACATGGCTTTATAATCTCTATAAATTTAGTAAAATGCTTGCTCAATTTATTGACGTCTGCTAGTACTGGTAAATCATGTACAGTAATGCTATCAATCACAGCGTGTGTTTTTGTTAATGATTATTCAATATAATTGACACTTAAATTTTCTGTTCCCAAAAAATGCAGATATTCATGAATATCAATATATACTCTTAAACGTAAACTATTAAAGGTTACAAAATTTTAAAACAATACAACATTTCCACACAAATCAATTTTTGATACAAATCACAATAAGAATTGTCAAACTATAGGGTATGCAAACGTGACATCAAGACCTTTGAATAAATGAATAATAAATGATCTGTTTGCAATAACTTGTTATTTCCTCATCCAAATGTCCTTTCTATTCAATCAACAAAATTCAGCTTGTGACCAGAGCTTTCACTGCGGAATTAATAAAAGGATTTCCGATACATATCGAGGGATTCATGCTTTTACATATTAGCTTAAAAAATTCTTAAATGATTTAGCTTTCTTCCAAATTTGCTTTAAGAAGAACTTATATCACATCTATTATTAGAACTCAATACTAATGAGGCATTAGTTCACTAGCATTTTGCTCTCTAGTAATAAGGATAGCACAGGGATAGTAAATACTTCAAATTATCGAGATCAAGCCACAATGACAGCACGTGATTTGCTTCACAATAATTTGAATGTCAACGATCTAGCACCGTTCGTTTTCTCTCGTTTGATCATAATAATTGCTATACATACGTGGCACTTTCTTGCAGAGAGTCATCGATAGGTACTTTTATTCTATATTAACTTGCTAGATGACTACTTGCATAATAGAGACTAAAATACATAAAAGATATAGTATGACTACAAACCAAATGCCATATTATTCGTTTTCTTCTTAAAGAGGGGATAATTAAGCAGAATTGAAGGTTTATAACACGGTTATAATGCATGCTTTTTTCAGTTCGTAGAATATGCAATCTGTCTTACTGCAGCAAACGGTATATGCAAAAAATTAAAATTAACGAAATACGACATTTAAAAAATATCTGCAGATGTACATGTTGTTGAAATCATCGAGTCGTCAATGTGCAATTTTCTCATATGTTTGTTATATAGGTAACGAAGTTTAAAATCGTCCACAGCACGTTTTGCGAATTGCGGGCAAAAACTTTAAGGAACTACTATTTAAGATTTTAAATGCGATCTCAAATATCCGTGCCACTTATCACTTATCAAATTATTTAACACGATTACAGCGAGTTATTTAATATGACACGCCCGAATCTTAAAGTTGAGTATGCATAATTGTCAAAATATGGGCCATTGTGTATAATAGGAGAATAAGTCAGAGAAAAAGTGAGCACAAATTATATGAGAATAACGACATTATCATCAACAACAACATTATTTTGAAAATTAGATAAAATCAAGATCCTCGTTTTAAATCTAAATAATTGATATCAAAGTTCTCTATAGTTATACTCGTGACAGAAGATAAAAGACTCGATCAAAATATTTGCCAGCATACTTACATGCGAAGCTCCTTTATTGTTTCTATAAAAAGTCATTTGTTCGACATTACCGATGGACTTTCAAATAATACGATGTCTTTAATTAATATCAAATTCCTAAGTTTAAGGATTGAACAGATTTCGTTAATACATCTTAATTTGAGAGGATTGCATGTGAGATTTGATTGAATGCTTTAAAGTTTAGCCTTATTAGTTAAATGGAAAGGTCTACATCTAGGTCAAGCTACATATCATTCGTTCATTATCGTCGTGTATAAGTGTCAATACGAGATCCTGTTATCCAAATTACGTTCTCTTGAAATCAGCATAAGAAGTGATCGGTTTAGTACATTATTGATTATCCTGAAATAACAAGAATGATATCTATTAAAGAGGATTGTTTGCAAAATTAAATTCATAGCATTTAAATTCTACACATTAATGTATAAAAACACAATAATGTTTATAAGCAAAAGATCGCAACTATCGAGAGCCCAGAACTCAGGTAACCATATTGCTCCTCTGTAATTTTCAAAATTCATTCTTGTCACTGGTAAACGTCCAAAGCGTGTATGTACCATTTATACTATCTTGAAATCATGCGGAATGTTAGGATCAAAGCAACCATATCAGTTTTCATCCTTTAAATTACATATTTGATCAATGAACTTCTTTATTTCAAATAGGACGGGAGTGAATCTTTAAGTATGTTTTCTTAACAAAGGACCAGTCATTTTAGTTTTCTCAAATATCTCATTTATAACAAAACTTAATAACCAACACCATATATGTAAGGAATGATTGTAAAATTATTTATCCATAATAAGTATGGTAATTGTAAAAGAAATATCAAAAATGATAACCGTTTAAACGCTTTTAACACTTCAAAGGTAGAAATGCACACAGAAAAAAAAGACGCCTTTTCCTGTTTCATTTTATCTTTTGTAAATGTTTCTGTTTTGAACTATGTTGAACGGTGTACGAAATTCATTTTTAGACTTTTTTAACATAATTATTTACATATATTATATATACTATATCGATGTCAATTACAATATTTCACATACTATTTATATATACACCGAAAACATTCGATTGATATCAATACAAAATATAAAATCTCATTTCACGTATTCACAATCATTTGCATCTGGCAAGACCAGGATCTAAGCACCTTATGTCACAAAATAATACTAATCGCCAAAAAAATGAATCACACAAAACGAATTATCTTATAACTGTACAACATTTGGAACTTAAATAATGGAATCTACACGGCAGCCATAGATGGCACCTTCGCGATTACATTTATTACGCTAAAGTCGTTGAAAGGATATCACACTTTATTAGTTGTCTTTAAAATGTATATATATCTCGGTCTCAACACTTGATCATGTCTATTTTAACTATTATAGCTTTTATATATAAAAATCATAGACTACGCTCCTCCTAATACGTCAAATTAATATCGCCTTGCGCTCAACATCGAACCTTTTGCTCCATCTCTTGCCCTTTTGCTCCACTTCTTTCGAAAAATATCGATTTACAAATTTAAAAAATCCTTCGGGACAAATTTATGTTGCACAAAGGACAGTTCTATTACGGTGTCTTATTGTCTCGCCTTGTGTCCACTCCGGCTGTTGGGCTTCTGGTCTGCTGGTGTGTCGGCGCGTCTGAACGTTGTTATGCCTGTGTTTGTCTTGTTATTGATATTTTACTAATACACTTTTTCAAGAAATATGAAGGGTATGGCATTTCTATGGTTGGGAAGTTTAATATTCTACAAATCGTCGTTCGCTTCGTCAGGCAGAAAAGTTCTCCCGGGCTAAATAAAAGTTTGTTTTTGTAACAGATTAGATAATTGGAAGCCTTAATCAATCCTACACGGAACTACATTTTCCGTTTTTCGAAAAAATACAACTTCAATGAATAACAAGACAAAAACATAAACAATACTTACAATTAGCCGTTTAAATCGGCCTTCCGCTCTATCTCGGAAATGCCGTTCGCTCGTTTTACCGTACACCACTATTTTGAAGTGAAGCGACAGTTTGCCGGGCGTTTATTTGCATTATAGAACAAGACGAAAATACATAAAAGATATAGGATGACTACAAATTATATAGATTCTTAAAGTAGAGATGTAAGACTTATTAATTAGTTAACGACACCGGATTTTCTTATGCCTGATAAGGGGACAACAAAGTCAATAGAGAAATATGAAAACGCATCTAGAAACTTTTAAAAAGAATAGATTATATTTAATATCTAAATAATATTTGGAGCGAAATAATGGGAACTTGGTTTTCATCAGCTTATTTTCTAAATGTTTTATAAATGTAAAATGGTGATATAGTTACATTGTATTCTATGAGTTTGGCAGATTGAATCTTTTTTGGCAGATTGTATCTTTCAAACTGTGGAAGCAAAACACTCGATATATTTTATTGTCAAGACGTACTTAATTATTTATAAAACCTGGAAATGTTAACTTGCAAATGTACCTTAAGTGCTGATTCATTTCAGAGTAGAACAGTATACAGTGATTTTTTGTTTGATTATTTTCAAGAAATCACATTAATTAAATTAATGTTGTTTTTACTTTTTCATAGAATGAAAGTCTATTATATATTTCAATTTGAATATATTAAACCTATTTTTTAAATGTGAACTTTTTATGTATAGCCATCAGATGTTAATAATTCAATAGCATGTAAAAGCATGTAAAAACTTTCTTAAGAAAAATATCATTTTAGCGTATTGTGTGTTAGACATTTTAAGTGCATATATAACGATAATGGACTCATCTTAATTTCAGAAGCACAATCTGATCTTTCAATCAAACGCCCTTTGTTAAAAAGGTTGAGGCATTTTTCCTCAAATTCTGTTTTACGCAGGAATAGAATATCTAAAAAGTAGAAAGTACTTAAAAGTTTTTCAACCATATGATAGAGTACTTTAAGAGACTGAATGGAAATTATTTCATTCCTGTAAAAAAGTTGCATTTGTTTTCTTCTCCTCCAAGGGATTAAAAATGCAAAATTGAAGGTTTATTTCACGGTTAAGATTAATATATATCAAGCTTTTGTTTTCTGTTATATAGAAAATGCAATATGTCACATTGAAGCGAACGGTTTAAGCAAAATATCAAAATTAACGAAATATGACATTTAAAAAATTATCTGCAGATGTACATGTGTATGTAATCATCGAGTCTCCAATATGCAATTAAATTTTCGTCATATGTTTGTTATACAGGTAAAAAAGTTTAAAATCCTCCACAGCACCTTTAGCGGATTGTGGGGGAGGGTGGAATTTAAATGAAATACTATTTAAAATTATCTAAAATATCAGTCACTTATCAAGTTATTTAACACGATTACAGCGGGTTTTTTTCTTCTTAAATATGACACGCTCAAAACTAAAAGTTGACTATGCACAATTCCCAAAAATGGTTCAGTTAGTATAAAGGTTAGTAAGTCAGAGAAAAGGTTAGCACAATTTTAAGAGAATCACAACAACATCATCAACAACATTTTATTTTCAAAATAAGATAAAATCGAGACCCTCGTTTTAAATTTTAATTGATATCAAAGTACTCTATAGTTAAACTCTCTAAGGAGCATGTGACAAAAGTACTTTAGTTCATAGCATTTGTTTTTAATCTAAAGATAAACATTTCTACGAAGTTACCGATGAACTTTCAGATATAACGATGTCTTTAATTAATATCAAATTCCTATAAGTGTAAGGATTGGACAGATTTCGTTAATACATCTTAATTTGGCAGGATACAACACTATTCATCCATGTGAGGTTTGATTGAATGCTCTGAAGTTTAGCCATAGTAGTTTAATGGAAAGGTGTACATCTAGGTCAAGCTACACATCGTCGTGTATAAATGTCAATGGAGATCCTTTTATCCAAATTACGTTCTCGTGAAATCAGAATACGAAGCAAACGGTTTAGTACATTATTGATTATCCTGAAATAACAAGAATGACATCTATTAAAGAGGATTCTTTGCAAAATCAAATTCATTGAATTTTAAAACTCTACACAATAATGTATAAAAAGCAATAATGTTTAAATGCAAACAACACTGTCGAGGGCCCTGCACTCAGGCCATCATATTATTCCTCTGTGATATTCAAAATTCATTTTGTCACTGATAAACGCTCAAATCGAGTATGTACCATTTTTATTTGCATATCGTATCTTAAGAAACATGGAAATAGAATCATAAGGATTACGATAGTGAGTCCATTATTGAATTTTACGTCTAAATTTTTGAAATATTAAAATCATATGCATATGTTGGCACATACAAGTATTTTAAATAGAAGCAAAATGTAAAGTCTGAATAAAATCCTTTAAAAGTAAAGAATTTCGTACTCAATTGTTTTCGTCTCAGTTTATTTTTTCCGTCATGTAATACTTTTTTCTATTATTGTGAATTTCGTTTTAGCTCTAAGAAAAGCATTTAAGTAATTGAAGTTTATTCACATCAATTTTTTTATAGAAAGTTTATAAATGACAACGTTTAGTTGATACGAAATGCTCGAATCAACAGATTTGATAACGATATAAACCTTAAATCAGGAAAAAGAACCGAAAGAAAGCTTTCTGATCTAATAAAATTTGACAAATATTTATCATAAACAAACCATTCAGTCGCAAGCGGTTATATATATCCTTCATAAATACATGTATGTAAAATACATGAAAATTATAAATATTGTATCCCTTTCACATAAATAACTAAAAATAACAGAAAAGTTTGTTTTCTTGTGTGTTTTTTGCTATTTTCATGCGCATGAGTAAACAGAATCGTACTTGTAAGTGGTGGTATCGTTAATGTTTGACAAATTTATAACTCGTTAAAGCAGCAGGAAGATGCATGGCAATGTAGAACTTAAAATGTGTAGGAGAAGGCATAGTAAAACAGAACTTAAGTATCTGAAATATATTTCATCAATATTTATTATTTTATATCAAATTAATATACATAGAATTAAGTTTTATAGCCAAATTGACGTGAAAATTCATGACGTCATTGTACAGGAAATGACTCATGACGTCATTGTACAGGAAATGACGTCATTTAACGTTACTTGTTTTTCAAGATGGCGTTGTCAAATTATTTTTACTTTGAAATTTTTAAATTGTATTATTCAACGCTTTCTCCTACCGCGGTTATCACGGCATCCGGAGAGAAAGATCTTATCGAAAATGAAAATAAAAAGAATAGTTACACTTTTCGAACGAACTCATTCCTATTTAATATTGTCTTTTTCAAATGTTTCTGTGTTAAAGGTCCCAAGTTGAACTAAGTTGAACTCTGTACGTAATTTAAATTTTATTTCCTAAGACTTGAACAGAGTGGAGTGCCTTTAAGGAAAGCACATATTGGGTTCATATATTATATATACGATACGATATTGATGTCAGTTTTTATTAACTTTGTATAAGATTTCACACACTATTCATATATACATCAAATAGCATACGTCTCTGAGCATTATTAACACACCACATTCAATTACTATTTATACAAAATATCTTTTCACGTATACGTCATAAGTATAATATCATTAGCAACTGGCAAGACCAGACGCTACGCAACTTATGTCACAAAATAATACTAATCGCCACAAAATGAATAACACTAAACGAATTATCTTATAACTTTACAATACAATAAAAACACAAACATTCAACAATGTTAATTTCACAGTATCAAATCACAAAAAAACTTAACCCATAACAACCAATATTTACAGATATTTTCAAAAACAAATCATCATCTAATACAAACTTTGACTAGACAAATTCACCTAATACAGTTCAACCAATATCAACCCAATATATCTAACCAAACAAATATAACCCTATAACCAATTAAGATCAGCACAATTAAGTTCAACCAAACTCAACAAATCCTCAAAACATTACATTGAATGCTCAAAAAAGAAACGTTACATTTGTATACACTCTAAGAGGAGTGCCTTCCCTAAACATACATTCCATGATTATTAAATATCATTTCCATTTGATATATATATGTAAAAAAACATGTATCTAAACTACGAACAACAGAACTAACTATACGTTGTAAGGTTCATTTAATACTTTGTTAGAGAACGAATGCTACAAAGTAGGCTTTGTTATTCAGTCTGTGGATACCTTAAGAGGTTTAGAAAATAATTTATAATCACAAGTATCGATATCAAAAACACATCCTAATGGAAATGATGCCAAAGCATCTATTTAACATATGAATATCAAAATCTATGAACACACTAATAACTAAAAATATAATTGTCAACTACCTTCAAATACTTAAATAAAAACAAATATGAGAACAGTGATCAACAGGCAAAGGCGACGTTCACAGAACGAATTAACCCCTGACACAATCCAGTCAAATCATACTTCAAGCACGACCATTTGTATCACTACAAACACATATTATTCGTGTTCTAACAATTGTTTGTTGCGGCTCCTCGTTATTACAAACTTAACTCTCAGTCGCGTTTTAACGAACATAACATATCTTCAATGACACTTCGTAACAAGATATGTCGGGAAATCTATTGGTTGTTGGATAAAATGCATACACGATTGTGCCAAATTACTGTTACTGAATGTCGTAACTACGTCTGCCTGCAATTACAAGTATTCTAGCAATGATTTTGTTATTAAATGGCTGTATATCCATTACTTTACTGTTATTTAATTTACAAAATTACCACCTTTACTACCCAAGTATTAACATTGCATCAACATTTTCTTGTCTGGTCATTAAGTAAACGAGACGGTGGCTTATTCCATAAAGATAACGGAACAGTATAGGAATTGATATTGTTATCTGTTTGTTTCCTTTGTCTATAAAAAACGTATTATACATGTACGTGTCTTAAATGCAAACAATCATTCTTTAATAAGTATATATAGGTGCGACAGTCAAACAAATTATCTATGTTTGATAAAAGCTTAGCAATGATGGCACTGCTACCGTAATTTGTTAAAACTTTTTTACCTTTTAATTTCATGTCTAAAAATCAAAGTTTTATAACGTAGATTATATGTTCAAATCTCAACGCAAAATAACACTCTAACAGTTGTAATAAAATTATCAAAATACAACTAAGAATTTTGAATATTTTGAAGAAACGTCCTTGACTATTAACACTTTTTTGTGTTTTTTTTTCTTTGAACAAAGAATGTCCAATAGAAATATTTTACATTGATTTATAAAAATAAATGCTGCTTTTTACTTGTGCGAGATGACTATGCTTAAACAAATCTTTGTTTGTTAACAAGAGATGTTCAAATATATCAAATATAAACGTCTGGTTCTATTTAATGACACATATCGATATTATGTATTTAATATGTAAATGATTATTAACATTTCACTAAGCTCATTTAGAATTTTCAATTATATTTTCAAGATTCAAATAATAATTTACATGTTATGTGCGATTTATGACTGATTTTATACTATTCATCACCATGTTTCCACTGCTTGACTAAAGATGTAAGGATTGTTTCTTTTACATTTTATAACCTCTTTTTGGTTATATACGTTGATTGTTAGTGCCGTTTGCAGTGTGTAAAATTTGTAGTACTTTCTTCTTTACTTCACAATATTTTGCTTTAAAATACACTTTCAGACTTTTCATGAAAATAAGCATAAATCTGGAGGCATTCTGCTTAAAAGTTTTTTGTATGCACATCTATGTTTATGACATGTGTTGTAAATTTTCAAAAACATTTACATATTAAATTAAATGTAATTAAATGAGTCTTAAGCTCTGCCTTGTGCCCGGTCTCTTTTTGTTTGGGGGCCGCCTGGGCTCTTTGCCACTGGTTCTCTTTGCTAGGTCGTTTGGGGGTTGCATTCACTGAACGCCGCCTTTCCTTGTTGATCTGGTTTATCATATTTAAAGTCGTATCTTAAGCGTTGAATCAAAACTGTTAATATATCAAAGTTGGTATTTGCTGTTTTAAATTATATATTGTGCACTGTTGTTACAGTATTTTAAAGTCTAGTGAAATGTGTGGCGTTGGTTTACGCAAGACTTAACATATATCTGCTTAAACGTTACACAAATAACATTATTCATTAATAATTTTACAAATTTTTAACGCACATATGATTGTCATACAGTATTAATAATTGAATATATTCTCAGTATTCTTGGTTTAAAAATAGATTCGATTTCACTGGTAATTTTTGAACGGCAATGGTCTTTCTCGAAGGAAAAGTTTGATGTATTTATAATTTGATAAAGTTTACTTTAAATACGAAAATGTTTTTCCCACGATAAATCATCCCTTCTTTGAGACATAAAATTATTTTTTAATATCATTGTAGCCTAATAGAACAACGCTAAGGTGTTACAATTATAGAATTATCAATGTAAATTTATAGACAATCTGTAAAACAAACGAATTTAATCTAACGAAAAAGGGCGATTTTGTCCAAATATTGAAAACGACGGACTGTGAACAAACACTTTTAAAATTAAAATTAAATTATAACAAACATTATTAAGTATTAAAAGGGGGAGATCTTGAGCACATCAAGCAAGATGACTTCCTAACAATGCACTTTATCTTTATAGTCACTATGATATTTAATGCTATAGTTGATGTTCTAATCTATTTTCTATAGAGGACAGGAAAGTATCATATATCAAAGAGTTGAGATAATGTGACGTCTAGGTTAAAAGCCTTTAACATATCCAAGTAATATCTGAAACGGTCGTTAAGACAAAGTAGAAATCACAAATTTTCAACATTTTATTAATTCGATTTTTATAGAATAACATATTTCAAAGAAAACTGATGTGATCGTGTCATGAAGTATTTTGTATGCTTTTGAGGGGACTACTGATTTATCCGGCGAAATTATTTTTGATAATTTCAAAGAAAAATTATCAAAATATAATTGCACACTTTTCAATTCTGAGATTACATTTTAAAGATTTTCCGCATGTGGTACCACAATTTTAATTTTTGCTGACAATTCTGACATTGTCAGGGCTGTTTAGAGAAAAGCAAAGCTGAAATTATTAAATAACTTAAATTCCATAAGAAATCAAAAGAAACAATCTTACTTCAATTCATTTAAATTACCAATCACCAAATATCGTTTCTAATTTTTTGCATTTTTTACAGTCTGAAATGAAAAAAAACCCTTCCTTCTTCCACTTGCAAAACTGCTCTTAATGACATTTGGGCAAATTTTAGTATCCTACGAGCAATAACTGACTTATGCCATATGAAAGCTTGAAAAGCAATGACAGTCACCAGCCCTAGGACTAAGTAAACAACCCAGCGTTCGTAAGACATCCTTTCAACAATATTCCAAGTCCAAGCTGCTTTTTAATGTTTACACATCTGTCAACAATTATTTATTGTCTGTAACAATCCCAAAATAAATTTTCTTTCGAATAAAAAGATGTATGGCTAACAAATCCAAATGATATTTCCACACCAATCTATTTTTATACAAATAACAATAAGAATTGACTGCTCATTTACATCGTTCTATAGGGTATGCAAATGTGACATCAAAATTCTGGAAACAAAGTGATCCCTCGGAAGCATTAATCACAACAAAATAACATAAGAATTGCAGACTCGGTTTGATTGAGTCTGTACATTAGGGATAATGAATAAGTGCAACATCCCTCACGCCCCCTAGCACCGGCTTGAGCGGTACTCAATTCTCAACACTTTATAGTGTTGGCATGAATGATCCCGAAGGACCAGAAAATATAACAACACTGAAGTGAAGTACGGGGCAACTTTTTACGGCTGCCACACGGCACTTGACACCTGCTGTTGTGAAGTACAAAATTCTGGAAACAATGTGATCCCTCGGAAGCATTAATCACAACAAAATAACATAAGAATTGCAGACTCGGTTTGATTGAGTCTGTACATGAGGGATAATGAATAAGTGCAACATCCCTCACGCCCCCTAGCACCGGCTTGAGCGGTACTCAATTCTCAACACTTTATAGTGTTGGCATGAATGATCAAGACCTCTGAATAAATGAATTATAAATGATCTTTTGTAATAACTTGTTATATCTTCGTCGAAATGTATTTTATATTCAATCAACAAAATTCAGCCTCTGACCAGAGACTTTACTGAGGAATAAATAAATGGATTTCTGATACATGTCGAGGGATTCATCCTTTTACATAGCTTCCAAGATTCTCAAATATTTCACCATTCTTTCAAATTTGCTTTAAGAAGAACTTATATCACATCTTTTACTAAAATTCAATACTAATGAGGGTGAGTTCACTAGCTTTTTGTTTATAAGTAATAAGGATAGTTAATAAAGTAACTACAGGGATAGTAATTACTGCCGAGAAATTGTCGAGATCAAGCAACACTAACAGCACGTGATTTGCTTCACAATTTAAATGTCAACGATCTGTCATCACTCGTTTTCTCTTTTTTATTCAAATAATTGTTATACACACTTGGCATTTACTTGCAGAAGGTCATTGATAGGTTCTTGTATTAATTCTATGTTTACTTGCTAAATAACTATTTGCATAATAGAACAAGCCTAAAATACATAGAATATATATGATGACTACTAGCCAATAGCGAGCGAAAAATAGGAACTTGGTTTTCATCAGCTTGTTTTTTAAATATTTTTTTACAAACCTCAAAAGGTGATACAGTTATTCTAGGCTGAGATTTTTAAAGTTTGTCAGATTTAATCTTTCGTTTGACTGATTGAATCTTTCAAACTGTGGAAAGAAACCACTATCGTTATATTTATTGCCAAGACTTACTAAATTATTTATAAACCTGAAAATGTAAACTTGCAAATGTATCTTAAGTGGTCAATCATTTCATAAAAGAACATTATACAGTGATTCTTTGTATGATTGATTTAAAAAAAACAACACAAAATGAAGTAACTATTGTTTTTACTTTTTCATGGTATAACGAATTATTAAATATTTCATTTTGAATATATTAAACCTGGCTTTTACATGTTTTACTTTTGAAATGATAAATATGAACAAAGTATGTATAGCCATCAGATATTAATAATTCAATAGAATGTAAAAGCTTTCTTTTATGAAATAGACCAATTTAGTCTATAGTGTGTTAGACATTTTAGTGTGTATAAATATAATAATGAACTAATCTATAGTTAAGAAGCACAATCTAAACTAACAATCAAATGTCCTTTGTAAAAAAGCTAGAGGAATTATTCCTTAATTTCTATTTTACGCATGAATAAAATATTTTAAATGTAGAAAGCACTTTAAAGTTTGTCAAACCATATAATAGAACATTTGACGAGACTGAATAAAATTATTTAATGCCTGTAAAAAGCTGATTTTATTTCGTTTTCTTCTCCAAGAGAGGAAAATGTAGAATTGAATGCTTATAACACGATTAAGATTTAATTCTACAGGTTTTTGTTTTCTGTTAAATAGATAATGATATATATCACACTGTAGCAACGGTTTATGCAAAATATCAAAATTAACGAAAGATGATTTTTTAAAATATCTGCAAATGCACATGTGTTTGTAATCATCGAGATCCAATATGCAATTTAATTTTCGTCATATGTTTGTTATACAAGTTATTAAGTTTAAAATCCTCCACAGCACCTTTTGCGAATTGTGGGGGAAAAACTTAAAGGAAATACTATTTCAGATTATCTCAAATGTCTGTGCCAAATTTCATTCACTTTTTACATTATTTAACACGATTACAGCGGGGTACTTTTCTCTCTTAAATATGACAGGCTCGAGGTAAAAAGTTGAGTATGCACAATTCGCAAAAAATGGTTTAGTGTGTATAAAGGTGAGTAAGTCAGAGAAAATGTTAGCACAATTCATATGAGAATAACAACATTATCATCAACAAAAACATTTTTTTTTTCAAAATAAGATAAAATCGAGACCCTCATTTTAAATCTAAATAATTGATATCAAGTACTCTATAGTTTAACTCTCTAAGGAGCATGTGACAAACGTGACCAAAAGACTCAATCAAAATATTTGCCAGTATACAGATATGCGAGGTTCCTTAATTGTTTCTTTAAAAATCATTTGGTTTTAAGCATTAGTATTTAATCTAAAGATAAACATTTCTACAAAGTTACCGATGAACTTTCAGAAGTTGAAACAACACTCCACTCAGGCCACCATATTATTCCTCTCTAATATTAAAATTTCATTTTTGTCACTGATAAAATCCAAGATCGAGTGTGTACTAATCTGTAATATTAAAATTTCATTTTTGTCACTGATCGAATATGCACCATTTTAACTTTCTTGAAATCACGCTTTTAAAATGTTGGAATCGGAGCAACCATATCAGAGGTTTTATTTTCATACTTTATATTACATATTTGTTGAATGAACTTCTTTATTTCAAATAGTGTGGGGATGTAATCTTTCAATCTTCTTAACAGAGGACTAGACATTTTAGTTTTTCAAAATAGTATCTCAGTTATACTCATAACAAAACTAATTAACCAACACTGTATATTTAAGGAATAGTGGTAAAATTACTTATTTCAGAATAATGATTGTAATTGTGAAAATTGATCAAAAAAATACCCGTTTAAACGCTTTTAAAGCTTTAAAGGTAAAAACACACACACACGCGCACACACGCGCGCGCGCGCGCACACACACACACAGAGAGAAAAAAAAACACACTATTTCCTTTTTCATATAGTCTTTTGCAAATGTTTCTATTTTAAGTGTTCAATGTTTAACTATGTTAAACTATTTACGAAGTTTAAGACTTTTTGAACATAAAAGAACGTTTTACATTATGACGTTATGTCCATACATTGTATATTATATATATGATATCGATGTCAATTTTCATCAACTTTTTACAAAATTTCACACACCATACACGTAAACATCAAATAACACACGTCTCTGAGCATTATTTACACACCACATTCAATTACTATTTACACAAAATATATTTTCACGTATAAGTCTTTAATACGAAACAATCATTTATTTAGTATCTGGCAAGACCATGTTAATTTCACAGCATCAACTCACAAAAGCTTTAACCAAAACAACCAATATTTACAGATATTTTAAAAAACAAAGCATCATCTTAAAAAAATCTTTACAAGACAAAATCACCCAATACAATTCAACCAATATCAACCTAAACAAATATTACCTTACAACCTGTTACAACTCAATAAATTTAAATAAGCCCAGATCTATTAAGATCACCATAATTAAGTTCAACCAAATTCAACAAATCTGCAAAATTGTCTTCAAAATAATTTCATGATATTTTGGGTCACCTCAAACAACGTTTATATGATTATTCTGATACATGTTCTCATTCTTTTGTTTCAGATATTTCAGCATTCATAAAATATGAAATAAGGATTTAAATGAACTCATCCTTTGAACACAGTACCAGGAATGTTTATAATTAAAAATTAACCATTTTTAAGTCATTGTTATAAAATATGAAAATCAAAACCCAAGGAAGTGTGGCATTTGATGTACGCATCCCCAAGTACGATCCAGCAGCACAGGACTAGCAGAACACAAAACAATACATGACAGGGAACAGGGGCAAAGTTAGGAGTGGGTGTTAATTAAAATAATTCATAATAGGTAATCATAGAAACTGATAAGAAATTCAAAGATGATTAAAACAAAAAGGCCTACAACTGTAAAAGGTTGTAGAGGGAGGAACGTGGGGGGCCTAGGAAGGGGGTGTAATGTTGAATTATACTCAAGCCGGTGCTAGGGGACGTTGACGGTTGTTTTCAATTATCACTAACATCGATAAACAGGCTCAGTCAAACCGAACCTGCAACATTTTCAATTTTGCCGTTATGGTGCGTTTTAAGAGTTCTTTGTTCAAGTTACTTTTGAAATAATATAGTATATTTAACAATTTTATAGAGTACGAATGCTGCAATAGTAGTATCTGTAATTCAGTCATTGGAAAAATAATTTATATGCACAAGTATCGAAGTAAACAAATTTGTTAGTACAATCTTAACTCTCAGTTGCATTATAAAGATCATTATATATCTTCAATGACTCTTTGTTACAAGATATGTCGAGACATCCGTCGGTTGTTGAATCAATGCGCACATCCTTGTGGCAAATTAATCTTACTGAATGTCGTAACAATGTCTGCCTGAAATAACAAGTATTATAGCAAAGATTTCATAATAAAATGACAGTTTATCCATTACTTTACTGTTTTCCAATTTACAAAATTACCACCTTTACTATCCAAGTATTAACATTGCATCAACATTTTCTTGTCTGGTCTTTGATTTCATTAAGTTAACGAGACTGTGGCTTATTCCATAAAGATAACGGGACAGTGTAGGAATAGATCTTATAATTTGTTTGTTTTCGTTGTCTAGAAAGATACGTAATATAAATTTTCTTGTATTCAATACAAACAATCCTACTTTAATGAGAATTTATAGGTTCGACAGTCAAACAAAACAGCTATGTTTGATAATGGCTTAGCAATGATACCACTGCTTAATACTAGTAACTAAACAAATAATCTTACTAAACCGTAATTTGCTATAAAAAAAATTCTATACTAACTTTTAAGCTTTTGATGTCATCTTTAAAAAATAAAAAGTGTTATTACGAAGGAACATTCTATATTTCAATGCAAAATTTCAGCCCAAAATAAAACTGTAACAGTTGTAATGAAGTTATCAAAATACAGATAAGAATCTTTAACATTAAAGAAAAGCATCCTAAACTATTAACACAATTTTTATGTGTTTATTCTTTGCTCAAAGTGTGTCCATTAATAACAGTTTATTTTTATTTAGAAAAATAAATGCTGTTGTTAAAGTGACATTATGCTTATATTTTCATTGTCAAGTTGAGCTTAACTGACTGTATATTTCAAAAGATTGACCATTAATATGCACATTGACCAACAGTTGATGTTTGAACTTGATAAGGATAAAACATAAATCTGCCTAAGATATAAAAAGACTGCCCACTCTTTATAATTTGAACGTAACAGTACATTTCGATGGGTATTTATAAAATCTTCCTTGGGCTATATGAGTTATATATCGTTCATACGAAGTAAACAAGCAATTATCATAGTATTGCGAGCAATCCATACGTCCCCTACCGGTAAGAACCCCAGCAACATTCTGATGGGCCATTGGCCATTCAATTTTACCAGTGAATGAATGACATGAATGAACTTATATCTTTTGAGTTCTAAGCAATAATAATAAGTTCCCTAGTAAGAAAGCCCCAAACGGCAAATATTTGAAAAGTTGGAGGCTCATTTGATGACCTAGTTAAATGGGTATCTGGAAAGTGCAAGTATACCTCCAGTAAGTTAAGAACATAACATTTATGAAGTTTGAAGTTTGTCTATATCACAGTAATGTGTTAAGTTTCCCTGCCTAGTAAGGAAATTATGTTTATACAACCTTGTCATATTATTACAATGTGGGATTTTAAAGTAATCCTATAAGGAAGAAGGTGGAGTGAAAAATACCAATTTCTCGAAAAAAATCTAAGTTCAAAGGGGACATAATTCTGGAAATAGTCTTGCTAGAGTATTTAACCTTCTCAAAAATGTTAAATGATAATAAGAAACATATAATTATATGAAGTTTGAAGTAGATACATTAGGAAATAAAGAAGTTATTTAAAAAAGACAACTTTTTTCATAAAAATTCTAAGTTCAAGGGAGGTAATACTAATAATTTTTGTGCTAGAGTTGTAAATCTTGTCACATATGATGTGGTTGATGACAGGAAACTTATATTTAAAGTTTGAAGTAAACACCTTAAGAAATAAAGAACTTATAGTGAAAAGGCTGAAAAATTTAAATCAGAAATCTTGAAATTCAGGCTATTTGTTGCCATAGCAACCAGCATTTTCAACATAGGAAGAAAAGAAAAAAATGTGCATAATCTCCAGACTGCCATCTACCCATATTTTAAGTTTCATAAAAATATTTTCAGTACTTTTTAAGTTATCACTGGATCCAGTTTATGTGTTAAATTTGCCATATTTTCAGACTATTTGTTGCCATAGCAACCAGAATTTTCAACATAGGTAGAAAAAAAAGACGTGCATAATCTCCATACTGCCATCTATCCATATATAAAGTTTCATAAAAATCGCGGGATCCAGTTTTGTGGACGGACGGACTGACGGACTGACAGACAGATGGACAGACGGACAGACAGACAGACAGACAGACGGACGGAGGGTAAACCTAAAGTCCCCTCGGGTAAACCGGTAGGGGACTAATTATAGAATATAAGGGAAATATTTAAAATTGTAAACCTTGTTTGACTTCATATCAACCATTTATTGCCTATTCACGGAAAACAGTGGTGCATTTTTAAACTATAGCATATTATCAATTAAAAAACAACATAACCATGAAGGGACATGCTGGCATACTGAAAGAAATACGAAACACGATATGCGTAAAAATAATAATCGTTAAAAACACTGATAAGCTATACGGTACTAATTTGTTTGAACGCATTAAAAAGCATACATCTTAAACGTAGCTTAAATGACAATGTTTGTAAATTAAATTTCAAGTATAAATTCAAATATAAGACAACTGTGGACAAGTTGATGAGAGAATGAAGATTAACATATTCCATTAGTTATAACTACATATGTAAACTTAAAAAATATGAGCAGAAAAAAAGTAAAATAAATAAATTTAATATCAATAAAATTCGTCCTCCTTCCTGAACTTGATATACCATGTACATGATATAGTTAGCACTTTTATCAGAGGATTCGATTTATCGAGGTTGAAATTGCATTACATATATGCATGATAAAACTTAAAGACAAAAATGTGATTCAAATAAATTTACGATCATTTTATCAGTTAAATATGATTACGCACTAATGACATGGTTTTATCGTGGAATCTGTTAATCTCTATAAATTAAGTAAAATGCTTGCTCAATTTATTGACGTCTGTCAGTACTGGTTAATCATGTACAGTAATGCTATTAATCACAACGTGTGTTTTTGTAAATGATTATTCAATATAATTGACACTTAAATTTTCTGTTCACAAAAAATGCAGATATTCATGAATATCAATATATACTCTTAAATGTAAACTATTAAACATTACAAAATTTTAAAACAATACGACATTTCCACACAAATCAATATTTGATACAAATCACAATAAGAATTGTCATACTATAGGGTATGCAAACGTGACATCAAGACCTTTGAATACATGAATAATAAATGATCTGTTTGTAATAACTTGTTATTTCCTCATCCAAATGTCCTTTCTATTCAATCAACAAAATTCAGCTTGTGACCAGAGCTTTCACTGCGGAATAAATAAAAGGATTTCCAATACATATCGAGGGATTCATCCTTTTACATATTAGCTTAAAAGATTCTTAAATATTTTAGCTTTCTTCCAAATTTGCTTTAAGAAGAACTAATATCACATCTTTTATTAAAACTCAATACTAATCAGGTTTGGTTCACGAGCATTTTGCTCCCTAGTCATCAAGATAGTTATTGAAGTAACTACAGGGATAGTAAATACTTCCAATTTAGGAGATCAAGCCACAAGAACAGCTCGTGATTTGCTTCACGATGATTTGAATGTCAACGATCTAGCACCGTTCATTTTCTCTCGTTTGATCATAATAATTGCTATACATACGTTGCAATTTCTTGCAGAGTGTCATCGATAGGTACTTTTCTTCTATGTTTACTTGCTAGATGACTATTTACATAATAGAACAAGACCAAAATACATAGCAAATATAGGATGACTACAAACCAAATGCCATATTATTCGTTTTCTTCTCAAAGAGAGGATAATTATGCAGAATTGAATGTTTATAACACGGTAATAATGCAGGCTTTTTTTCTGTTCGTAGAATATGCAATCTGCCCTACTGCAGCAAACGGTATATGAAAAAAAATAATTTTAACGAAATATGACATTTTAAAGATATCTGCAGATGTACATGTGGTTGTAATCATCGAGTCGTCAATGTGCAATTTTCTCAAATGTGTGTTATATAGGTAACGAAGTTTAAAATCGTCCACAGCACCTTTTGCGAATTGCGGGAAAAAACTTTCAGGAACTACTATAATTTAAGTTTTAAAATGCGATCTCAAATATCCGTGCCAATTTTCTATCACTTATCAAATTATTTTACACGATTACAGCGAGTTATTTAATATGACACGCCCGAAACTTAAAGTTGAGTATGCATAATTGTCAAAATATGGGTCATTGTGTATAATAGGAGAATAAGTCACAGAAAAGATTAGCACAAATCATATGAGAATAACGACATTATCATCAACAACAACATTATTTTGAAAATTAGATAAAATCGAGACCTTCGTTTTAAATCTAAATAATTGATATCAAAGTACTCTATAGTTTAAACCTCTAAGGAGCATGTGACAAACGTGATAAAAGACTCGATCAAAATATTTGCCAGCATACAGACATGCGAAGATCCTTTATTGTTTCTATAAAAAAATCTCTTAGTTTATAGCATTTGTTTTTAAAATAACGATTAACATTTGTACGACGTTACCGATGGACTTTCAGATATTACGATGTCTTTAATTATTATCAAATTCCTATAAGTGTAAGGATTGAACAGATTTCGTTCAGACATCTTAATTTGAGAGGATTGCGTGTGAGGTTTGATTGAATGCTTTGAAGTTTAGCCTTATTAGTTAAATAGATAGGTCTACATCTAGGTCAAGCTACACAGCATTCGTTCATTATCGTCGTGTAAAAATGTCAATACGAGATCCTTTTATCCAAATTACGTTCTCTTGAAATCAGCATAAGAAGTGATCGGTTTAGTACATTATTGATTATCCTGAAATAACAAGAATGATATCTGTTAAAAAGGATTGTTTGCAAAATTAAATTCATAGCATTTAAAAATTCTACACAATAATGTATAAAAAAACCAATACTGTTTATAAGCAAAAGATCGCAACTTTCGAGAGCCCAGAACTCAGGTAACCATATTACTCCTCTGCAATATTCAAAATATATTCTTGTCACTGATAAACGCCCAAAGCGAGTATGTACCATTTTCACTATCTTGAAATCATGCTGAATGTTAGGATCAAAGCAACCATATCAGACGTTTTATTTTCATCCTTTATATTACATATTTGCTCAATGAACTTCTTTATTTCAAATAGGACGGGAGGGAATCTTTCAGTGTGTTTTCTAAAAAAGGACCAGTCATTTTAGTTTTCTCAAACTAATATCTCGTTTATAACAAAACTTAATAACCAACACCGTATATGGAAGGAATGATTGTAAAATTATTAATCCATAATAAGTATGGTAATTGTAAAAATAATTATTCAAAATGATAACCGTTTAAAAGCTTTTAACACTTAAAAGGTAGAAATGCACACAGAAAAAACGCCTCCTCCTGTGTTCATTTTGTCTTTTGTAAATGTTTCTTTTTGAACTATGTTGAACTGTGTACGAAATTCATTTTTAGACTTTTTGAACATAATTCAAAAATAAGCGATAAAAATAGTTAAATTCAAGAATTCAAGGAATCATTCGTAAACAGTAGATGTATTTTAGGAGTTATAAAATATGAACTAGTAAAAATGTCACTTTATCATTTAAGCACTAACGTTAGAAATACGATTTGTATCATTGTTTGCTTTATTTGTTTTGGAACACGAGACATTTAAATAAGGACTTTGAATTGTTTGTAATACCTTGCCTTGCACCCCCCACCGACAAGAATTAATCACCACACAGTTAGTTGCCCAATACGGAATTTTTACACGAGAAATAATACCTATGTTTGATTCTGAATTTTTTATGAACAATTTGATGAAAGGCAACATTTTTAAGATATGAATTGACTGAAAAATATTAATTTGGAAACAAGTTGTAAGTTAGCATATGCACAATGGTCATTTTTCACCGGATTGTTTTGTCTGTTTATGGCAGTCATGGCAACATATTTTCATGCGCATGTCATACAGGTAAGAATAGTGCATATATTACCGGCCAACCCCTTATTTACAGACCACATAATGTGAATGATTAGATAAAATTAAGGTTGAGGGTTTTTTTTCTTTGAAATTTAAAAAAAAAATGGAAAGAAAGTTTTAAAACTAACAGTTGTCTTTTACCACGTGTAATTTAAAATTAAGTCATTACAAAGCAACAGAGCGACATCTGCCTAGTGTCTATACCGATGAAATGTCTTATTTATCTAAATGATTTGTTTTTATTATTGACATCATTTGTGTATGCAAACTGGAACATTGGTAATAATACCAGAAGTAAACATTGATTAACATCAATCAGGTATTAATATGCACATAACTCTAATAAAAACTTCAGATAAAACTCCGAACAAATATGTTGCTTTAGATAAGAGAACAAAACGGAATTATCCTTAAATTAAACGATATTATAAAATAAACTTAAACAGGATTCAAATCTTTAAAATAACTCGTAACATAATAATAAACCACTTATCGCCTATTCACTGAAAAGCAGTCGTGCACTTAGTACGAAGATATACAATGTCATGTAGATTTAATGAACAGCTCAGATTTAAAGATTTTAATTTTAAAAAAATATGAAACAATATTTGTAGCCCTTTACTAAGGCC
Source organism: Ruditapes philippinarum (assembly GCF_026571515.1). Taxonomy (NCBI): domain Eukaryota; kingdom Metazoa; phylum Mollusca; class Bivalvia; order Venerida; family Veneridae; genus Ruditapes; species Ruditapes philippinarum. Next base: position 61,383 of record NW_026852742.1, on the reverse strand, counting down.
GCATCTACACCTAGTCAAGTCTTGAATACAAGTATCATATTTTCTTGTCTTGTAAAGGAACATAAACCTAAAACATAGTTAAAATGATAACGTTATGTAACAACCTTGCATAAATTTAATACAATAAACCAACGTTTAATGGAGACAAATTAATGTGATAATGAAAATTAACTTTTCTTATTCAATTTATCGAGGTTGAAATTGCATCATGTATATGCATGGTACAACTAGCAGACAAAAATGTGATTTTAATAATTGTACGATCATTTTATCAGTTAAATTCGATTACCTACTAATGAAATGGTTTTATCATGACATTTAATAATCTGTGTAACTTTAGTAAAATGCTTTCTCAATTAATTGACATGTGCCAGTAATGGTAACTCATGTACAATAATGCTATCAATCGCAGCATGTATTTTTGTATGTGATTATGCAACACAATTGACACTTACATTTTCTGTTGACAAAAATGCAAATATTTATGAATTTATTATAATGAAAGGAACTCTTAATCCTAAACAATCAAACGTTACATAATTTTAATACAATACAACATTTCCACACAAATTAATTTTTGATACAAATCAAAATAAGAACCGGCCGCTTAATTGCATCATTCTATAGGGTATGCAAATGTGACATAAAGACCTTTGAATAAATGAATAATCAATGATCTGTTTGCAATAACTTGTTATTTCTTCATCCGAATGTCCATTCTATTCAATCAACAAAATTCAGCCTCTGACCAGAGCTTTCACTGCGGAATAAATAAAAGGATTTCCGATACATATCGAGGGATTCCTCCTTTTACATATTAGCTTAAAAGATTCTTAAATGTTTTAGCTTTCTTCCAAATTTGCTTTAAGGAGAACCTTTATCACATCTATATATTAGAACTCAATACTAATGAGGTTGAGGTCACTAGCATTTTGCTCTCTACTTATAAGGGTAGTTATTAAAGTAACTACAGGGATAATAGTAAATACTTCACATTGGCGAGATCAAGTCACAAGACCAGCACGTGATGGCATGATTTGCCTCACAATAATTTGAATGTTAACGATCTGGCAGCGTTCGTTTTCTCTCTTTTGATTCAAATAATTGTTATACAGATGTGGCATTTACTTGCAGAATGTCATTGATAGGTACTTTTATTTATTCTATGTTTACTTGCTAAATGACTATTTGCATAATAGAACAAACCTAAAATACATAAAAGATTTTGGATGACTTTTAACCATATAGACTCTTAAAGTAGAGATGTAAGACTTATATTTAGTTAACGACACCATTCCGGATTTTCTTAGGCCTGATACGAGGACAACAAAATCAATAGTGAAATATGAAAACCCATCTAGAAACTTTTAAAAAGAATAGATTATATTTAATATTTAAAAAAATATTTAGAGCGAAATAATGGGAACTTGGTTTTCATCAGCTTGTTTTCTAAATCTTATATTATAAACGTAAAATGGTGATATAGTTACATTGTTTTCTATGAGTTTGGCAGATTGAATCTCTCATTTGGCAGATTGAATCTTTCGAACTGTGGAAGCAAAACACTTTCGATATATTTTATTGCTAAGACTTACTAAATTATTTATAAAACCAGAAAATGTTAACTTGCAAATGTACCTTAAGTGCTGATTCATTTCAGAGTTGAACAGTATACAGAGATTTTTTGTTTGATTATTTTCAAGAAATCACATAAAATAAAGTTAATGTTGTTTTACTTTTTCATAGAATGTAAGACTATTACAATGTATATAATTCAATTTGAATATATTAAACCTAGTTTTTACTTTTAAAATGATGAATGTGAACTTTTTATGTATAGCCATCAGATGTTAATAATTCAATAGCATTTAAAAGCATGTAAAAGCTTTCTTAAGAAAAAGACCATTTTAGCGTATTGTTTGTTAGAAATTTTATGTGCATGAATAACTATAATGGACAAATCTTTAGTTCAGAATAACAATCAAAAGCCCTTTGTAAAAAAGTTAGAGGCATTTTTCCTCAAAATCTATTTTACGTATGAATAGAATATCTTAAAAGTAAAAAGTGCTTAAAACTTTGTCAAACCATATATATTTTAAGTATTATAGTATTTTAAGAGACTGAATGAAAATTATTTCATTCCTGTAAAAAGCTGCACTTTAAAAAAAATCTTCTCCAAGAGAGGAAAATGCAAAATTGAAGGTTCAAAACAAGGTTAATATAAAATATTAAAGGATTTTGTTTTCTGTTATATAGAAAATGCAATATGTCACACTGAAGCGAGCGGTTTAGGCAAAATAACAAAATTAACGAAATATGACATTTAAAAAATTATCTGCAGATGTACATGTGTATGTAATCATCGAGTCTCCAATATGCAAATTAATTTTCGTCAAATGTTTGTTATACAGGTGAAAAAGTTTAAAATCCTCCACAGCACCTGTTGCAAATTGTAGGGGAAATACTATTTAAGATTATCTCAAATATCCGTGCAAGATTACATACACTTATCAAATTATTTAACACGATTACAGCGGGGTTTGTTTTCTTATATATGAAACGCTCGAAACTAAAAGTTGAGTATGCACAATTATCAAAAAATGGTTCAGTGTGTATAAAGGTTAGTAAGACAAAGAAAAGGTTAGCACAATTCATAAGAGAATAACAACATTTTCATCGACAACAATATTTTTTCAAAATTAGATAAAATAGAGACCCTCGTTTTAAATCTAAATAATTGATATCAAAGTACTCTATAGTTAAACTCTCTAAGGAGCATGTGACAAACGTGATAAAAGACTCGATCAAAATATTTGCTAGCATGCGAAGCTCCTTTATTGTTTCTATAAAAAGTCTTTTAGTGTATAGCATTTGTTTTTAATATAAATATTAACATTTGTACGAAGTTACCGATAAACTTTCAGATATTACGATGTCTTTAATTAATATCAAATTTCTTTAAGTGTAAGGATTGGACATATTTCGTTAATACATCTTAATTTGGCAGGATACAACACTATACATTCATGTGAGGTTTGATTGAATGTTCTGACGTTTAGCCTTAGTAGTTTAATGGAAAGTTCTACATCTAGGTCAATCTACACAACATTCGTTCATTATCGTCGTGTACAAATGTCAATGGAGATTGTTTTATCCAAATTACGTTCTCGTGAAATCAGCTTAAGAAGTAAACGGTTTAGTACATTATTGATTATCCTGAAAAAAAACTATTAAAGAGGATTGTTTGCAAAATTCATAGCATTTAAATATTCTACACAATAATGTATAAAAAATACTGTTTATATGCAAAAGGGTTGAAACAACACTATCAAGGGCCCTGCACGCAGGTCACCATATTACTCCTTAGTAATATTCAAAATTCATTGTTGTCACTGTTAAATGCCCAAATCGAGTATGTACCATTTTTACAATTTTGAAATCATACTGAATGTTAGAATCGGAGCAGCCATATCAGATGTTTCATTTTCATCCTTTATATTACATATTTGTTGAATGAGCTTACGGAACGTCGGTGGTTTTAGTCAGGTGCCCGTTCGTGCCTGAAATAATGCACAGAAGGGCACCTGAGGTCTTCCTCCACTAGTAAAGCTGGAACGTCACCATATAACCTATACTGTGTCGGTGTGACGTAAAATCCAATCAAACAAACAAACAAACGTACTATTTACACAAAATATAATTTCAGTATACGTCTTTAATACGAAACAATCATTGATCTGACAAGACCAGCTCTAAACAACTTCTGCAACAAAATAATACAAATCGCAAGATAAAGAATCACACAAATCGAATTATCTCTTACCTCTCTACAATACAGAAAAACACAAACATTCAACAATGCTAATTTCACAGCATGAAATCACAAAAAGCTTTGACCAAAACAACCAATATTTACAGATACTTTCGAAAAACGAAGCATCAACTTATCAAATTCTTGAAAAGACAAAATCAGCCAATACAATTCAACCAATATCAACCTTATATATCTAACCAAACAAATCTTACCTAATTACCAGTTACAAATTCAACAAATCCACAAAACTGAGTTCAAAATAATTCCATTGCATGCCAAAAAAAAGAAACACTAAATTTGTATACAGTACTAAACACTCTAGGAGGAGTGCATTTTCTCTTAAAACTCGCATGATCATTAAATATCATGACCATTTCACATATAGATGTATAGAAAAATTATCTAAACTACGGACAACATAATTAACTATACATTGTAACATGATATTTTGTTTCACCCCAAACAACGTTTATATGATTATTCTGACACATGTAATCATTCTTTGGTTTTAGATATTTCAATATTCATAAAATACGATATAAGGATTTATATGACCTCATCCTATGAACACAATACCAGGGATTTTTATATATAAAAATTAAACCATTTTTATGACATTGTTATAAGATATGAAAAACAAAAAAAAATACAAAGAAAGGATGACATTCAATGAGCAGATCCCAAATCACGATCCAGCAGCACAGGACTATAGTCAAGGAGCCCAGCAGAACACAGAACAAAAACAAGACTGGGCACGGAGGCAAAGCACGGATGGGATGTTAATTTAAAGAACAGGAAATTATAGAAACTGACAAGAAATTCAAAGGTGATTGATTGACTTAGGGGGAGGGGGGTAATGTTGATTTCTACTCAAGCCGGTGGTAGGGTGCGTTGATGGTTGCTTACAATATGATTTCTACTCAAGCCGGTGGTAGGGTGCGTTGATGGTTGCTTACAATTATCAGTAACATCGATAAACAGGCTCAGTCAAACCGAACCTTCATCATTTTCAATCTTGCAGTTACGGGGCGTTTTCATGGCTCATTTTGCTTTTGTTAAAGTTATTTTTGAAAAAGGTATATTTAACACAGAAGTAGTATTTGTAATTCAGTCAGTGGATTAATAATTTATAATCAAAAGGATCGATATCAAAGAACAGCATTATTGAACTAATACCAAAGCATCATCAACATCTACATACACACTAATATAAGTAAGAAATAAAATTGTCAATAACCATCAAATACTAAAAGCAAATTATACTTCAAGCACGGCCTTTTGCAGCCCTACAAACAAATAATATTCATTTTCTAACGGCTCCTCATTATTACAAACTTAACTCTCAGTCGCATTTAAACAATCATTACATATCTTCAATGTCACTTCGTAACAAGATATGTCGGGAAATCTATCGGTTGTTGGATAAAATGCATACACGATTGTGCCAAATTACTGTTATTGAATGTCATAACTACGTCTGCCTGCAATTACAAGTATTCTAGCAATGATTTCATTATTAAATGGCTGTATATCCATTACTTTACTGTTATCCAATTTACAAAAATACCACCTTTACTACCCAAGTATTAACATTGCATCAACATTTTCTTGTCTGGTCTTTGATTTCATTAAGTAAACGAGACTGTGGCTTATTCCAAAGAGAGAACGGAACAATATAGGAATTGATATTGTAATCTGTTTGTATCCTTTGTCTATAAAGAAACGTATTATACATGTATGTGTCTTAAATGCAAACAATCATTCTTTAATAAGGATATATAGGTGCGACAGACAAACAAAATATCTATGTTTAATAAAAGCTTAGCAATGATGGCACTGCTAAATAACTAGGCAAACAATGTTACTCAACCGTAATTTGTTAAAAAAAACTTTCTAACCTTTTAATTTCATCTCTAAAAACTAAAGTTTTATTACGTAGATTATATGTTCAAATCTCAACGCAAAATAAAACTTAACAGTTGTAATAAAGTTATCAAAATACAACTAAGAATTTTAAATATCAAAGAAACGTCCTTAACTATTAACACTTTTGTGTGTGTTTTTTTTCTTTGCACAAAGTATGTCATTAGAAATATTTTATATTAATTTAGAAAAATAAATGCTGCTTTTAACTTGTACGAGATGACTATGCTTAAACAAATCTTTGTTTGTTAACTATAAACGTCTGTAAAAAAGATTTTGTTCTTTTTTTATAATAATTAACGAGGTTAACTCATGAGTACTAACCATACTAGCCATATTAACTACTTGATTTAAGTTTAATTCCACCGTTTTATAGATTCATATCATGATTTTATTTCAGTCTATGCCAGTCATAAAGTATAACAAATATAAGGGAGAACGCAGTAAACGCAGTCCTCAACATTATCCATTCACACAAATCCATCAGGAAGTCATCAAGCAGGAGGGCACATGTGCGGATTATTTATAATCAGGAAATAATTTTGTTTTCCGGTGGCTAGGGTTCTAATTCAAAATAATGTGTAATGTGAAATAGACTGTTGATTATTTGAAGAAAATGCTATAATTCGGTAGAAGACGCGCGCTTAGTGATTTCCATAGGAGCCCGCTCGGAAACTGAGGTCTTACCGCATCAATAGAGGGGGGTAGTCAACATACAGCGTAACACCTTTAATGAACTCCAAAATTTGAATCAATATGAGAGAGGTCATATATAAAGGTCTATTGATGTAATTAAAGCCTCCAAGTATTCACAATTCAATTTTTACCTTAATAATCTAATCGACCCAGTCATCGTTCTGGTTTAATCATCAGTGATTCATAATAATTCTTTCCCCATATGTCTGAAGAGCTGCCCTCAAGAGTTGAGGCATATGAATTGCAGCCACCGTTTATCTCTGTGTGATCGAAGAGGCGACTTAAAATGTTTCTATGCATCTCCTAGCTCTAGCAGTCGTGCATAACTTAATTCCGACGCCATACGAACTAGATTGTGTTAGTCCGCCGTTAAACAAGGAGAATCATTATGATTCTTGAATATGTAATACTTGTGATACATCGGCTAACCCAATTTGTCTGTTTAAAGCATTTGTCATGATTGTGTTATGTTGGAATGTCTGGCCATCTATAGAATCTTATCAGCTCTAAAGCTTATACGAATTCATTTATCATAATTGAATTGTTTCATGCCAACATTATGCATTAAATGCGTTGCATTATTCTGTCTGTCGTATTTTATTATGGTAGAGATAATCAATGTTTATCACCTAGTCAATCAAGTTATTAATATATTCTAAATAATAAACTAGGCAGCACTTAGTGAGTATAATTTGTTGTACAATATTGAGGTCAGAAGTATGTAAGTTTTATGTTTAAAGCAGCATTTGAATGAACAATTAATTAGTAATAAAGATTAAAATGCCTAACTCAGAATAGGATATGATTTGAATTGATATTTTTTTATTTATATTTTTAGAATTGACAGCAATTTATCCATAAATTTAATTAGGCTTCACAAGTTAAACCGTTCAACATTTCGCAAGAACGTTTATTGTTGATGCATTTGTAGTACTAAGTACTTATTCATTTTTTCTATCTGGGATTTGCGTAGTTAGATGCTTGGCGTGCCATGTACTTTTAATGTTTTGACTGAAAAAAAGATACTGTATATTGTGTCATTTTGTATCTAGAATCAAGTTGATTCGTGTGGCAATTGGCAGTTTCTTTCGAATTAACAGGATAACACCCGTCTTGTAGCAGTTAGCTGATACCAGATACGTTTTAATTATATTCTTATTAATTGATGAAACTGTAGTTCCAAATAATTTTGCTTGTAGAACATTTGGTATGTCATATATTGGTGAGTGATGCCGATTACGGTAAGTATTTTTCCCTTAATTATTGGACCGTTCTCTTACCCTTTAATATGTCTTGTCCTTCCAAAATCCCTTTACACCTCTCAAATTTAATGGTACCATTGTTAATCATTGTACATGTATTTATAATTTTAAAAATTGAATTTATTTGCAAATCAAGTGATACATAAACTGTATTGATTTATTAATTTTCATCGGTTCTATTCAATGACGCATATCGTTATTATATTTATGCAAATTTAGAATAGTATGTCATTTTCATTTATTTGTAAGTGTGTGTAATTTCAAAGATTCAAGATTTAAATAATAATTTACATGTTATTTGCGATTAATGCCTGATTTTAAGGTATTCATAACCATATTGCTACTGCGTGACTAACGCAGTAAAGACTATTTTTTTTATTTTGACCTCTTTTTTTTTGTTATTTACGTGGGGTTTAATTAAGCGCCGTTTGTAATGTGTAAAATTTTAATTACTTTCTTAGTTCCCTCCCCAATATGAATACTCTTTCAGAATATTCATGAAATCAGGAGGCATGCTGCTTTCTTTCTGCCTGCAAATTTGTCGATGATAAGATTTGTACTTTTCCACAAACATTTACACCTTTAATTAAATATATAGTCCTTTTTACGACGCGGTCCGTTGCTATGAAAAATCGACCGGAATTAGAATTTTCTCGCGCATGCTCAATCTGCGTAGGGCAAAAAGTGCTTCGCCCTACATAGAAATATAGTAGAAGTTCATAGACAATTTCGAGTTAGTTCAAGTTAAATGGTAGAAAATTATATAAAAAAGCTTTCAACAAATATAGAAAAGATGACTTCATAGCTTTGTGGCGAAGAATGCCATAAAAGGCATGGAGAAGATACTTGTTTAAGAATTTACGATCACGGACCTGACACTGAGATAATTTTTTTAAGAAGATGTGGAAATATATCTATTAGCAAATGAAAAGTCAACTTATTTTCTGTTGAAATAGTTCATTTAAAAACAAAAGAAATTATATAACATGAAACAGGTGATAATGCATTTTAGTTCAATATACCTGATTATATCCTTTATCCGATTTGCCTGTGATGCAAACAGAAAAATTTAAGTCACATAAATAGATTTTAAATAATTATTTTTTTCTTCAAAATCTTGAGAAGTTAACATGGGTTGTTTGGAAAAGATATAACACACATTTTATCCGCTTCTTCGTAATACATGTTATTTTTAATAATGCACGTCACACAATTTTACTCAAAATCCATAAACATTGATCGGTATATTTAAAAGTTACATAAATTACCATTTTAATAAGCGTAAATGATTAACTATATCATGATATGGTCCCTGTTGAATGAACAAACGTTCGCGTGCCAATCTGTTTGACACTTGCCGCCTGACCAACCCAGTTATTCAAAGGAAGTGTACAATACAAATTGTGTAATATTATGTAATACAGGGGTAATAAAATTTTATCTTTAACACCCTGCTGTTTCAATTTAAATTACTGATGGAAAAGTCGTCTAATGATACCTTAAACAAAGACATGTGTGTGCCCGTTTTGACCATTGAATTATTACTCCCGCACATTTTCGTAGATCTGTTAAAAAATAAATTCACGTTTTCAGTACTTACCGCCTTAAGTCATCCCAAAATTAATATTTTTTGGGTGACATAACATGAAATCGCATCTATTAAAGCCTTAAAGTATGATAAACTGTAGACATCGTTATTGCTTTTTGCCCTACGCAGAATGCGCATGCTCGAAATGCAACATTCGTTTCTATGGAATATCGTATTGTAAAAAGGTCTATAGGAGACTAAGTTGTTCCTTAAGCGCAAATAAAAACAGTAAAGTATGTGAAAGTCGATATTACCATATGTTTTGTTTCTTTCTTTTTTTAAATATGGTCATTAACGATACTCGCATGATATATTATAAATTATTGTACTTTATAGCCTAGTGAATGTAATAAAGACTGTAAAAATGCTAAATATTACTTAAATAACATTATTTATTTTATTTTTTTTGTAAATAATAACACATATATGAATGGCATACGGTATTAATAATTGAATATATTCTTAGTATTCATTGTTTAAAAATAGATTCAATTTCACTAACATAACGACAATGGTCTGTCCCGAGGGAAAAGTTTGATGTCTTTATAATTTGATAAAGTTTACTTAAAATACGAAAATGTTTTTCCCACGATAAACGATCCCTTCCTTGAGACATAAATTTCATTTTTAATATTATTTTAGCCTAATAGAACAACGTTGATATATTACAGTTATAGAATTATCAATATAAATTGATATAAAATTGATAAAACAACCGAATCAACTCAAACGAGAAAATGTGTCTTTTTAAGCAATATAATAACTGTGCGATAAAACAGTACAAACAAGAAGTATAGATCGGCCGAACTAAAATTGATTTATTTGCATATCGTATCTAAGGAAACATGGCAATATAATCATAAGGAGTATGATATTGAGCTAGTTATTGAATTTTACGTTTAATTTTTTGAAATATATTATAATCATATGCATATGTTGGCACATACAAGGTATTTGAAATAGAAACAAAATGTAAAGTCTAAAGTTAATCGCTTAAAAGTAAATAAGAACTACAAATACAACAATTAAGTTCGCTCACCTGACCCATCCAACTCATCCCAACAATTACCTAGACAAGCATTTGACCAAGTTTCCTGACAGGTGAGCCAAAAATGTGACCACTAGAGTGTTAACAAGGATTATCCATATTTGAGCAGTGTGACCTAGTTTTTTACGCAGGTGACCCATATTCGATCTTGACCTAGAAATCACCAAAACAAACTTTCAGACTGATTTCCAGGATACTTGGATCAAAACAGTAGCCACTACAGTGTTAACAAGATTTTTCTATTTTTAGCTCTGGTGACCTAGTTTTTCATCCGATATGACCCATGTTCGAACTCATCTGAGCAATTACCTAGGCGAGCAGCCTGACCAAGTTTGATGATAATTGAGTCAAAAAAATGACCACTAGAGCGTTAACAAGGTTTTTTTTAATTTGGGCGGTGTGACCTAGTTTTTCATCTGAGATGACCCATGTTCAAAATTGACCTAGAAATCATCAAAACAATTTCAGACCAATTTCCAGGATATTTGAATCAAAACAAAACCCATTAAAGTGTTAAAAAGATTTTCTATTTTTAGCTCAGGTGACCTAGTTTTCATCCGAGATGACCTATGTTCGAAATTATCCGAGCAATGACCTAGACAAGCATCCTGATCAAGTTTGTCAAAAATGTGACCACTAGAATGTTTTCAAGGTTTTTCCATATTTGGGCAGTGTGACCTTGTTTGTGACCACAGGTGACCCATATTCGAACTTGACCTGGAAATCATCAAAACAAACTTTCAGACCAATTTAAATGATATTTGGATCAACACCGTCGCCACTAGTGTTTACAAGGTTTTTCTATTTTTAGCTCCTGTGACCTAGTTTTTCGTCCGAGATAACCCATGTTCGAACTTTTTCGAGCTATCAACTAGACAAGCATCCTGACAAAGTTTGATGATGACCGAGGCAAAAATGTGACCGCTAGAGTGTTAAAGAACAAGTGGGCACGGACGACGGACATTCAACGATCCTAAAAGCTCACCCTGAGCAAGCACGAGATCCAACATAATTTGATTATTTTATATTTAAAAATTATCATGAAATAGCAAATGGAGTCGTTTAATGATAATATTGTCCGACTGATAATAACATGGATAGTGAGTCTCAAAAATTACAAATTTATTTTCATTATAGTGAGAAATCAATGACATTGCTACATCATTGGCTTTCGCTTCTTCAGTAAATTTAGATGTATTATCAAGTAGTCTTACTCCAGATGTAAAATATCTTAAAGAAAAGCACGTATTGAATAATGGTGTAATGTTCATATAATATATACGATATCGATGTCAATTTTCAATTTTCTACAAGATTTCACACACCATACATATATACATCAAATAGCAAACGTCTCTGAGCATTATTTACACACCACATTCAATTACTTTTTTTTCAAACAACGCTGTGAGTTCGAATCCCGACAGGGACTTTTGATTCTTTCATGTGAGAATGCTATCCAGCTAGCTTACGGAACGTCGGTGGTTCTAGTCAGGTGCCCGTTCGTGCCTGAAATAATGCACAGAAGGGCACCTGAGGTCTTCCTCCACTAGTAAAGCTGGCACGTCACCATATGACATATACTGTGTCGGTGTGACGTAAAATCCAATCAAACAAACAGTACTATTTACACAAAATATATTTTCAGTATACGTCTTTAATACGAAACAATCATTTATTTAGTATCTGACAAGACCAGCTCTAAACAACTTCTGCAACAAAATAATACAAATCGCAAGATAAAGAATCACACAAATCGAATTATCTCTTACCTTTCTACAATACATACAAACACAAAGATTCAACAATGTTAATTTCACAGCATGAAATCACAAAAAGCTTTGACCAAAACAACCAATATTTACAGATACTTTCAAAAAACGAAGCATCAACTTATCAAATTTTTGAAAAGACAAAATCAGCCAATACAATTCAACCAATATCAACCTTATATATATATCTAACCAAACAAATCTTACCTAATAACCAGTTACAACTCAATACAACTAATAAGACCAGATCTATTAAAATCATCACAATTAAGTTGAACCAAATTCAACAAATCCACAAAACTAAGTTCAAAATAATTAAACTGCATGCCAGAAGAAAAAAAGAAACACTTAATTTGTATACAGTACTATACACTCTAGAAGGGGTGCATTTTCTCTTAAAACTCGCATGATCGTTAAATATCATGACCATTTCACATATAGATGTATAGAAAAATTATCTAAACTACGGACAACATAATTAACTAATTAACATAATTAACATTGTAACATGATATTTTGTTTCACCCCAAACAACGTTTATATGATTATTCTGACACATGTAATCATTCTTTGGTTTTAGATATTTCAATATTCATAAAATATAATATAAGGATTTATATGCACTCATTCTATGACCACAATACCAGGGATTTATATATATATATAATTAAACCATTTTTATGACATTGTTATAAGATATGAAAAACAAAAAATACAAAGGAAGGTTGGCATTCAATGAGCAGATCCATAATCACGATCGAGCAGCACAGGACTATCGTCAAGGAGCCCAGCAGAACACAGAACAAAAACAAGACTGGGCATGGGGGAAAGCACGGATGGGATGTTAATTTAAATATTTTAGAATAGGAAATTATAGAAACTGACAAGAAATTCAAAGGTGATTGATAAATAGCCCTGCAAAAGTAAAAAGGTGTAGAAGGAACGCGAGGGCCGGGAATGGCGGGGGATTGACGGTTGCTTTCAATCAGTAACATCGATAAACAGGCTCAGTCAAACCGAACCTTCATCATTTTCAATCTTGCAGTTACGGGGCGTTTTCATAGTTCATTTTGCTTTTGTTAAAGTTATTTTTGAAAAAGGTATATTTAACACAAAAGTAGTATTTGTAATTCAGTCAGTGGATTAATAATTTATAATCACAAGGATTCATATAAAAGAACAGCATTATTGAAATTATACCAAAGCATCAATTAAACTTATCATCAACATCTAAATACACACTAATAAGAGTAAGAAATAAAACTGTCAATAACCATCAAATACTAAAATCAAATCATACTTCAAGCGCGGCCTTTTGCAGCCCTACAAACAAATAAAATTCATTTTCTAACTTTAATCCCACCGTTTTATAAATTCATATCTTGATTTTTTCAGTCTGTGCCTGTCATGAAGTATAACAAATATAAGGGAGAACGTAGTAAACGCAGTCCTCAACATTATCCATTCACACAAGACCACCAGGAAGGCATCAAGCAGGACAACGAACAGAAAGGAGGGCACATGTGCGGATCATTCATAACCAGGAAATAATTTTGTTTTCCGGTGGCTAGGGTTCTTATTCGAAATAATGTGTTACGTGAAATAGACTGTTGATTATTTCAAGAAAAGGTGGCGCGCGGTTGGTGATTTTCATAGGAGCCCACTCGGAAACTGAGGTCTTCCCGCATCAATAGAGGGGGAGAGGCAACATACAGCGTCACTAAACATTTCTGAAATAAATAAATGGATATTCAGACATCATTTAGTCAAGCACGAATGACACCAATCTTTCTTGAAACCTAAATATTGTAGTAACAGGAATATCGTTTGAATCAGAACAAATGAACACGTTAATAAACTCCAAAGTTTGAATCAATATGAGAGACGTCATGTATAAAGGTATATTGATGTTATTAAAGCCTCCAAGTATTCACAATTCAATTTTTATCTTAATTATCTTATCGACCCTGTCATCGTTTTGGTTGAATCATTAGTATTTCAAAATTATACTTTCCCCATGTGCCTGAGGGGCCGCCCTCAACAGTTGAGGCATATGAATTGCAGCCACCTATTACCTTGGCGTGTCATACACTTTAAATGTTTTGATTAAAGAAAAGATACTGTATATTGTGTAATTTTGTATCTAGGATCAAGTTGATTCGTGTGGCAATTGGCAGTTTCTTTCGGATTTACAGGCTAACACTTGTCTTGTAGCAGTTAGCTGATACCTGATACGTTTTCATTATGTACTTAATAATTGATGATACTGTAGTTCCAAATAATTTTGCTTGTAGAACATTTGATAAACTACTTTTTATGTCATATATTAGTGAGTGAATCCGATTATGGTAAGTATTTTTCCCTGGATTATTGGACCGTTCTCTTACCCTTTAATTCGTCTTTCCCTTCTAAATTCCTTTACCTCTCAAATTTTCATTGTACCATTGTTAACCATCGTATTTATAATTTTGCAAATTGAATTCATTTGCAAATCAAGTGATACATTACCTGTATTGATTTATTAATTTTCATCGGTTCTATTTAATGACGCATATCTGTGTTTTTATGTAAATGATTGTTAACATTTCATTACTCAAATTTAGATTGCAAGTTTCATTTATTAAAAAGTGTATGTAATTTTAAAGATTCAATATTCAAATAATAATTTACATTTTATGAGCGATTAATGACTGATTTTATAGTATTCATCACCATATTTCTACTGCGTGACTTACACGGGAAAGGCTATTTTTGCATATCTTGACCACTTTTTGGTTATTTACGTGGGTAAAGCGCCGTTTTCAAAGTGTAAAATGCTAATTACTGTCTTTGTTTACTTTGCAATATTTAATTTTAAATATACCTTTAGACTTTTCATGAAAATAAGCATGAATCTGCAGACATGCTGCTTTAACGCTTTCCGTCTGCAATTCTTCTACGTCTATGATATGTTTTGTATAATTCCACAAACATTTACACCTTTAATTAAATGTAATAGAGGCCTAAGTTGTATTTTAAGCGGAATATATAATCTGTAAATGTATCAGCATATGTGTTGTTGCTTTTTTAAAAAAGTATTACTGTCATTAACTATATTCGCATAATATAGTATGCACTGTTGTATTTCATAGTCTAGTGAATATGTGTGTGACAAAAAATAAATACTCTAACAGGGATATATCTGCTAAAATGTTACTCAAATGAAATAATTTATTTGTATACTTTTTATAATTTATTAACACATATGAATGGTATACAGTATTAATAATTGAATATATTCTTAGTGTTTATTGTTTAAAAATATATTCAATTTCACTGGCAATTTTTAACGACAATGTTTTGTCTCGAAGGAAACGTTTGATGTATTTTTAATTTGATACAGTTAGCTTAAAATACGAAAATGTTTTTCCCACGTTAAATCATCTCTGCTTGGAGACATAAACTTTTTTTAATATCATTGTAGCATAATAGAACAACGTTGAGATATTACAGTTATAACATTATCAATATAACTTTATAGACAATCGATAAAACAACCGAATTAAATCGAGAAAAAGGTGTCTTTTTAAGCAATATAATACTGTTTGTGTAATAAAATAGAACATAATTTTGTTTGTTTGTTTGGATTTTTACGGCACGTCAACACATAACTGGCCATATCGTGCCGAATGCTATAATATGCTTAAAATGTTATGTTAAACTTTGTAAATGACAATAAAAATGAGCCAATTAGATCCTAGAATACAAGTTTATCTCTTTCAAATTATCAATGATGTTTTTTGATGGAATTGTATTAAAGAGTTTTTTGAGTGAATCTACACAATAAAATCTATTACGGATCTGTGAAAAATCATGACATTCAAGAAGAAAATGCTTGACAGTAAAATTTTCATTACAAGCTACACAGAAAGGGGCATTGTCACTCGTGAGGAGATAAGAGTGGGTAATTTTAGTGTGTCCAATTCAGCATCGAAGAAGAACTGTTTGATCTTGGCGGTTTGACAGAGATAGAGATGGTGACACATCAAGAGATGGGTTTATATCGGCTTTGTCCCAATTTACTTTCCATTCAGATGATACGAGTTTATTTATAGACGGTCTAAAATCACAAGCAGGTAACAATAAGTCAGTTTTTTGAAAATTTAATGATTGTTTAGCTAAAGCATCTACTTTTTAAAATAAGGCGAGTTTTTCAAAATATGGAATAAAAGTTTTTAAAACTAAATTGTAAAAGGCATTATTAAGTAGCAAAAGGGGAGAAAGCAAGATGGATTCAAAACAATGCACTTTATCTTTCTAGTTGCTATTATGCTTTATGCTATAATTGATGCTTACACGAAAGCTGAAACTAGGTATGATGATAGACATCTGCAAAACAAACATCCGTCTAAGAAATTCTTCTTGAATATTTTTACATTTATTGAATTGTCTTGATCTAAATTTACCCTCAATCAAATTTAAGAAAATCCAGACAATATTTTATATAATAAATTAAATTAGCTGCTAGGAGCGTTAAATATTTCTCAGACAGAATGAAAGGAGTGCTTAATTCCCTATAGCACCAATGTTGTTAATATGAACTGACATTATTTGTTTTATTTCTCCTCTTAATAAGAATGTTACTTATTAAAATTCAGTATTTAGAGAAGAGGCAAAAGGCTCGGCTTTTAAAAAGAGTAATTACTTCTTATAAAGAACACTGGCTGTAAGGAATTGTCGGGATTACAAATTTTACTACATAGCAGAATGAAAATACGTTAAATCTTTAAAAAGAACTATTACTGATTTTATGTTTAAAGAATTACACACAAAAAAGATAAATACAGAATCCCTAAAGAAAGCCCAACACGGCAAAATTGAAAATGTTGCAGGCTCGGTTTGATTGAGCCTGTTCATGGACGGTACTGGAAAGTGCAAGTTACCGTCCACGCCCCCTAGCACCGGCTTAAGCAGAATTCAACATTTAAATATGAAATAGTAAAATTTTGAATTTAGAAACATCCGCAGATGTGTTCATACGGCGGTTATCATGGAACCTTTAATGTGACACTTCCGTGCTATGCCATGAAAAGCGGCGTATGGTCTCCAAGTCGCGATGGAGATAAAAAACATAGACAAATAAAAACGGAAACAGTCAAGCAACAAACACTGCTATATAATAAATTTACAATGCAAAACGTAATTAGATTTCTGCGACAAGAGTTTTTGGAGAAAAAATTGAGTATCAATATAGTTATTTACTATAACTTTATGAATGATTAGGAAAATAATCTTCCAAGTCAACTGTTACACCAATCATTTTTCTATCAATCTGCGGCCACCTTCTCATAAAACTCGTAAACATATTGCATTTTCTGAATTACCGATTATGCATGTATGCATGTGACTAGTAAATCTATATAATTATTTTTAAAATAAGTACTAGATATCAGTTTGAACTAAATATATCATGTATAAACATATTTTACATGTTTTTGTTGTTTTATTGGGGTTTTTTTTTGGGGGGGGGGGTTGTTTTGTTTGTTTTTTGTTGTTGTTTTTTTATAAAAGTGAATGAATAATCAAAGTATACTTCATAATTATCGTTTACTGTATAACTACAAAATTCATACTGAAAACGAATCTATTGTTTTCAAATGAAAATAAAAATTGACAAGGAATACCTTGTATCTCGTACGTCTAAAATAATTTTTCATATCAGCTTCGGCATCTTTAAACATTGGTTTTTAAGGGCAAAAGGTCGTATTACAACACAAAACCGAGACACAAAGTCCATGCAAAAAATAGCAAAAACAAACCCGAAGAAAACAACAAAAAACAAACAAAAAGCATACAAACAGGGGAAATTTAAACAAGGTTGCTTTTACATTAAATAAACAGTAAGTATTTGTAAACTTTTCCCTCAGAATATTCTTATTTATTTTTATATCTTAGCCGACGAACTATTTTATTACTTTATACATACAAAATGTGTAAATAACTTACATTAACACAGTCAATGCACACACATTATTCATCCACATTATAAAATGTGCCGTTTTATAGTTTTTTGTATCTAAATGTATAACAAGATTGAAAACACCTGGTTTCATATGATTGCGTATCAGTTGTCACATGTTCATCCAATAATTATTTGTGATATTGCATATGGTGTATGTTGTATAAAAGCTCATTTTGCACAATACTTCTTATTATTTACGTGCATCATTTTATTTATGTTACGCAACAAAACAACATCATTTAACAACTCACATTAAAGTCCTAAATTTAATTCGTTTGAATTATTACTGTTATATTTCAAATCATACACATTTTAAAACTCGATGATACGAAAACACAATGTAACGATGGTGTAAACATTATGTTTGTTTGTTTATTTGTTTGCGTAAGTCGAATCTTATAATAAAACACAGTTTTACTTCCTTTAAGTTATCAACCAGGGTATTGGATGAAACTGAAACAAAACAAAATTATAAGTGAATTGATAAGTGAATACAATCTATAACGAAAATGTGCAAAAGATGGAAATGTTTGACAGCAAAATACTCATGGCAAGCTATATAAAATGGAGCATCGTCTTCTGATAAAATGTAAGAATGTGTAAATTATACATCTAAAAAGAACAACTCGATTATGACGGTTGTTATAATGAAGTATGTTTAAAGCTACACTAAATAAATATGTAAAAAATATTTTACCGTTAGTCCAACTAATTAGACTTGTCAAAGAGACACCGAGATAATTTTGGACGGGCGCTGTCTTTTTCCAAGTCCAACCACGAACTGCATTTTTATGCACGGACGCTTCCCAATTAGAAGTTGTTGGGAGCGAAAACTAAAAAAGTTTCAAAGAAACGGTCTACATTACCTGAAAGAGAACCGTTTTTTATGCAAGGTTCCAAGTTATCATACTTTAAAGTCGAACACAAGTCTAAATATTCCACTTTAACTTTTTAAATCGTTAAAAATTATTGTAAGCGGCCATATTGGAAAATGACGCAAGCGGTGACAGGGTAAAACAGGGTAAAATTGTAAAATTTCCATGGTGTAACACAGGTATCGGCGGCAATCGATTGTATTTGTCAAGCTTTATAATATAATTTGTTTAAGTTATTTATTATGAATTATGCAGGAATAACTTTTTTTTAACACAAGAATATTTCAGCATTAAAAATAAAATGTGAAAAGGATATTCTGATAACCTTTCTTAGATGTCCGACGTCAGATCATACTGCATTTTAAAAGTCCATTTAAATTGTCAAATTAGAAATTGTAATGTCGGATTTTTTAACATCTGTGATCATTAGGTGAAATTTCTGAACTGCCTTTTTATTTTATAACCCTGCCATGATTTTGCACATATGAAAATACAATGTAATTGTAGGTACATCTTAATGAATTATAAGTATACTATACATGATGAAGCAAAGAATAATTTCAATTTATATTAAACTCCCTATCAATTTCTAGTTTATTATCTTTAAAAAAATTGAGGACAGTTGTGTAGGGGAAGAAGTTCAAAACAACCAAAAATAACTTTAAATTCTGAGAAGAGAAAAAAATCTTAAAATTTCAAACTATAAAATAGAATTTCAGACAGTCCTCAGTAAAATGCAATTGTCGAACAGATATGACGGGGTTTATGATAAAAACGCAGCAAGCGGAAATTTAGTGACCCTTATTTAAGACGTAGAATAGCATAACAATGTAAGACAGATGGGAGAAATAGTCTGATTAGATTACTGTAGTCGTCTGTTAGAACGACTGTCGCAAAATGACACCAAAACCTATATCCATTTAAAATTCCATGTTATCTAGTTCCCGCTTTTCATTGAACGGCACCTCGAATGTGTTGCATTGAAAGTTCAATGATTACCGCCGTATTTTGTACACATCTGTGGGTGTTGATTAAAATTTCTACATTATTATGTTTAAGTGATGAATTCTGTTGAAACCGGCGCAAGGGAGCACATGTACCTACCAGAGCCGTCTTTGGCACCCATGTGTTTATGTTTCGGTTTTGCAGTTTCAGGCGTTTTTTTGGTGGTTTTTTTTTTTTTTGGAAGGCGGATATGTGGATAAGTTTTTTCTGTTTTCTTTACATTTCTTTGCTTGCTTGTCGAACCTTGTATTGATAATCATTATCTGTTTGTTATGGTTCGGTTCGGTATACAAGTATAAAATATGATAAACAAGATGAACAAGGAAAGGCCGCGTTCAATGAACGCAACCCCCGCACGACCCAGGAACAAGAACCATTTGCAAGGAACCCAGGAGGATCCTAAACAAAAACAGGACGGCGCAAGAGAGAGCACGGTCTGGCTTATCACTAAAATGATACAAAATGATAAATATAAAGAAATAATGGTAATATACAAGGAAATCAAAATCAAAGAAAATAAATAAATGAATGATAAATAGGACCATTAAGTAAACTGGCACAGTGGTAGGGGATAGGAAATTTGGGGAAGGGGGGCGGAATAAAGAAATAAAACTAGGGGCAAAGGGAAGATACTTACCATAGACGATTTTGTTTGTTTGTTTGTTTGTTTGTTTCATTTTACGCCTTTCCCAACAGTATTTCAGTCATATAGGCGGGTAGTTTACCATAGACGAGAAAACAACAAGGGATACAAACAAAAGTGTCACCAAAACAGTATGAAACAACAAGACATACACCTTATACATGTATAAGTCTCTTAATCTGTTCATTTGAAAATTCTTATCTTCTCAATGACTTTTTTTTTAATATCCTCTACTTAAAATTTATTTCAATTAAAATATGTGACCCTTCCCTTATAGTTACACAGCATATGGCTGGATCACAATAAAGTTCCTTTTTTAGTAAATTAATAAAGTATGTCAAGAAGACATTAAACTTTATCAGTAGATTTAATATGGTATTATAATATATATCAGCAATAGATGAAAAAGAATTCCTTTATTTCTTTTACATTCTTAATTGTCATTTAAATATGCATGTATAAATGAAGTCAGTATTTTATCGGCAGTCATTAGCAGTAAACAAGAAGGCAAACCATCTATTGATAAATGTTGAGTACATGTATTAAAACATTTAAAAAATATTAAACAACAGTACTTGTACGGAGCCTATTTGCTACCATTGCATTTTAGGTTTAACACATTGATACTTTTCAATAGTATTTAATAATGCACAAATTTATTTAAAAATAATGAATAGATTTATTTCCCCGATATTTTTTTGAAGTTTAATCTTCATGCGTAACCCACACTTACCTGCTAGACACACTGGTTGCTACTACCAGCTTTCACGGAATCGATTTTTTACGATGACGTCATAACATGTCCGCCGGAGATAGTGTATACAGTACAAATTTGAAATGAATCGAATGTATGCGTTAAGACAGGTACAATCTAATATTTTTTCTAGGAGAAGTTAGTACTAGAATTTATATTCTATTGATTTTTAGAGGATATTGAAGTTACTTTCAGGTTTAAGCAGTAAAAATCAGTCCAAACTATCGATAGTGTTGCCGGTAGATTTTCCGTGCGTAAAAATGACAGTTAAAATTAGGCGTAACGGTTTGACAGTAAGAAAAAAAAAGTATGTAAAATGGGTCAAACCGTTCACGCCAAATTAATTAGGCTATTTTACCGTCGGCCTAAAAACCAAGCATTCTACAGATTCATTAACCTTTTAAACAGTATTGTTATAAATCTCATCAAATATTGTTCATAAATAAGGATTTTAAACGGAAAACCCCAAGGTAACACTAAAGTTCGTATACGAATTTTAACATGCAAATTAAGATTATAATCAGCTCGTGTATGCGCTACGTCACAATGTTATAACTGCTATCCGGAACACAACAAATATGAGATTTTCTTGTGCAAACACATTTTAACCGTTTAACTTCACGGTGCACAAGGCCCGAGGTTCATTAAAAAGTAATCATCTCATAAAAAAAGATTAAATTTGTATGAAAACATCCGTAACAATGCGGAAATATACCGTTAAATTAGGACGGCTACTTATAGTCATGTTTGTTGATTTAATATTGATGTACGGATGATCAGAAGGCGGAGTTTCTCATGCAAACAAATATTGTACTTCCGATTTCGCCACAATGAGGTTGTCCATTTTTTATGCTTATAAAACACATTTTGGTTGTCTGGACACCAAAATAAGATCTGGAGTCGATATGAAACCAAATTTATCAATGAAATGTCGCTATTTCTGTTTTTATGAAATTTATTTCATGTAACTTTAATACAGTTTTGTCCCAATTAAATTTACATTAAGAGGATTATTAAGCCACAACATCTACTTTTTTCCTTTGTATTCCTATATGGCTTAGGATCCAACCTAATATTAATTTGATAAGCTTATACTTTAAAAATATCATGAAATCGCAAAAGGAGTTTCTTCATCATTATGTAATCTGATTGATATTAACACAGAGAGTGATGAAACAATTACAAATTCATTAAAATTATAGTGGGAAAAGTATTACATTGCCAGACCAATGGCTTTCGCTTCTGCAGTAAATATAGATGTATTATCAGGTAGTCTTAGTCCAGATGCAAAATGTTTGTCAAAGACGGCTGCACCTTCTTTGCAACCACCCTTTCAGCCGTCCGTGTAAATTTAGATGACATCTTTATGTTTTTCTTTGAAAATTGTTTTCTTTTTAGAAATGAATGACCTTTTTAAAAACTGCAAAACTAAAGGTGAATAGTATTTTCAAGCAATATTTTCTTCGACATTTTAAAGAATGTATTTCTGGCCTGTTAAGAGGTCTCCTCAAGTAGTTTTACTCGAAGGTCAAATGGTTTAATTTCATTTGGGTTTTTTTCTTTAGATTTGTCGCATTAATTTGGATAGGATGGTGAAAATACATGTTGTGATGGTGAAGAAGCGTCGATACGATTGTGTTATTGTAAAGGTAAGATGAAACGATGGTGAAATCAAGATTGCAAGATGATGAAGTGCGATGATGCGATTCTGAAAACACGATAATATATGGCGTTTTCACCAACGTAACATCAAATCTTCAATGTTTTATCAATGTGCTAGTACATTATAGCACCATCGCGGTTATTGCATAATATCATAGTACCATCATGTGTTAAGCATCGTGAATCGCGGGCTAGAGTAAAATAAAAGTCGTGATAGTTCAAACGGACTCTGTACATACGTAATCGTTGTATTTGTCCTTTATCAATATTGCATATATATATTACATTTTCAAGTGATAAACTTCATAAAAAGATTCTAAACTATTAAGCAATAATTTATCAGTAACGTTTAATTAAAATTGTCCAGACGGGTTAATATGAATTAAGTAAACTTTTGAAAAAAAAAATTCTTTTAGCTATATGCACAATGAAAGTATATTTTTGATTTGTCTATAGAACATTTTCAATATTGACAATTGATAATAAACTCAAATCCTATAATAATACATGTACATGCTTTAGTACGTTTTCAATATTATGATAATAAACTCAAAATGTACAATACATATATCAAGCAGAATACATATTTTGTTAAAATAACGTAAATGAAAAACAAAATTAAAAAAAATGTATTGCCGGTATACAATAGCAATAGCAATGAAAAAGCAATGACTCTGAGGAAATATAAATCATACAGATTAATTCAAAAACATATGAAATTCAAAAACAATATCAAACTGAAATTAGTTCAGTTCTGAAATAGTGACCACCCACCGCCTATAACGACACACTTATGTTATATTAACCAAACCGCAATTTCTAATATATACAAAGATAAAACGCCTTTCTAAAATGAAAATAAAAATCTTGGAAACCAAATGATCGTTACATTTTTTTTACTAACAACACCTTTGAAATCAAGAGTTTTTTATGAAAATTAAAGACTCTGTTTGATAACAGATAATGTAATATGCAATATCTTTCAGATCAGCATAGGCGGTACTAAAATTTTGAATATAAGACGTATTCTGTATTTTTGTAACTCCACGTTTATAACCTAATTAAACATCAGCTGCAGGTTAAATGTAAACCCTCAATAACTTTATGTGAAATTATTATGCAGACAATGCCACCAGCTATAGGAAGGACAAACTTGTAGTCCCTTAACCATTTCTAAATACAATGAATTGATGAATACAGCAAACTTGTCTAGGCTAAATCTGGTACAAATGATGACGCATTGGAATTCAAAATCCTATTAAAAGAAACTATTCAAGGCAAATGCAAATTGTTGTATTTGTTTCACCAAGATCCGACAAAACAATGTATTTTATATTACCGTATCAAGCATTGGCTTTTAATTTTTGCATTTGTTTAAGGTTTAATGTATATGTATTAAGTTAAGTAGTCTAAATAATTTCTTTGGAGTTAAAGGCATGCAGATGTTTTGCAATTGTTTCTTCAAAATTTACTGCGTTTAGAAAGTCATGTGCTTTCTGCTTGAATCTTGTCAAAACCACTTCAACTTCTACGACATTCATACACTCCAGTTATACAAACCCATTTAGTCGCCTCTTATGATAACACAGGTAAAAATAGTGACTGTAATTCTGATACCTCAGCCCTAAACGGCAACCTCTCAGACACAAGGGGAACTTTTCTTTTTAATAAGTATTACCATCTTATCAGATATATTTAGATCCTAGCAATGCATTAATCAAGAAAAAACGTACATCAATTATGCGGCCATCCGAAGTGTACGAACTATTAATTTTAGAATAATTCTGATCTTTTATTAATTATAACCTTTTTTTTCTTTATTACGTCAAACACTTGTGTTTGCCTTTAGAAGACATAAAAATATATAGCCTTGACAACAGCATTGGTACAAGTTCCAGTATTCCTTTTTTATGCCAACTTGTTATACAAACTTCATGACGCGAATTCAAACCTCCGCCAAAAATATACACCTAGCGATTATAAAATGAAATAAAAATCGAAAATAAAACAATCCCGATAGAACCTACAACAAACAAAGCTATGCTTAAAGTGTGTCGTGATTGTCCTGTACCGAAAGTTTTATATAAAAATACCTTATAAGAACCTTTTATTGATGTTTTATTAAAATCGATTCAACAAGCTATGATGTGCAAATATGTGTCATTTAAATATTTGATTTAAGCAATGATATTTTTCATTTAATTTAGTACCCCTATTGTTATCTGGTTTATGGCACACGCATTTTCAGATTAAAAGAGCAGCTAGTGTCATTACCCTCTTGACGGCGTTGGCGTCAGTAAAATATGAAAACAAAGATCAACAAGGAAGGATGACATTCAATCAACGCACTCCCCATCACAACAAGGCAACGCCGGTTATCAATTTTGATAATATCCATTTTCTCAGAAACCATAAAAGCTATTGACTTCAAACTTTTTTTGTTATGATACATGCTTCCAAGGGATCACCCTTCCTCTATATTTTGATATTTATGTGTATTGTCATAAGCGTAGACCATTTCAAAAGGGAAGATAATCGACCAATTATTTCATGCTAAGTTCTGTCTTTTTTTTTTTCAACTGAGACTATTAGTCCTCGTTGACCTGTTTGCTAAGGACAATGTTTTAAAAAAATATCATAGTATTGATTACAATGTTCCCTCAGTAATACACTCTTTTAACTTAATATTCTTTCCTCTTATGTCAATTTCTGAGACTTTTAAGTTTGTAAAATTAAAAATAGTTCCCCTCCTCTGTCTTTTTTAAATTGGCATTATTTTATGATACCCATTCATTAAGACTGAGCGAAATCGTTTAGAGAGAGAGAGAGCGTATATATAATGTCTGCGACATGCAACTGCTCCACTGTTCATGTTTTAAATCTTCTTAAGTTACTGATTAAAATTCTTATAACTATTAGCGGTTGATGCAAGTATAATAACTGTAATACCATGTTTGTTTGTTTGTTTTTGTTTGATTGGGTTTTACGTCACACCGACACAGTATAGGTCATATGGCGACGTTCCAGCTTTACTGGTGGAGGAAGACCTCAGGTGCCCTTCCGTGCATTATTTTAGGCACGAACGGGCACCTGAGTAGAACCACCGACGTTCCGTTAGCTAGCTGGATAGCTTCCTCACATGAAAGAATCCAAAGTCCCTGTCGGGATTCGAACCCACAGCGGTGAGGGGCAAGTGGTTTGAAGTCAACGACCTTAACCATTCGGCCACGGACGCCCCATGTAATACCATGTAACTTCAATTTCAATACCACAGATGAAAATTATACTAATAGCAATAATAATACATCAGTTATATAAGACAGCAGTTATTCTCGAAATGTCAAGAAAACAATTACATTTTATGTAAATACAATAGTGAATAAAAAAGAAACATTTTGTTTACATTTGGGAAATATAACGCTTAAATAAAGTCTATAATAATGATAAAATGATTTCCACGACATTGAATTGAATCGTCATTTTGATAATTGATAACAAATTGATTACAAGATGGATATAAACTGCATATAAGACTTACATCATCGTTCATAAATACAATACTGAAGAAACTGCATACTTCTGGTGATGATAAGAAATATAAATTATGTAAAAAAAACTTATTTACTCTATCAAACGCTACTAACTGTTATGCAATTCCCAAGACAATGTTCGCTGTTTTTTTTTTCTTTACTTTTGCATTTTTGTGTCTTGCCTTTCTTTCACACAGATGACAAATGTTACCCGATTTATGCTATTTATGTTTATGATATATGACAAAACTACAATGCATGTATCGATAGGACTATATACATTGTATTGGTACTTGGTTTTAATACCAGAGTGATATGTCCAGATATATTCAAAATATGAATATAAGTTTGAAAAGGCAGACCATAAATGAGCATTGAATTATGCAACACAATTACCTCAATAGACAGAAGTAGGTACATGTGCTTATAGAATGCATTCATATTAAAAAGATTTTTCAATTTACACATCTCTCTTTCAGAACGTCACAAATTGTCAATTCTTTTTTTTTAATTCTATTTCATACTTAGTTAGAATTGAACCGAATGGCTTAAAAAACGTTTGCCTAAAATGTTTCACTCCTTACGATTCATACTAAACAGAAGAAAGGAAATATCCTGTATTTGTATAAATATGATGAAAAACTGGGAATAGAATCAGAAATAATTTGGTTTATATTGAAAATGAACAAATTTCCCAACAAACATATAGTGATTTATTAAGCAACTACTTTTTAAAAACATAACATCTGTGTTTATTGGTTATCCAATTTATACTAAGGTAGTGCACTAACTAAGTCTATAGAACAATGCTCCTTATTTTTGTTATCTTTAGCTAATTTGTGTTGCCAACAATATATCTTCATAAGAACAAAAAAAATACTTCGCATTTTGCAATAATTATTGTTTTCTAAAATTTGTTTGGTTTCATGGTTAACCATTGCCGTAGCTACCTTAACGCAATATGCACGTGCGTACAATTCATCCAAGAAGACAAAAACTATTATGCTAAAAATGGAATAAAAACAAACGGCTAACCCGACTTAGGCACACAAACAATGACTTTAGAGAAATAAACAATTACAAGAAGATTTTGTTGCAATTATATCATTTAAATATCAATCACTCTCTTAGTTTTCTAAATATAACACGATGAACGCCCTTATCAGTGCAAGCTCTTCGCAGTGACGTGATTGGCTACGCTCTGTGTAGCGAAACAAATGGGGGACCACTGCTTAAAAATTGTCAGTGTAGCACGGATACCATGCGAAGTTTACGGCCGGGAATTTTTCAAAATGTCACAAACATGACTATCACGATTTTATTAAAAAATGAAGAGACATTTACTCATGATGAGATGATTGCCATACAAGCGCCTAGCTGGAATCCGGACAATTTTTCTTTTCCTAAAAATAGGTCTAGAAAAAAGGATCTTATTTATATTTTTAACAAGATCACCGCCAGGCGGAGCATTATATGCCCGAAAAGTGTAAGTCTTGAATGAATAAACAAAAAAATATGTGTTACTTCTGTAAAACAGCCTTCTTTCATTGAACATTGATACATAAACACATTAAAATAAAGTATTTCCTCCTTCAAAAAGCAATCCTCTTTTATAGTTGAAGAACCTTTCCAAAGCACCACCATCAAGTTGTTATCTTGTAAGATAAAATACTACGACGGATGGACGGAAAGACGCAAGAGGTATAACATAATATAAGCAACTTTTTAGGGCATATAATAAATGTACTCAATATAAGAGATCGTCCTATGAGGTTTGACAGTTGTAAAACTGTTAACAATATTCAGGTCATTTGATATTGACCTCTTACCTTGTGACCCAAATATAGATATGGATCTTTTATGCAATACAGGCAATCATCCTAATGAACTTTGAACACTGTAAGCCAAATGGAACTTGTGTTATGCTCCAGGAACCACACTTTTCAATGTTAAGGTCATTGTGACCCTGACCTTTGACCTTATGACCCTAAATTCAATAGGGGTCATGTATTGGACATGGCTGTTCATCCTTTAAATTTTACAGCTGTAGGTTGATTAATACTTAAGTAATTGAGCGAAAACCGTTTTCAGTTTTAAGCTAACATTGACCTTGACCTTTGACCTTGTTACCCAAAATTAATAGGGGTATTCTACTCAATATTTACAATCATCCTTTGAAGTTTGAACACTATAGGCCAAATGGAACTTGTGTTATGCTCCGGAAACCAAACAGACAAACAGACGGACGGACGCCAGGGGGTATAACATAATATGTACGAAATTCTTTCGGGCATATAAAAATGCATAAAATATCAGATAAAGATCTCTATCTTCAATTTATAACTACTGTTGTATAACTAAATACTGCAGCTTAATCAGGCTGTTACCAAATGTAGATTTTGTTAGGCCTTTATTTGTATACTTTCTATCTTAGAATGAATTAAAAAGAATGCTGATAATACGTATATGGCGACAAGCTCAGGCATACTGGCTTAAACAGTATAAGTGGCTGCGGTATTCAATCTCCAAAGATGGTGTTTCCTGCGCAAAATGCTCTCTTTTTGCAGGGCAGATAATACCGGTTGCCCTTATAAAGTTTTCTCTGACTTCAGTAAGACTGCTTAACTTCTCAACAAACACGACAAAAGTTTCAGTCATTTACATGAAGCAGTTTCTTCTGACAACGTCCTCGCTCTCTCAGGTTGTAATGAGTGTAATATTGAATGTTCCATATTAACAACGTACAACTTGTTTAGAAAAACTGCAAAAATCTTATCGGAAAAGTTGACACAATAGTATTTTGTGGCAGACAGAATATAGCATTAAGAGGCCACAACGACGATAACGGAAACATTTAGACATTATTAAAATTTCAAGATAAGAAGAATATTATTTTGAAGAAACACTTGCACTCTGGTGACCCTGTACGCTTTAGAAATCACATTCAAATGAGCTTATTGCTATCGCAGGAGGGCAGATATTAAGAAGCTGCCTGAAATAAAGCTGGGATGTTTGAGATCATTGCTGACGAAGCCACAGATGCATCAACAATGGAGCAGATGGCATTGTGCGTGAAATTTGTCGATGACAACATTGTTTGTGGGGAATTCTTTGGTTTTTCAGAGACTTGCAGCACTACCGATGAGGCTATCTCAACTGCATTACTACAAAGGCTGCCTTTCCTTGTTGATCTTGTTTATCATATTTTTTGAACAATTAAGTAACTAAGTTAGATTTATATACTTCCATCTGCTGTTAAATCTTAGTTGAAAAAAGATTTAATTCCTCACAATATTTTCATCCAATTTTCAACTATCACTCATATTAACATTTTAAACTCATGTCTGATTACAGGCATACTCGGACCCCGACCTCACACGCCTTTAAACCCATATAAATAACATTTTTATGAATCTCAACACAGATACAAAAAAATAAGGAACCATCAGAGATTTTCATTGGCTAGTTTGAAATCAAATTATATATCAACCTGTAAGAGTACATGTTCAATAATTCATTACCTTTTGTTGAATGAAGTAAAATTTGTATTGTAGTAAACATTTTTATTACAGTTTTTTTTTCTAAAACTACAAGTGTCTCTTATAAGTTTAAATTGTATTCATGATAAGTGTATGCTTGGGTTAAAAGTGTACTCGATAATGTTGCCGGTTCATGTTTGATCCACCCGATCCCTACTCCTTAGTGTCTATGGATATAGATTATTTTTTGCTAACCAATTTTCAGGCGATGTAACCTCCTCCTAAAAGGTTCTATTACTAGCAATAATTGGAAAACTATTCGCTTTTGTAATATATGCATTTGTTTGCAGATATCGTTTTACATAACATGAAGGAACAAGGCTATACTGGCGCCTCGAACATGTCAGGGGCGTATAAAGATGTATAGACACGTATCCGTGAACGGATCCTAGATGCCATATATTCTCATTGTAAGGTACATTGTTTTAATCTTGCCATCGTGCAATTTTGCAAGGTGGGGTTCATCCTAAACATGATGGATGTGGTACAGACAATTGCCGTTGCATTCAGCTATTCAGCGAAACGCCTCGCCCAGTTCCAGCAGACGTGAGAGGGATACCCTGAGCCTCGAGCAGATGCAGGAGCAACATCATTTGCACAACCTTTGTGAGACCGATGGGCAGCGAGAACAGATGCATGGACAACGTTTCTTATTTCGTTAAGGTATATCTCATTCTCGTTATTGAGGCGCTTGGACCCCTGTCATACACACTGCATAAAAAAGACTGAGACCTCCTGCGGGTCCTCAGAGGCACAAAAGTTATCATTAAAAATTGCAGGTATATGTAAATACAATAATAACAGTTTGCTCATTTCTTCCTATGTCAAGTGAGATTAATTTATACAATATTTTTAAAAGATCTATCATTAAAATGGTCATAAACCAAACATTTATATCAAAATATGTTTATTTTGTTGTGATTAATGCTTCCGAGGTATCACTTTGTTTCCAGATTTTTATACTTCACAACAGCAGGTGTCAAGTGCTGTGTGGCAGCTGTAAAAAGTTGCCCCGTACTTCACTTCAGTGTTGTTATATTTTTCTGGTCCTTCTGGATCATTGATGCCAGCTCTATAAAGTGTTGAGAATTGAGTACCGCTCAAGCCGGTGCTAGGGGGCGTGAGGGATGTTGCACGTATTCATTAACCCTCATGTACAGACTCAATCAAACCGAGTCTGCAATTCTCTTGTTATTTTGTTGTGATTAATGCTTCCGAGGGATCACTTTGTTTCCAGAGTTTTTTAAATAAAATATAAAAACAAGCAGATATATAAAAAAGACTGCACAATTGTTTTATCAGTTGAATGTTGCAGATACATACTGGAGGATATTTGATTATCTGATATGAGCTTAATTCTCGTCAATGCATAAAATATCTCGTATAACCTCAAATTTCAGAATACATATGATTAATTATACATATTATTTGATCAACTGAGTTGCGAACTGATGATGCAGTGTGGGACGCCATGTACGAGAAAGCTGTGAACGTGGCTTAAGGTGATGACGTCCAACACAGCATGACACACAAAGTTAGCCACCAACAGCACCGTGTTACCCATTCATTTACCTCTTGTTGACAAAACTTCGTTACAGGATCCTGCAATGAGGAGATAGGTTCAAGGCTCATTGGTTGATTCCTGCGCAGGTAAACAATCTTACATATTTGCCAAGTAATTGCTGACTCATTAATATATAAACGTAACTGTTAAGAAAACCAATATATTTCTTTTTCTCGACGTAGACGTCATGACATTTTTGAGAATGTCACAGATGGCGAAACTAATGGTTTGAGATCGGGCCTTAGACAGTGATACTCAAGCGCAGGATGACATTGCAGCTACCTTTGTTTTAGCGTCAGGGGATGATTATTCCACTATTCGCAGTTTTATTCAAAATGACACAACAATTGAAACTAATTTTGCTAGGTAGCATGCATTTAAGATTTAAAGAAGAAGGAAAGTAGTAATATGTATTATTTGTTTGTTAATACATTATAAAAATCTTATTTTGTATGTGTTAGAAACAAATAAAAAAATAAAATTTAGTTTTGTATTTCTTATTTGAAAATTGTACAAATTTGAAATTCAAACATTAAGCAAAAATTCACAATATTTTTTAAAAAGATCGTCAACGTAATAGCCACCCAACGCCAGTGTCGGCATCGTATACACAAAAGAAAATAAGTCATATATCAAACCGTGTTAACTTAAGATTTTAATTTTTTCCCCATACTAAATGTGTAGGTAATTTGCAAATTTCATGACACAAAAAATATAAAGGAGAATCGATTAATACCTTGTCATGCTTCGTTTAAAAAAACAAATAGAAAATTCCTTTTTATTATTTTATTTAAATTTTCACTTCTAATATGTCGATACTAATTTTGGACATAAGCGTTGATTAAGACTATTAAAGAAAGAAAAATCAAGCGCAATCAATTATCATAATACCCAAACCAACCATGAATTCTAGACCAATATATTATAAAACGACAAGGTAACGGAATAAATCATCAATGTTATGGTAAATCACGCCTTGGAGGATCTTAATAAAACTTGAAAGGGAATTCTTTTTTACTGAAATTACAGTCATTCCACGTATCAACAAGGGAAGTAAAGAAACTATATCAAACGAAAGGAGGGTAAATATGTACCGACTTGTTATTTATAATCAAGTATTTATGTGTAGCCAAAATTGAAATATAGCAACATGATTGATACTATTGTATCCTGTATAATAAAAAACAAACATTTTTTTATAAAATCCAAAGGTATTACAAGAACATTTTGGGTACATCAAGATCAGATGTCACAAGCTATCTGATAGATCGTACAAACACAACACCAGCACAGCATTCTATGCTCTGATTTTTTTAATACATTGTTGTTACAATTTCTTGTTCGACATGACAAGACGTGAAATAGTTTTTGTTCTGTTTCCTAGTCTGTCTGGACGTAAACATCTTATCTGAGTATTGGATATTTGACATTTCCTTTCTTACAAGCCAGGCTTATCATTCTTGGAAATAACGGTTATCTTGTTTTGTTTGGCTCTGAAAGAATGACGTGATTGAACATATTGTATATCTTATAAAGATATAGGAAAATACCAACATGACGCTTTTTGTGATTAAGTCTGTAATCTCCTGAATATCAAAAAACCGTTTGAGGCCATTGCGGCCAAAATATTGCCAATTTGAAACGATAAATTTATTGATAACGGGTTCTAAGTTTTTTGTGTCAAATTGGTAAATGATCAAATTTGACATTTATTACTCATCTGCATAATGCTTTCTTCTTGGTTTTCCGTGGCTGAGTGGTTTTAGGGGGGCGTAGACGGTAACTTGCATTTTCCATTACTGTCCATGAACAAGCTAAATTAAACCGAGCATGCAACATTTTCAATTTTGTCGTTTTGGGCTGTTTTAGGGATTCCGTTTTTCTCTATTTTCTTTATTTGCCTTCCAATTTTGTTGGTTCAAATTTAGTCAGCGACGTCAGATTCTTTGATGTCATTAAGCAATGAACTAGCTTACGAAAAGTCTGGTGCACGCTTATGCTTGAAGTAATGCATAAAGGGGCATCTAAGGCCTAGCGGCCTGTATTTAGTTAATAATTGCCATATGATATAAACAGTGTTGCGTTGCAATTACTTAAAGACAACAAAACAAAGCCCGGAAACTATTCAGTTATTAAAAATAACTGCTTTGTAACAAAACATTAAATAAATTGAAAACAATGTTAATAAATTTCTTTATTTTGACGGATCTTATAACTAAATATTTATTTTTTACTTAAAATAATTTCTGGAAGTATCTTACTGATATAGGGGTCGAAATGTCTCACCCATTAGTGGTCGAAAAGTGATGAAAAAGGGGGTCTAAAAGTTAAGGGTCTAGAAGTCATTTTAAAATCCGAAAGAATAACTTTTATTCTATTCAACAATAGAAATACTTGGACATACCAGTCATATTAACGGATTGACGATTGGTTTACTTCACTGATTGACAACTAAGCAATTTTCAAACAATGTCTGCCATGTCGGCTATTTTACAAATAAGGAGAACCATTATAAATATTTACCAGATAAACTATTAAGCCCACAATGTTGTTGCAGACGTCAAATCATTGGGTAAGCTTATATTTTACTTGAATGAAGAAATTCATGAACTTATAAAGCACAGCTTTCGTCCTACAGCGACAGTTCATTCAATGAGATCAAATAAAGCCAAATCTGAAAATATATAATCTCTTTGACCTTTTAATTACACTTGTAACATGAAATCTGCAATAGCCGAAAATAAAGCCCATTTGAATTAAAAATAAAGCATTTTAAGAAAATTTATTTCCGTGATGTCTCATAGTAGTGACAAATACGGAAACGACAAATTAACAAACATAACTAAAAGTGACCCTATTTTGTGGAGACAAAAAATATTCTGTCTAGGCATAACAATAAAAGTCCCCACTAAATTGTATTTTACGTCTTAAGATAAGTATTTCAGATTGTGTGAGAGCGTTAATAAGGTTATGATTATGGATGAAATAAACTGAATCGTTATCAACTAATCGTCTGGACAAAATAATTAACTTTTTTGAAGAAATGACTTTCAATACATATTTACATCATATTAAGCCTTTTCTTTCGAACTTTGTAGATAATGATAACTATAAAAAGCAACAATTGTCGGTAGGGATTCTAACGCAATATTTGTATCTGATTTGATTTGGTATGTTGATTGTATGAGAACTACTAAAACCGTATTTTTAAAAGGCAGTCTGAAAGTACTAGTTTAAAAGTTATGGAGCGGATACAAAATATGAACTTTTGAGTAACTTTGACATTCGGTGTAAAAACCTTGTTATTTCGCCCTGTACATCGTTATTTTTTTATTCATAAAATGATCAGAAGTGGACACAAATTGATGACTTTTTACATTTGACCTTTAAGGGTACCCTTAACCTTTCGGGTAGCAACCTGGTTATAACGAATCGCACGTCGTCTTAAAATGATGATCATTTTTCTTTATTTTTTTGCATTAATTTAAAAATTATTTCGACACGAAGTTTTGACTTTTTATCATTTGACCATTAAGAGTGATCTTGACCTTGTGCAACCTTGTTGTTTCGCTCTGCACATTATCTTATAATGGTGATCATTATTATATGCCAAATTATATTATAAACTTTTCAAAGTGATGGAGCAGACACGCACATGTTAAGTAAGGACAGATTTCCAGACGGACGTTCTAACGGTACTTAAGTGGCTACGCCATTGTTATCCCCTTTGTGTTTAGCTACATTAGGGACGATATAGCTACATAAAAGCTTGTTCGGAATGAATGACATCAAAGAATAGTTACCTATCATTCCTGTTGCCATATAAGCCTTGTAAGTTCGAACAGACAGAGGCCATTCGTGGGATCCCCTCCCGCTACACGATAGGGGATTTTAGTCTGCTGAACTGTAACAACTAATCTAGGGAATTCAGGTTTAAATGAATTCGTTTATAACTTTGTCACTGAGTAGAATTTGTCATTATTTTTCATTGTCTGCATTGTCAATTATAAATAAATTATAAATTATATTAATTATGAAATAAACTTTTATACAAATATGATTCAATGTCATAAAATGGTACTATAAAACTTTTTCTCTGCCTTCTGCATCGTACCAAATGTTTGTTTGGATTTTGAAAAAAAATCGAACACTTAATAAATGACAGAAATATATTCGTATATCTCCTCATGAGCGAATGACGCATGTACAAAATCATTACTGAACGGTTAAAATCCTACTTAAAATAACAAAAATAATATTTTATTCTGTTTACATACAGTATTCAAATACAAAACACTATGTAAAAACCTGATACAACTCCTTTGATAAATGATCGCAATGTACGGAAACAACAAAATTTAAACGTTTGCAAAGTGTATATAACGTGACAGCTTTAAAGTGTTCAGAGAATCGGTAATGTTTTAGGGTTTTTGTTTTGTGTTGTTCTGTTGTTGTTGTTTTTTTAAATTAAGACTGTATAAATGACATTTAAAAGAAATTTTAAATGCAAAATAGGAACCTTGTTATAACGAAGTAATTTTCTTACTTAACAGTATTTTACAATATAAATTGATCTAATTATTTTACTACTACTTAAAAAACAATAAGTACTACTCAAACAGTGAAGTTTCATTTTGTCAAAATTAAAATAAATATCTTCATCTGTGCTGACTTACTATAATTTTATTGCTATTCCGGTGAATATTTTGTACACTATATTGATACTATATTATTTTTAAATGAATAAGTCTATCACGGAAAGCATGTTAAACAGTAATTCTAACACGCTTAACACTATTCCCCTTGTAAAGGCATAGGGCAATCAAGCGCTTTATTACACGATGTATGCACAGCATAAAAAGAATTGTTTGCATGTCATGTGGCGTTAGATATGATGTCAACAAACCAAATTACGTCAGGAAAATTACTTCTACACTCAATGTAGTTAAATGAATTTTTATCAATTCTCTTTTAATTAACATGTTCCAATGGGTTTTATTTGCATGTTCGAATGAAAATAGATATTATTTTGTCTTGCATTAATAGTATTATTACCCATAGTTTATGCGCATTTGAAATCGATCCGTGCATTATTAATAAACAAATCACTCAGAATTGATTTCCTATATAACTATGTTGATAGTATTAAGTAAAAGGCATAACATAAAACCACAAAAGTGTGAGGTTCATGTTCCCATGACATATATTTATGACTTTGTTATAGTTTTTAAGATAATCAGCGGAAACCATGTGGTCCAACCGACGGACCGACAGACAGATCGATCGGCATAAGCAAAACGATATTACCCTCTCCTTCGAAGGGGGGGGGGGCATAAAAAAAGTTCAAGCAATGTTTTAAGAAATATCCAATTTATACATTTCTGTTTTGTCCGATATTTGAAAAGTTTAGGATAAAAATGTGCCCATTGTAGACCGATAAAAGATGAAAAACAAGATCAACAACCCAATGTATTACATTTATACACCCATTTGTAAAGACTGCAAATATGATGACACGATGGCGAATACATTATATCTACATAAAGTGACTGCTGAAACTGTTCATTATTTCTCAAGTGTTTTAATCTATTGATTTAAATTCCTTTCATTATTATTAGCGGTTGATGCAAGTATAATAACAGTAATGACATGTCACCTAAATTTTAATACCAATGCGGAAAATGATACGTGTACTTTTGACTATTATAATAAATAACTGGATAAGACAGTTATTCTGGAAATGTCAAGAAAACAATTATTTTTATGTAAATTATGTAAATTTAATTAAGAAAAACTATTTTAACTTAAGCGTCCTTGTATGAAAGAACTCAATTTGCAAGACCAAATGTAACCCGATGACCGCACTGATTGTAAACATGTGATTAAAATACTATAATAATTATCTAAATACCTTTCCAAAACATGAAATAAACAAATGAGCCGCGTCACGACAAAAGCAACATAGTGCGTTTGCGACCAGCATGGACCCAAACCAGCCTGCGCATCCCCGCAGTCTGATCCGGATGCGCAAGCTGGTCTGGATCCATGCTGGTCGCAAACCCACTATGTTGGTTTTCTCGTGACGCGGCTCAAATCATAATTACTATATCAAAACACGTCAAAAAAAACATCACCATCAATTTGACACGTTGATGTGATTTTGTCTGCGATTTAATTTCGTTTAACATGCGTACTTACATTACGTTAAATCTGCACTATTAATGTTATTTATTTAGACAAACATGGTAAGAATTATATTAACGTGGATTGAATGAATAAGATCAATAAAAAAATTTATCATTAATTGCTTGTTTATCCATTTGATTAATTTTGAAATGCTTTAGATTTGATAAATAATTGAGTTTTATATAACGTAACAAAACCGTATACTCCGGAGATGAAAATGGCACACTCTTATCACGCTTACGTTATACTTACATCAGTTATCAAATGATACCATGCCTATTAATCTAAACTGGTTGAGGAAAATGCGGATGCCTGTGTTTCAATGGAATGATGAATTATTATAAAAAAAAAGTCAGAATGAATTAATAGTATTTTGAAGCACATATTTTTAATTAACACAATTATCTTCAAAAACAATATTCTTACTCAATTGTCTTCATCAGCAATAAGGCAATAATAAATATATAAATAAATTCTAAGATTCTCATCCCGCCCGCCCGGCAGGAATTGACCTATTTTTTAAACAAAAATCCATTTCATACGTACGTACACTTGTTTGTTTGTTTCATTTTACGCCTTTTTCCAACAGTATTTCAGACATATAGGCAGGTAGTTTCCTAACCATCGTTCCTGGAGAGTTACACCAGTACTAGACTACCTTCCTCAGTGCTAAACTACCAAAGTATCAAAGAGATCGAACCCACGCCAGAGAGGTAACTGGGTTAGAAGTCATCGACTCTAACCTCTCGATCACAGAGGCGGTTATGTACGTACACGAGCGCCGTCTGAAATTGTTGTAAGTGTCCAAAAAGGGTCTTGGAAAGAGAAGTGTTCATTATTCTCTTGGGCTCCTTGTCGCTGGTTCTTGTTACTGGATCGTGTTGGGGTTGCGTTATGTTAACGCCGCCTTTCCTTGTATATCATATTTTACCCGTGATATGCTGGCTAATAAATCAATCTATTGTGTTTTATTTCCTTGCCGGTTACTATAATATCCTTTTAAGTAACATTTAACTGATAATTCCGTCCGTGCTCTGCCTTGCACCCAGTCCTGTTTTCGTTTGGGGTCCTCTTTGGCTCCTTGTCGCTGGTTCTTGTTGCTGGGACGTGTAGGGGTTGCGTTCATTGAACGCCGCCTCACGTCCTTCGGGATCATTGATGCTAATACTATTAAATGTTGAGAATCGAGTACCACTCAAGCCGATGCTGGGGGGTTGTAGGATGTTGCACTTAATCATTATCCCTCATGTACAGACTCAATCAAACCAAGTTTGCAATTTTCATGTACTTTTTGTTGTTAATGCTTGTTTCCAGATTTTAATCCCTCCTTTATAGACTCAGTCAAACCGATTGGTGATTCCTCGGAAGCAGTAATCACAATAAATGTATGTGAAAATTGCAAACTCGGTCCTTGTTGCTGTGTCGTGTGGGGGTTGCGCCGCCTTTCTTTGTTTTCGATATTTTTTTAGGCTGTACATGAGGGATAATATAAATGCAACATCCCTTTGCGTCCCCTAGCATCCGCTTGAGCGGTACTTATTTTCATCACTTTAAAAGTTGTGGCGGTGTTTTATTTCTTTAAATTTAGGAATGTATATTCATTTTCACTGCCACATTGAGTTTTGTTTATTTAAAATAAATAACTTAATTACCATCAACTTTTATTGTCCTTTATTTTACTTTATTGTACAAGCAATATATGAACGACCCATATAGTTAAAATGGATAAATACAGAATCCCTAAAGAAAGCCCAACACGGCAACATTGAAAATGTTGCAGGCTCGGTTTGATTGAGCCTGTTCATGGACGGTACTGGAAAGTGCAAATTACCGTCCACGCCCCCTAGCACCGGCTTAAGCAGAATTCAACATTTAAACGTGAAATAGTAAAATTTTGAATTTATAAACATCCGCAGATGTGTTCATACGGCGGTTATCATGGAACCTTCAATGTGACACTTCCGTGCCATTCCATGAAAAGCGGCGTATGGTCCCAAAGTAATAAAAAGTGTGTGCCCTAAACGAGAAAACAATGGGCAGAACTAAATAAAATGGAATTTTGAAAGGGGATCAGAGGTTATGAAGCCTGCCTATCACAGATAATACGTCAAAAGACAAATTTAAAAAGCAGGCAACATCTCTGAATGATTTAATCAACAATGGACATGAAATAGGCATAAAATAAAGAAAATAAGAACCCTTAAAGAAAGCCCAACACGGCAAAATTGAAAATGTTGCAGGCTCGGTTTGATTGAGCCTGTTCATGGACGGTACTGTATAGTGTAAACAACCATCCACTCCCCTAGCACCGGCTTAAGCAGAATTCAACATTTAAACATGAAATGGTAAAATTTTGAATTTATAAACATCCGCAGATGTGTTTATACGGCGGTTATCATGAAACCTTCAATGTGACACTTCCGCGCCATTCCATTAAAAGCGGCGTATGGCCCCAATGAATAGAAAGCGTGTGCAACAATGGGCGGAACTAAATAAAATGGAATTTTGAAAGGGAATCAGACGTTATGAAGGCTGCATATCACAGGTAAGACGTCAAAAGACAAAGTTAAAAAGCAGGCAACATATCCTAAGGGTGATACAACATTATTCAAGGAGGAATATTGGAACCACCCAACTAGAAAATGCCGAAAAGTTAAAACTAATAATACCAAAACACAACAATAATGTTATACAATAATGTTGTGCTGAACGATCTGTAAGGATCGGAAATATGACATCCCTGATTGAATGTACGGGGCGACTTTTTACAACCTCCACACGGCACCATGACTTTTTATCCATCATGAAATAATTACATTAAGACGGAGATCTTTTAGGTTCCCACTTAGTCTTGACTACCTCGGTCATCAACTGACTCCAACAGTAAATGTATAATCGCTTTTTCCGATTCAAAAGTTGTATTTATTTTAAGAAACTTCATGGTATCAAAACCTGGAAGCAAAGTGATCCCACCCACTGAGTCTTGACTACCTCGGCCATCAACTGACTCCGACAGTAAATGTATAATCGTTTTTTCCGATTCAAAAAGTGTGTTAGTTTTAACAAATTTCAGGATATCAAAATCTGGAAGCAAAGTGATCCATCGGAAGCATTAATCACAACAAAATTACATGAAAATTGAAAAACCGGTTTCATTGAATATGATTTATAATATGATGAACAAGATCAACAAAGAAAAAAATCTGGAAACAAAGTGATCCCTCGGAAACAGTAATCACAACAAAATTAAAAGGGAATTGCAGTCTCGGTTTGGTGCCTTCTGTGTGCCCTACTTGGGTGTGTTGATCTTTATTCTTGTTTTTTGTTGTTTTTGTTGAGTCTGTACATGAGTGAAAATGAATACGTGCAACATTCCTCACGCCCCCTAGCACCGGCTTGAGCGGTACTCAGTTCTCAACACTCAATAGTGCTTGCATCAAAGATCCCGAAGGACCAGAAAAATAAAACAACACTGAAGTGAAGTACGGGGCAACTTTTTACAGCTGCCACACTTGAAACCTGCTGTTGTGAAGTATAAAAATCTGGAAACAAAGTGATCTCTCAGAGGCATTAATCACAACAAAATTACAAGAGAATTGCAGACTCGGTTTGATTGGGTCTGTACATGAGGGGAAACATCCCTCACGCCCCCTAGCACCGGCTTGAGCGGTACTCGATTCCAAACACTCAATAGTGCTGGCATCAATGATCCTTGTTGAAAGGCGGCTTTCAATGAACGCAACCCCTACACGACCCAACAACAAGAACCAGTGGCAAGGAGCCCAGGAGGACCCTAAACAAAAAAAGGACATGGCACAAGGCAGATCACGGTCAGGCTAATCACTAAAATGATACATAAGAAGAAATACTAGTAACCGACAAGGAAATCAAAATCAAAGAAAACAAATAAATGATTGATTTATAGGCCCACAAAGTAAAAGGACACAGAGGAAGGGGATTATAGATTCGGGGGAGGGGGGAAAATTAAGGGCACATTGAGTCTTCACTTGAGGGATAATGATTAAGCACAACATCCCTCACGCCCCTAGCACCCTTGTCTTGGTAAATATCTTTTATTCTTCTAAGACATGAGTTACACATTCTTATCTTTTAACTGGAGACGATGCTTC
Source organism: Ruditapes philippinarum (assembly GCF_026571515.1). Classification (NCBI taxonomy): domain Eukaryota; kingdom Metazoa; phylum Mollusca; class Bivalvia; order Venerida; family Veneridae; genus Ruditapes; species Ruditapes philippinarum. The sequence continues at coordinate 19,391 of NW_026852742.1, read as the reverse complement.
ATTTTGTATGGCTTATAATTAATAGTTTAAAATAGAGAAAAACAGAATTAAGTTTATTTGTAGTATACAACAGTATTTTATTTATTAATAATAAAAGAATATGAAAATTATTTTCCATCTAGAATGAGACTACCTTATGATGAATCTATATTTATTGCTGATCATGAAGCAAAGACTATTGCTTTTCATAATTTTACAGCATAATTGAAACAAATTTGTATATTTTTTCCAGATTAATTCTTGGTGTTAAACAACAAAATCCGATAATACTATGACAAATTAATTGCACGATGTCTTAAAAACCAAGTCAGTTCAGTTGTTGTTTTAACGAAGAACAATTAAATATGCAACGAAAATGAAGAAATATAAAAGTAGTTCATCTTGCACTTTAGATCATTATTGACAATAAAGTGTTATCATCGAAAAATTGGAATAATTTGTGCTTTAAGACGATTCTTGGCGTAATTTTCACGAAGAGACATTGAACTGAGACAGATAATTAAACTGTAGTACACCACTTAAATGTGAATGAGCGACAAACAGTTCAAATAATAATGAAGTCATCATTGCATATCGTAGGAGATCCTAGACACAATCTGAAAATGTTGCTTGTGTTTTATTTCAAAATGTTTGCCTAGTAGATTACAGAAAAAATTAAATTGTATCAAACTTGTCTCGCACAAATATTATTATTTCCTGTATGTATTATTAAAGTGATCATCCTGTCCGTGCTCTAGGATGGTTATGTATTGCAATTGGAGTTTCTAGTTCGAATCTGCAATAACACTTTTTTTCCTGCCGAATATGTTTTACAGTTATGCCACGAGTGTTATTTATTTTCTCTCTTTGCTATTTTTATGAACCTATTATTGTGTTTTGTGCAGCTAAAATCTGAATAGATGAATATTTAACAGTGACTGCCATTATAAGATTTGAAAAATATTTGATTGGAACTATGAAATTGATTACCTACCTGTTTAACAATTTTGGCACTTTGTATATGTCTGTTTTCTCCAATTGCTATTTATTTGGTCATTTAGTACTCTAGTTATTGTCCGAGTTGACCTTTACCCTGTTGAGAAGGAGAATCTGTTTTAAATTTAGCTTGTGTAAAACATTTCACGAAAACCTGAATTCCAGTATGCTGAAAAATATCTAAAACATGATAAACAAGGAAACGCAACCCCCACACGACCAAGCAACAAAATATGATAAAAATGCCCTATCCAGTATTGGAACAAAATTCTCTATAATTAGGAAGCGAACATTGTGCTGTACATATACGCTGTGAAACGCTGAAAGGATAATTATTATGAGTAAATGGTTCAGGTAGACAGCACAAAATTTCAGACATAAATAGTTTTTCTTTATAACCCCCCCCCCCCGGTCACATGTCCCCTTTGACTTTGTGGGCCAATATTCAATCATTTATTTGTTTTCTTTGAATTCCTAATCAGTTACAAATTATTTATCATTTAGTGATTAACCTGTCTGGCTCTGTCTTTGCCCTGTACTGTTTTTGTTTGGGGTCCGCCTGGGCTCCTTGCCACTGGTTCTTGTTGCTGGGTCATATGGGGGTTGCGTTGATTGAACGCCGCCTTTCCTTGTTGATCTTGTTTATCATATTTTATATGACTTATTTACACCTTTATAATACTGCACGTCTGTAACGTCGCTTTTCATTGGATAATCGTGACGTTTATATAATTTTATATACACGGCTGCTGTCGATTCATGAAGAAATCTTACTTTTTTCTAAAAAATGAATGATGCTTGCTGTTATAAAGATTGTTGACAGGTTATATGGCCGTATATAAACGGCTGTTTGCAATATAATATTCGCCTAGCGGCTCGGGATATATTTACAAATAGCCGTTTTTATAGGACCACATACATAACCTGTCAACAATCTTTATTACTAATAATATACGTCAATTGTAATAGTTTCGGCATTTAATTGTCAATCCTGGGCTTTAATATTAAATATATAATTTAAAACAAAAATTACTGTGTTATAATTAATATGTAGAAAAAATCAAGAAAAGGAAAAAGGCAAGAACTCTTATCGAATGAATGAAAAATACATCAAGAAATATAAAACAGACATGACAATTGACCATCGACAAAAGTTCTCAAAAAACATAGCAAATTGTCAAATGTAAATGGCATATTGAAACCATGGATGTATTGTTTTTGCTTTTTTATATGTAATTTCTTTAATTCATGTTTTCAACGTTTTTGTCTATCTTATTTTTCAATTTATTCTTTAAAATAGAGAAAATCAGAACCCATTAAGAAATCGACAAAACGACAAAATTGAAAATGTTGCAGGCTCGGTTTGATTGAGCCTGTTTATGGACGGTACTGTAAAGTGCAAACTACCGCCCACGCCCACTAGCACCGGCTTAAGCAGAATTCAACATTTAACTATTAAATGGTAATTTTTTGAATTTAGAAACATCCGCAGATGTGTTCATACGACAATTATCATGGAACCTTCAATGTGACACTTCCGTGCCATTCAATGAAAGGCGTCGTATGGTCCCCAAGTAATAGAAAGCGTGTGTCCTAAACGAGGAAACAATGGGCGGAAATAAATAAAATGGAATTTTGAAAGGGGATCAGAGGTTATGAAGCCGGCATATCATAGATAAGACGCCAAAAGACAAAATACATACAGGAATTGGAACAACCGAATTAGAAAATGCCATATTAAATCCTTTATCCGTACGAAGTTACGTTTTCATTTTTTGTGTCGTCTAAAATAGACATATTCAATCAATCACTCTTTATTCAGTCAGCAAACGGCATAAATATATCGTCTTTATATTACTTTGCAATGCTTTCAAAATATTGAGGTATTTTGACAATTTAAGTAAAACACAAACTCTTAATTTATAAAAAATACCTCATATATATTTTAACATTAATTTTACTGAACCCTTGCATGTTCCTTTTTATTTTTTAAAATCTTTCTAAGGAAAGAAATTTACACTTTGACAGTCCTCGTTAAGTTTCAAATGCGCAGAAAGCTACATATCACGAAACATTAGTAAAAACGTAATAATTTTTGATTCAACGAACCTCTTTAAGTAAGGAGATCCTGATATTGTTTTAAATTGTCAAGCCTAATGTAAATGGATTTTCATGTTTCATGTAACGTGGAAATTAAGTATTCCGAGTTGGTAATTGATTCACATTAGTTTGGATATTTGTTTAACATGCACCACCTTTCCTCATTCTGAAACAACAGTTTATTAAATCATTTTATACAGATTAATTTAAAGTACTTCGTTAACATGCTAGGAGATGAATGTGAAGAAGGCTTACACATGTACTAAATACTTTAAGTGTTGGGGGTTTTTTTTGTGCCTTTGGCAAAATGCTCGTTTGGAGCAAAGTTCCTACATTCAATGGAGGATACTAAAATAACTTGGCACAAATGTTCATCATTGTGAGGCTGAGTGTCGCACATAAAATTCAGGTTCCTGCAATCAAGGTCAAAGTCATACATAGTGATCAAATATTAGACCGAAATATATATATAGGAACCGACTTGCTTGTCACACTTCTAATCGCCCACATCTCCAACCACCGAAAGCTTTTGTAACGGGTGTATTTTGTGACAGTGTCACCCTTGTTTATAAATTAAGAAGTATGAACATAGCAAGACAACAGTGAAAATACGGAAAATGTGTTTCAATGCAGCAATGAACAAATATTTTTTGCAGTGAAAATAATGAAAATATGTTTCAATGCAGCATTGAAAAATAATATTTTACAGTGAAAATACGGAAAATATGTTTCAATGCAGCAGTGAAAAATATTTTTTATAGTGAAAATACGGATAATGAATATAGGCATTATACGATATTTTAATCCCCTTTCCAATCTAAATAAATCACCTATTTCACGAAAAGATGTTAATCGAAAGCAAACCTATTTCTGCATATAAATTTAAAATGACATTTACTCAGTATTTTTCGATAGGAAACAAATCAATTTCGCTTATGAACTTTAAATAAATTTTATGTGACATTATGATATGTTCTATAACTGTTAAAATGATATTAAACGGAATCTATTTCTCTATAACTGGTCCAAAATATAATGCACTTTTCTGATGACCAGTTATATTTAAAATACAGCTTACTATTGAAGATTTGTATTTTCATCTTTTTGTTATTAAAAAGATCAAGTTGGATTTAATCTAAATTTAGATTGTGTTGCGGACATACAAATATTATAATAATAATCATTATAACCCTTTAATATTATTTTGGTGAATTTCGTGTAGGTCTAATGTTCATTATCATATAATAACTATTTACGTTTTACTTAACGAATCAATCACACACATTACGAGTTGATTCTGTTTAACGCGTTTATCACTTACTATATGTCATTAATATTGCACCATACAAATACACCTTGAACATTTTAATTTACGTGTTTGTTGTTTTTTTTTTTGTGTTGTTTTTTTTTTTTCAATAAATAATATCAGTTATGGCATAATTTTTAGTAATTTACATTAATTTTGTACTTGCATGTACAGTAGGTACTTGCATGTACAGTAGAATCCCTACTTAAGACCAACTCAGATTTAAGACTACCCCGCTATTCAGACCATTTTTTAAAATAACAGAATTTTCTGTTCTTGATGTCAATAGTTATATGCTCCAGAATTAAGACCACCCCGGTTATCCACTTTTTTAAAGACCACCAGATTCAGTCCGAATTCTTAGATTTATTTTTTATTTGAACTCACTATTGAAACCACTGATTTTAAAGTCAACATCTACCAATATCACATATTTGTCGTTATTATCTGCTTGAATGCTCTTATGCATGACACTTGATTTAACAAGGTGTCAAAAACTGTTATTATTAGGTTATTGTATGAAATAAGGTGTGAAAGTAAATGTTAGAGTTACTGTGGTATATTTAGTGAAGCAATAATTTCTTATATGATAGGTGAAATATATACATTATATAATAATTAATTGAAATGAGACCAAAGAGAATTTAATATTAAATTTCTTCAGAATTTTTTTTGCTTTTTACTCTCGTCTGATAAAATATTATAACATAAATTGTATTTGTAGGTTAAGAGATACAAAAATGACTAAAATAGACCATAGTCATAAAATGTGTAAGCAATGATAAGAATATTCACAATTAAGACCACACGCAGTTAAGACCATTTTGGTCCAGTCCCGATGGTGGTCCTTATTGAGAGTTTTAACGTATTAGTATTATATTCTGATCTGTCTCCATAAACTTTGAATCAAAATGATTTCGGATATCTTGTGAATCCATCGTTAATTTGGAAAAAGCCTACAACCGAAAAAGTCATAATCTATAAGGTGCTAAAAGAGTGAAAGTAATTCGTTTTGTCTTCATTATTTTGCTAATAAGTTAGACATAAATTCATTATCTCCGTACGTCCTTTTTCGTAGGGACATGGTAATTTGTATTGATGTTTACACAAGAACACTTTTATTGACAATACGCTGATGATTGTATTGTCAAGAAATCGAATTGTTCATACAAGTCGCTGGTATGAACCTTTCCTTTTCAGTTAGATAAGAATTATTATATACAATGATTATCCAGACTGCAAAAATGAATAAACGAAACAATCATTGGATACACTGACATTTTTACCAGCAGCTGACAAGCGTATATAATATAAACTATTCCATACTTTTCAAGTTCACAGTTTCTGAAATAATCATCTTAGCATTATCTGAACATATAAATTTAAATTATATTCAACTATTCTCTTAAAGATCCATTACGAAGACCAAATAAAAAGTATGTTAAAGAATAGAAATTTTGCATATCACCTAAAAAATGTTCAAGTGTGTAAAACTGAGTAGACTGAAATCCTATAATGATTATAATATTTCTATACGACCACACGATCAATGTCATTGGCATGCCTGTTTTTAAACCGAACAATCGTTTTCCGTTTTGTTCTGAATGCATGGTACATCTTCGGTTTTTTACGGAGTGTTTTCATAACGAGGCTGTATACATGTTGAACCGCCAAAACAAAAACAAAGCGGCATTTATCAAGATTAATGTTATCGTTCTGTCATAGTTGAAAGATATATTAAACCATTCAGTCCCTATAGATTATTTCATCCACCTTTTATTTTGATAAGTCTACCTTGTTTAATGGGGACCAACAGAAACATTAAAACTATTCAGAGGTTTCTTGGTTTTACCCTTAACAATAACCATCGGTTGGACATCACCTCCTGCGTCGTTTATACAGACAGCAACAGTAACTGAATCTTAGAGTTTCATGCTCTTCCTGGAAAATTACGCATGCCTTTCCTAGCCAACACTGTTGTTGACTTGTGAGTCAATGATACTGAAGTTTATATCGATGTTCCAAATACGTTCAGGGGTATCAGTTAAATTAAGCGACTTAACAGTATGGTGTAAAGCCTCAAAATATTTTGCAGCGATTGTTGGGTTAAGTATTTTACTCTGGACTGTTGATAAAGCTATTTGCGAACGCAATTGACAGGTTCTTTCTTTTTGGAAAACCGTTTACCCAGTCGTCGCCTGGTATACCATTTTTTTTTTAACGCAGCATCTTTTTATGGGTGTATGTGTGCGTGTGTGCGTGTGTGTGTGTGTGCGCGTGTGTTCGTGTGTGTGTGAGTGTGTTGGGGTGTGTGTGTTATAAAGATTATATTGTGAACTTAAAAAATCTTCTTGTGAAAAACCAGTAGTCCAATTTCAACCAAACTTGGCAGGATTGATCCTTGGGTGAAGGGCTTCAAAAGTTGTTCAAAGAATTTCATTCCATGCAGAAATCTGGTTGCCATGGCAACCAAAAGGAGTTATAAGAACAAATTTAAAAATCTTCTTGTAAAAGACCCAAAAGGCCTAGAGCTTAGATATTTTGCATAAGGCATTGTCTGGTAGACCTCTACCAAGATTGTTCAAATTATAGCCCTGGGGTCAAAATCGGCCCCGCCCCCGGGGTCATTGATTTTCACTATATGTACATATAGTAAAAACTTAAAATACCTTATTGTAAAGACCCAAATAGCCTAGAGCTTAGATATTTTTGCATAAGGCATTGTCTGGTAGACCTCTACAACATTGTTCAAATTATAGCCCTGGGGTCAAAATAGGCCCCGCCCCGGGTCATTGTTATATAGATTATATAGTGAACGTAAAAAATCTTCTTGTGAAAAACCAATAGTCCAATTTCAACCAAACTTGGCAGGATTGATCCTTGGGTGAAGGGCTTCCAAAGTTGTTTCAAAGAATTTCATTCCATGCAGAAATCTGGTTGCCATGGCAACCAAAAGGAATTATAAGAATAAATTTAAAAAATCTTCTTGTAAAGACCCAAAAGGCCTAGAGCTTAGATATTTTGCATAAGGCATTGTCTGGTAGACCTCTACCAAGATTGTTCAAATTATAGCCCTGGGGTCAAAATCGGCCCTGCCCCGGGGTCATTGATTTTCACTATATGTACATATAGTAAAAAACTTAAAATACCTTATTGTAAAGACCCAAATAGCCTAGAGCTTAGATATTTTGCATAAGGCATTGCCTGGTAGACCTCTACCAAGATTGTTCAAATTATAGCCCTAGGGTCAAAATCGGCCCCGCCCTGGGGGTCATTGATTTTTCACTATATGTACATATAGTAAAAAACTTTAAATACCTACTTGTAAAGACCCAAAAGGCCTAGAGCATAAGGCATTGTGTTGTAGACCTCTACCCAGATTGTTCAAATTATAGCCCTGGGGTCAAAAATCGGCCCTGCCCCGGGGGTCATTGGTTTTCGTTATATGTATATAGTAAAAACTTTAAAAAATTTCTTCTAGCAATTGACAAATGCCCATGAAACATTGTGTAGTGAACCTCTAGCAAGAATTGTTCAAATTATAGCCCTGGGGTCAAAATTGCCCCCGCCCCGGGGGTCATTGATTTTCAATATATACATATAGTAAAAAATAAAAAAATCTTATTGTCTGTAGGTACAAGGTACAAGGCTTCAAAAACTTAAAATACCTTCTTGTAAATGCCCAAAAGGCCTAGAGCTTAGGTATTAATGCGGTGGCATAGCATTTTTCTCAAATGCAATCTTGTTTATGTTTAGTTTTGAAGCTAGTCTTTCAGTTGCTTCCGGTCTATACCAAACCCCATCTTTGCAGCCTCCTTCATCTTATCGGCCAACAAACTCTCTTTATGAGGAGGAACGGTAAGCTGCTTTCCAGTCGTTGCGTTATCATGTACTCTACCACTCACTTTGTCGTGAAGTGTCGATCAAGGTGTTGTCTTGGTTAGGTTCTGGTTATTTAAAAGGATCCAAAATATAAAAAGAAACTCCATGTAGCAGTTCTACTTAATATTATTTTATAGATAAAACACCTGATATGTCACATATATTATACATCATGATCAATGTCCAATCCACTTCATAAACTTGATCTACTCCTCTCCAATACTCCAAACATAAGTTACAAGGTGATTAACAAGGTGACCTGTAAAATACATTACAAATCCTTACTTCAAGTAAATACATATATAACTTGCAATATAATACATTACAATCTCTGAAAGAAATCATTCATCTTCTCAAATAAATCATACATAAACATTAAAGGATGCCTTTAATATAAAGTAAGTGGAATCTAGTGGCTTACACTCTTATTAGCTAAACCTTAACATAAAAGGTTGAATATTACAATTAACATATAAAGTTATCATCTGTTAAAAACAATATAGTCACATCATACATGTACAATAACAATAATTTAACTCACCAGTGTATGGCACTGTCCACAATAATAAACACCTGTACAAACTCTCTCAATCGCCTCTTCACACTGTGACTATCAGTAAAACTGTAAATTTAGAGGTTATATAAAAACATGTGATAAGATATTGAAGATATCAAGTGATATTTAGATTTGTTAAAGAAAGTAGTCCCGTACCGCCATTTTGATAGTTCCATGTACATAAATTCTATGTAATAAATAAGTTACCAAAAGCTCGCGATTAAATTAACACTCATTACTAAAAATGGATGTAAACAACAGTAGGTCAAAACATACCTCAATACAATCAATCCATTTCACAATACACTAAACCTTTCCAACATATAAACAAAAATAAAACATCCAAAGATGTCAAACACATCTACCCTCCAAAAACTTGAACTAAACTCAGCTAGACGGAAACGATGCCTGGACCAATGAAAATCAAGAATTAAAAATAGAACCATTCAGAACGAGGCTAAAAACTAATATATTTACCAAACACAGAATAACCCTGATAAAACTCGGACCTGTCACATAGGCACATCGAACTGGGCTGCCGCATTTCTCACACTCATACCGCAATTCACGACACTGACGGCCTTCTCAAGGTTCTCCCTGGTATATTGGCAACGAATGCCTTACCCTACATGTGACATTTCTAAATTTACATGTTTATGTATGCAAAACCTTAAATGAATGCAATGTGGCAAATATATTTTAAATAGCATGGAAGATGATGACGTTAATGGCAGACGGTGTCGCATACAAAGCATGCAATTGAAATTATCTAAAACATTTGCAATATCATTTAATTAAGACGAAGGTAGGCGGTAAGCTTTGCATAGATTTACAGACTAGGTGCGTGTTACATATTCTCAGCGACAGGCATATAACTGCAAATTTGCTAAATTTACTACTTATAACAAGCACTATTTAAGGAAACAAATTTTTAATAAAACAAAGTAATTGCATATTCAAATAAAGCGGGCGTGCAAGTGTGTTTCCCATAAAAAGTTTGCAATATTGTCTGTGTTGTTATTTTTACAATAAAATCCCAGATTACATCTCTGTGATGGACCGAAACGTGCCCGGTACACAGGTTCAAACTTTGGTTTAATAATGGCCGGTCCTTCTGTTAGATTACGAATGAACAGTTACTACACTACACGAGGGTCTAGGCGGCGAATATATGCAACGAGTTTCTGCTCATGATACTTGTAAATACTGAAGTTTACTGGGTTATGATAGTAGCCGTGATATTCTGTCTTGTGTTGTTCGCTTCTGGCTTATACTTAAATAAATCGCGAAAACTGGTGAAAGCTCCTGCAAAAGAAACATAGGGCTTTAATGTTAGATCTTATAAACTTTATGGATCAGGTACTCTGTAGAATTTTAAAAGAACTTTGCCGCGTCAACATTTTACAGACATTTTATAAATTTCATTTTCAATGTTTATAATATTTCTGTAAAAACTGCCGTTAAAGCAGAAATAATACATTTTATTTAATTTTACCCATGAAATATGGTGCTATATCAGTCAAATATATTTCATATTTTTTAAAAATAAATATGAAATATAAATATGAAAGTGGGCGGAGTCAAAACTCATATTTATTTTAAGGGACTTCTTTCGGCCGTTTTGTTTGAAAAATCTGAATAAATAGCAAAACAGCTTTTTCTTGAATATTGTTTTGAAAACTATCTTAGCATGATAGAAAATTTGGTCTAACTAAGAAAATTAATTCGAACAGCAAATATCTTTAATTCAGTAATTAACGCTGTAACAGACCGTTTGAAAGAGTGTTTACATGACGTCACAATGTAGCGCATCACAGCGCGTGCTTACGCATAAATTACTGCGCGCTGTACAATTGCAGTTGGTAGCAAGGCAATGGGATTCGTTAACCATTTTCTTTGATTAATGAAAATTAAAATAAAAAGGTTATTTTTTCGTTTTTTCGTGAAATATGGTATATATTTTCACTCAACATGATAAAATGCCACATATTTTCACTCGCCGTACCGGCTCGTGAAAATATGTGGCATTTTATCATGTTTCGTGAAAATATATTCCATATTTCACGCAAACGAAAAAATATCCTCTTATTACTTGCATAACAAACTATTATTATAAGCGATCAAATGTCATAAATAATCAATCACGCATATCAATCATTTAGTTAGTTTACTAATTGTTCATTAATCAATTGCATGAATGTGTCTAAAATCGATTAAATCAGTTTCTTACTAGTTACATTTGTCAAGGAATATACTTGCAACCTGATAATTGCTTTGATGACTTTTTAAACAAAGCAAACTATTAGTCTACAAATCACTGCTTTTTGCGATTTAAAAACTACATAGTGAAGCATTATACAAACATATCCAAAGCTTCATGATTAACATGAGTGATCAGTTGTCACATGTGTCGCCTAATGATAGCCAATCAAACCAGTTGTATTGAAGACGGCATGTTGTTTCTACTATGTAGCAGGAGACTCAAAATCATTAACATTCTTCCACGTTTTTATTACTTATTGGTCATAACTCAGCCAAATACCATTCAACTTGAAAGCCCATTACGTATGCGCAAGTACTTAAGGTATCGGCCAATCGTATCACGTTTCTCATGAATTGCAAAAGTAGTATATGAAAAATAGTAAGGACAAAACCGTTAAAAATCAAAGCACAGAAGGCGCTGAATTTTGTTTGGGTCTGGGGAATGTCAGAAAGGAGAAGGTTGTGAGATTATAAACCAAATTTGCTTTTTGTAAAGTGCCACCAATGCTTTCCAGTGTTTTAAACTGTAGTAAATTGGCTATAAGACTAATTGCAACACTGACAGTCAATTCAATGTTTATTTGACTTAAAAATTTTAAAAAAAATGAGTTGACTCAACTGGGATTTGAAACTCCAGACCTCTCGATTCATAAGCGAGCGTGCAAACCCCGGCGCACGGTGAAGTTATATATACCGTAGGCCTGAAGAAAACCATATTATTCTAAATTAGGGTTTGTAACTCTATTATTTCGACGCTGTTGTTTAACACAGATGTAAATAATCATTAATCATGGAGCTTTCTGTAAGCATGTTTATCTATAAAGAAGAAACAATATTAGAAATCTTCAACGCATTCGGGAACTACTTTTGCTTGAAAATTAATGCGCCTGTCATTTGACAATCTTTATGCATTGATCTCCCCTGAATTTTTCGGCGTTAGTGTACATATAAAAGGGAAGTAACCGCTTCAAAAAAGTGGACTACTTTAGGTAATTGCAATTAACAGCACATTAGACTCTGAAATTTCGCTACCATTTTTTGTTTTTCTGACGACCCAAACAAATAAAAACGAAAGAAATTCAAGGGCCATACCTCTGACACAAATCATAGACCTAGTAGATACCGACAATATACACAACTAACTTCATGCCTGATATTTCTGTAAGTTTTTGGACCAGTTGTTCCTGTGGAGTACTGAACAGACCCCAAGCGACTAAGAAGTAATCTTTATTAATTTGTGAACTTTTTTGTAGCATGTACAAGCTACGGTGTAGCAGGCAACAAAATTAGAACGCCTTTTTTATTTAAGGTGTCTTATTAAAGTCTAGAAAAAATCTTTTCAGTCGCAAATGCTCTCTTTATTCTGAGACAGTACTTTGGTGTGTTTGCACCTTTCATGGAACAACAATAAAAGTAAGACGCACTTTGCCAACATAGCATTTTATTTTCAAACACATACGCATATACGCTTTAGTAAAACGGAAGTTATATGATTCATCATTGTGACAGTAATTGCCATTACCAAAAAGGTACAATTGGAAATTGCTCATAGACCCTTAAGCGTTACAATATCTCTCGGAAGTGTAAGTCGCAAATGGAAATATAAACACTTATACAACAGGTCTGCGTGGGAATAAAACGGGTTTTCAGCTTACTTTTTTTTTCTTTTTTCCCTTTCTTTCTTTTTTCAAACAAAGTGTGCTTAATAATATTTAATGTTATTTTTTAAATAGAAGTTGTTGCATGTTGCTTTTTCATTATTTTTAAATTACAGAATCCAGTTTCTATGAATAAAAAGGTCATTAGAAATTTTAAACAATGTACTAAAAACAGAAATGAAAAATGAATGTATTTTCGTTGTTTTGGTAATAAAAAGTTTGACTTCCATACCAAAAATACGAGGGGAAGTGCAGAAAATATCCGGGGACTGTCTCGTTCTCGAAACCATTCAACATTTTAAAAAAAAATCTTTCTACTCTTTTTCAAAATATTCTCCAATTGAATCTCATATGACCCTTAGCGTTACAATATCTCTCGGAAGTGTAAAGTCGCAAAATGGAAATATAACACTTATAAACAGGGTCCTGCGCGGGATAAAACGGGTTTTCGCTTTTTTTTTTTTTCTTTCTTCCATTTTCTTTCTTTTTTCAAACAAAGTGTGCTTATAATATTAATGTTATTTTTTATAGCAGTTTTTTTGCCTTTTGCTTCATTATTTCTTAATGCCAGAATCATTTTCTATGAATTAAAAAGGTCATTAGAATTTTTAAGAGCAATGTTACTAAATACACAGAAATGAAAATGATAATGTAATTTTCGTTTGTTTTTGGGTATAAAAAAGTTTGACTTCCATACAAAATACGAAGGGGAATTCAGAAAATATCGCGGACTGTCTCGTTTCTCGAAAACCATTCAACATTTTTAAAAAAAATCTTTCAAACTTTTTTCAAAATTTCCCCCAAACGTCCAGCATTTTTGGGCCCATCTTCGGGGGGTTTTTGTATTCCCCGCTGTAACCGTGACGTAGTCTATTTTTTGGGTACTGTGGAAAACAGAGATAAAAAACCCGGGCCCGGGTTTTTATTTTTTTTTTCCCAGCAAAAAATTTTTTTTCAGTTCTAAAACAAATAAGTCAAGGGGCGGGGTTTTGGGTTAAGAGGGGAGACAAAATCCCATTTTTTAAAGATTGAAAACCTCCATTTGTATTTGGGGGGCCGGAAATGGGAAAGGGTGCTTAATTTTAAAGAAGGGGGAAACATTTTCTTTGCTAACCGGGGACCCATTTGCTTCTTTTTTTCCTGATTTTTTTTTCAAAATTTACTTCAAATGGGTCTTGGCGGTAACATTTTGACCTTTTGGCAAAAAATGAGTAAGTACTTTCCTTTCGTGAACCCCAAAACGGCAACAAACATGCCCCTTTCCCAAGCCGAAGGGAGACAGTTTAAACTTTTAGGAGGGGGGGAAACCCCACTCTTTTACAACTTCTTTGACTGATTTTTGTTCGGGTTTTGGGAAAATGAACCACATTTTACTCTAGGATAATCCCTGTTCAAAAATTTATCTTTTTCAAGATTCAAACGACTTAAATTTTTCTTTTGCTTGGTTATTTCGGGTTTGCTTTTAACCCGCGGACACCCTGTCTGGGCCCCCAACCTGGAAAACTTATTTGCATTTAAAACCTTTTGGGCTCCCTCCCCCAAAGTTATTTCAAACGTTTTTTGTGACAAAAGTTTTAAACATTTGCTACCTTTTTGGGGGTCACCGCCTCAGCTGGCCGCCCATCCAAAGGCCCTGTCACAAAACACTTGTTCTCCCTTTTCCACAAAAACCTGAAAAAACCCAGTTGTAAAGGGTTGAACAATGATCACTTTTTATAAAGGAAAATCTGTTTTTAAGCCCTGAAAGTTGGGGGCAGGGGTTTTTCCTTTTCCAAACCAAAAAACTTTTTTTAAGAGCGTTTTTCCTTAACAAAGAGCCCCATAAAGGGAACGAAACCCCTTTCATATATATAGGGGGCAAATTACTGGATATCACAACTTCTTTTGAAAGGGACCACCTTTAATTGGGGAATAATGTATTTTTTCCCACCAATTAAAAATGTTGTATATATCGGGCAGGGGAAAAGAGAGAACAAAAAAGGCCGGTTTATTTTCTAAACCGGTCCCTCGACTAAATACTATAAATATATTTTAATCCCAAAAAGAACAAAAAAAAAAAGACGGTTAGGGGTTTTTTAAAAGCTAAATAATGACCCCCAAAAAGGGAAAAGGTTTTTGAAAAGCAAGTAAAAGCTTTTTAGGGCATAAGGGGCCCTTTTTAGGTTTCAAAAAATGCCCAATTTTTTGTTAACATAAAACTTTTCCAGAAACTTAAATACAAAATGTTTTTGTTATGTTTTAAAAAAAAAGGGAAAACGAGATAACAAATTCAAAATTTTTAAAATTTTAGGGTTTTTTTAAACAAAAAAATAATAAATTAAAGGGGGCCGACAAAGCTTTTTTTTATCGGCAAGCTAAAAATGTGAATACATTTTTTAACCCGAAAGAAAATTTTACAGTACGTCTAAAAATTTTTAGAAAGGGTACATTCAAATAAATGGGTAAAATTTTTAAAACTAAAAAATTTTGCTGTGGAAAATAATGAAGAAGGGAAACAAATTGAGGCGTTAGGTGCCAAATATCTACCTTTTTAAAAATGAAACAGGGGGTTTTTACTTTAAAATTTTTGCATAGTAGTTTTCCGGGTTTTCCCGGTTTAAAAATTTAGGAAAAAATTTAAAGATGAGAAAACAAAATTTTTTATCTTTTTAAAATCCTTTTTGTATTTGAATTTGGTAAAAAATACCCCACGTGTTTTGACGGGGAAAAAACGTCTATTTATCATATTAAGAGACTGCTTAACGTTTTTTAATATAAAAAAATTTTTTAAAAATGGCATCCCAAGCCCCAAAACAGAAAATTTTGTGCGCATTTGGGGAAACCGTTTTTAAGAAATTCGCCCCAATTAAAATTTGTCAAAATTATGAAATTTTTGGTTTTGTTTGGGAATGTACCCTATTTAAAAGCAAAAACGTATGGGGCGTTAAAAAGGGAACCTTTAAAAAAATTTCCCCTTTTTAATTTGGTTTGGCTGCACCCCGGGTTTCCCAAAGGCTAACAAAAATTTTGGATAAACACTCGCAAAAAATTTTAAAATTTACAAAAGGATTGTGAGAAAAAGGTTTTGTTTTAAAAAGGGAATATTGAGAAATTTTTTGGGGAATTAAAGGTTGAAAATGCAAATATTTTAAATTTTGGGGAAAAGGGGGAAACAAAGGAAATGCAAATTATTTTTTAAATAATGTGCCGGAATCGGGAAAAAAGGGAAAAACGGAGGCACAAAGTTTTTGGGGAAAAATTTTTTCAAGTTGTTAAATTTCAGGTTAAAATTTTATAGTTTTGTAAAATTTGGAAAACCCTGGTGTCAAGGCCAGGTTATTAAATTTAAACCTTTTAAAATCTGTCCCATAAATTAAGCAAAAAAAGTTTTTAGTAGAAAAAATATTTAAGGAGAAAAAGGGATCCTAAATTTTTGCGCGGGGGCCAAAGAAGGGGTTTTTTTTACCCCAAACCCAAACAAAGGAAGAGATAGGGGAAGAGTTTAAATTGAAAAAGGAAAACCTTAAAAGGAGGGATAAAGGAAAGAAAAAATTTCGGGATTTTTTAAAATTTTGGGTTTTTTGACGTTTTATCTTGTTACGCGGGGCTTCATAACCCCCTGACCCCCTTTAAAAATTCCATTTTTTTTATTTCCCGGGCCAAAATTGTTTTCCCTTTTTTTGGGCAACGCTTTTTTTTTTAGGGGGACCATACGCCCCCTTTTTAAAGGGAAATTTTGGCACAAAAGTGTCACATTGAAGGTTCCATGAAAACCCCCCTATAAACACATTGCGGAATTTTTTAAAACCCAAAAATTTTATTTATTTCATTTTAAAAATGTTGAATTCTGCTTAAAGGGCCGGTCCCGGGGGGCGGGGACGGAAATTTGCACTTTCCATCCCGTCCTTTGGAACAGGCTAATCAAACCGACCCTTTGCAAAAAATTTTCAATTTTCCCGTGTTGGGCTTTTTAGGGTTTCTGTATTTTTTCATTTATTACCCTTTCGGGGTAAAATTTTAAAAAAGGAGGGTCAAAGTCAAAAAGTCAGTGACAAAAATGAAACAGGTAGTAGGGGGAAGGGCCCTGTATTGGGAAAGAGCCAGCCCCTTTTCGTTTTGTAATAGTAGCCACAAAAACATGAAAAATAAATTAAATTTTATAAAAATTATCCTTGTTAAAGTTAATTTTAATTTTTAAATTCTAAATCCCCAGGATTCTATTCATTGTGAAAATTTGTTAAAAAAGGGGCGGTTTCTGGGAAAAAAAGGTTTTTGGTTTATCTCAAGAACCCAGACTTTTGTTTAGGGAAACTGTAATAATACCGATAAACTGTTTATTTGAAAATGTTTCTAAAAAGCATCGATGATGAAAAAAAATGAAACCAAAATTGGGAATCTAATGAGGGGCAAACCCTTTTGTTTCGAAAACCTGTATGTAGTGAAAACCCCGGGGTAAACTTTAGGGAAAAAGGACAAATGCTGTGAATTTTGAAAAACTAAATTAAAATTATTTCTGATAATACCCAATAACAATATTATTGAAACTTTAAAATTAAAAAGTGAAATGTATTTATACAAAGGTGCCCAAATTTGCAGAAAAAATTTTTGGAAGACCCTCAAGTATTTTTGTAAACCAGAAATTAAATCGGATTTTATATTTGTGTTTGGGAAGTACTAACCTTTAAACGGTAATTAACGGGGAAAAATTTTAAAACATGTTCCATTATTAATAAAAAACCCCGAGGGTTTTACAGTTTCCTAGCTAAACCCATGGTAGGGGGGTTTGGAATATATTTTGCGGGGAAAATGATCAAAAATTTTCTGCTAATGAACAACTTTTTTCTAGTAAAATTTGAGCATCATGGTGTACTGGCCTTTTGGAAAAAAAAACTGAAACTTGTTGGCTGTATTTATAGAACCCCCTTCAATATAGAAGCGGGTGACAAAATAAAAAACATGTTAAAAGGGAAGAAACTAAAAATTATTTCAAACCATTACTTGTAATTTGGAGATTTCCAGAAAATATTGTTTGGGAAAAACAAAATAGTCCCCCCCATAGTCAAAGTCATCATAAAATATAAATTTATTGAGTTTTATACGTAAATTAACTTTTATTTCAGCAGAAAAACACATTTTTACAAAAATGTAAAAAATACCAGAAAAAGTAATGTTTGGATTTAAATTTTTAAACCTTGGGTTGTAATCCAATATTAACAATTATTGAATATTTCCCTTTTTTTGGGCGGGTAGGGGATCACGTAATTACTTTTTGATTTTTTTTGTGATTCAAAAAAGCTGAAATACGGGAAATTTTTTTTTACATGTACAAAATTGATTTAAAACTAGGATTTCAAATAAATTTTGGGCAGAAATTAGATAGGATTTTGCTTTTTAAAAAATCGTAAAAAATCCAGGGAAAATGGGGGAAATTTATTTTTAAAAAAAGTTCTATGAATGTGTTAAAAAAATATTTTCCCAGTTCAAAACCCTAAGAAAGGGAAATTAAACCCCAAAAACCCCTTTGATGATTTGGGGAACCCCCCGAAAAAAAAAACAATTAAAAAAAAAAAGACAGCAGGGGAATGGGGTCCCCTTGGCAAAAAGGAGGGATGATAAACTGTAAATGAATCAAAAGAAAAAAAAATGTTTGCAAGAATTATTAAAAATCCCAAAAAGAAGCTAAAAAAAGTTATTCAGGGCAAAGGTAAGACAGAACCAAAAAATTTTTGGAAATATGTCAAAAAACAAAAAACTAAATCAAGAGATGGAGTTTATATTTTGAAAGACGAAAAGGGTTAATTTTACAATCAAACCCCAAAAAAAGGGGCTGAATTTTTAAAATGAGTTTTTTAAACAGTTTTTACAAAAAAAACATTGGCTGTGTTACCATGAAAGTAAAAAACTGATTAAAAGATCTTGATTAATACGAAATTGGGGAAGTGATGTTGAGTTTAAATTAAAGGGAAAACTTGATCCAAATAAATAAAAATGGGCCAGATAAATATAACCCATACAAAATTTAAAGAGTCTTAAACTGATTTTTTGTTGCGCCGTAAACCGCTAATTTAGAAAAGTAAACTTAAAAAAGGGATTATTTCCCAAAAAAAAGGGAAACATGCAAAGAGTATCCCCAATTTTTAAAAAAAAGGAAGCAAAACAAACCCTAGAAAACCTATCGACCAAGTTAGTCAACATCAAAATTGTGAAAAAACATTGGAAAAAATTTAAATTTCGAAAACAATTAATGAAACATTTTGCGGAAAAAAAAAATTTTAAATTTTGAAATCATATGGTTTTGGACAAAAAGGCCCTTTTTTGTTTTACAATTTCTTGATGTTTTGGAAGAATGGAAATTTTTTTGGGAAAATTTTATCAAAAGTTGGGCACCCATATATTTTGATTGGCCAAAGGTTTTCCCGAAAAAACCCCACATGTAGGTTACTAAAAAAAAGGGGTCATTTTTTGGGAAATTTAAAGGGGGAAATTGTTTTTAATGTGGAAAAAAAAGTTTTTTTTGGGCAATAAAAACGTGGGGTTATAAATTTAAAAGGGAATACATCGTTGTGGAAAGCAGTGGAAAAAGGAGTCCCAAAAAGGTTGGGGCCGGTATTTTTTAATGTAGTGTGAAAATCACGGGTAATGTAAAATTTCCAAGGGCTAAAAATATTTGCAT